>NC_092709.1:335236570-335541290 GCF_047496885.1 Scyliorhinus torazame
TCCAACAGGTTTATTTGGAATCACGAGCTTTCGGAGCGTAGCTCCTTCATCAGGTGAGTGAAGAGTTAGGTTACACAAACACAGCATATATAGACAAAGCCAATGATTCAGGATGATACTTTGAATGCAAGTTTTTTGCAGGTAATTAAGTCTTTACAGGTCCCGACAGTGCGACTGAAAAGTGGGATAATCACAGGTTAAAGAGGTGTAAATTGTCTCAAGCCAGGACAGTTGGTAGGATTTTGCAAGCCCAGGCCAGATGGCGGGAGGGTTAAATGAAGTGAGACAGGAATCCACGGCCCCGGTTGAGGCCATACTCATGCGTACGGAACTTGCCTAACAGTTTCTGCTCGGCGATTCTGCGTTGTCGTGCGTCCTGAAGGCCACCTTGGAGACCGCTTACCCGAAGATCAGAGGCTGAATGCCCTTGACTGTTGAAGTGTTCCCCGACTGGAAGGGAACATTCTTGCCTCGCGATTGTCGTGTCCATAATTTTAATGATCTTTGTGATGTAAAGTGTTGTTATGACCAGTTGATTAGGAATCAGGGGTTACTGCATGGTCAGGCTTATCATAAAGCCTTCATGAAGGCCAAAAAGTGTGGCAGGCCCAGCAACACTGGATGAGGGCGAAGTGGTCACTCGCTGGGGTGTAGTTGCTATGTATTTTGATCATATAGGACAATGCGCTGTTACATACAGGAGGGGGTTTAGTTCAAAACAGCCCTGGCTAATCCCCTCACTACCCATCCGCAAACAGAAAGGTGTTTTGATTGGTCTGTGAGGTCTTTGTTGAAGGATGCGAGGTACGCCTCGAAGCAGCTTAGCCAGTGTTCAAACGTCTCTGTATCGTCGGCTGCCTGTGGGTTCAGTTCCAAGCGATCAGGCTTGAGCGATGAGTTCATCTTGAGGAGTTTAGTGTATTAAATTGATACACCATCTATAACACATGACGAGTGATGAACGTGACTGAGGCTTTAATACACTAAACAGCAAGCCTCCTGCCTCTGGATCCGAACTGGGTGCGGAGGCGGAGACTTGCCACTCTTATACAGAAGCCCAAGGGGAGGAGCCACAGGTGGAGCCAGCCTGGACAAGCCCAGGCATGCACAATACAATACAGTACATGTAATGCAATAACGTGGTTTACCACATGAGGGGCTGTTCATCCAGCATTGTAGAGTGCATTGAAGGACCCACCGGATCTGTCAAGGTCGCAGAACCACATCTTAAACAGGCCGATATATCGCTCGATGACAGCTCGGGTTGCACTGTGTGCCTCACTATACCTGGTCTCCACAACAGTCTGTGGCCTCCGCACTAGCATCATCAGCCATGACTGAGGGGATATCCTTTGCCCTAAGGAACGACACCTTTAGCCTGGGGTCTACCTCAAACATTCCAGAGCTCTGTAGCTGTCATGCACGCTCCCTGGAAAAAAGAAGGTTGCACACCAACTGGACATTGAGGGAACTCCATTTGAAGAAGGGGACTTCCTTATGCCACAGGGCACGGAGAATGACATTGCTGCAGTCTACTGTGAAATACCACAGAGGTCCACCAATTGAGCCCTGGTGGCACAGTGGTTATCACTACTGTCTCACAGCACCGACGATTCAAATTCGATTCGGGCCTTGGATGACTGTCTGTGTGGAGTCTGCACGTTCTCCCCGTGTCCGTGTGCGTTTTCTCCTGGTGCTCCAATTCCCTCCTACACTCCGAAGATGTGCAGGTTAGGTGGATTAGTCATACTAAGTTGCCCCTTTGTGTCCAAAGATGTGCAGGTTAGGTTACGGAGGGGCTGCAGGGGCGGAGGAGTGGGCCTCAGTCGAGTGCTCTTTCAGAGTGCAGACCTGATGGGCATAATGGCCTCCTTCTGCATTGTAGGGATCCTAGAAGAAAGGACCCCGTAGGGCAGGCATTGAGGGCTGTTGTGATCTTGATGGCCACAGCGAGCGTGTGTCTTCTGCTACCACGTGGCGCCAAGTCCAAAAGGGCATGGCACAGATGCCGCACAGTATCCTTCATCTGGCAGAGTTTGTGACGGGACATGCTGTTGAACAGCTCCATGGAGGTCACGCAAGTCCTGTGGACCTTGGTCTCCTCCAGCACCATTGTGCCTCCTGTAAGGTTGGTGTGGCCTCCGGCTCCTGATCCTGCCCTGTGCATCCCTGTTCCTGTTCTGCAGGATCTTTCCTCGGCATTGCTGCATGTTGCTGCTGGAGTCTGCACTCCTCCGGCGCCGTGATCAGTAGGAAGGCCAGCTCCAGTGGCTCCATCCCGACATCGATCGGGATCCCGCAAGGGATAAGAGTGAGCGAGTCAGGATGGTATCACCGCAGCTCACCATCATTATCATTCACTTACCCATTGGCCTTCTGGACCCGGATACAGCCGTTCCCAGAACTTGGCCAACGTCAACTGTTCACTTGCAGCTCAGGTCCTCCCTTTTCCAGACGAAGACTGGGCCCTGCTTATGCCACTTAGATTTGCCAGTCGCCTCCCGGAGGCTCGATATCATTGGGGTTCTGACAGGAGGGTTAGCACAGATTCCGAATGGCCGTGGTCAACTGGTGGGTTATGTCTGCCTTGGCCAATAGATCCTGACTGGGTAGGCTTTGGAGTCCCTGCAGAGGAGCGACCCCAGTGCCTCTTCATCCTGTTCTCCCAAACTTTGAGCCCAGCCTTCTGACGATTCATCCCATTCCTTGACTTTGAGATTGTTGGGAGCCCCCTTCATGAACAGGAAAGCGTTCCACTCCATCAATGTGCAATTGGTGAGTGCCCACCGGGTGCGGTTCATGCACGTGTGTGCACGTTTTCCAGGGAGCGTGCATGATAGTTGTATCCGTGGGCAGTCGCAGATCCCTGGCATTTCTGAGGGTCACCTCAAGCTGCAGGGATGGCTTGTAGGGCACTAAGGATATCCCCTGAGGTCTTGGCTGATGATGCTGGTGCGGTGGCCAGAGACCACAGCAGAGACCCTGTACAGCGAGGCTCACAGTGTCACCCGATTTGTCTTAGTGCGGTGAATCGACCTCTTGAAAATGTGCTTCCGCTGCCTCAACAGGTCTGTTGGACCCTGCAGTATGGCCCCATAGATCTCCAGCATCCTGGTGGCCTGCTGTGCCCTACATAACCTGGCTCTGCAGCAGGGGGCCGACCTTCTTGAGGAAGACCTCAGGGGCTAAATAGCTGGCTTTTGAAGCAGACCAAGGCAGGCCATCAGGCGGCCCAATTCCCGTACTAGCCTCCCCAAACAGGCGTCGGAATGTGGCGACTAGGGGCTTTTCACAGTAACTTCATTTGAAGCCTACTTGTGACAATAAGCGATTTTCATTTTCATTTCATTTTTCATTTCACCTGGAGGAGCGGCACATGTTCTCGGATGAGGAGGGCATGTCGGAGGGAGTTGAGTAAGAGGCCTCTGAGAATCTGGAGAATGGAGGCCAGGTGGGGACTAGGGATGCTCAGATTGCCTCCGGCTTCATGGAGTAGGACCAGCATGTTGCCCAACAACACCACAAACCGCATCCCCTCCCTCCACCAGGACATCGTGACCCTTCTGCAATCAGGGGGTGAAGGGGAGTCAGGATCATCAGCTCGGGCATCCTACCGCCCGTTTTCTCTCACTCACAGCTGTTGCGAATGAGCTTCTCCTGCAGGAATACAAATGTGGATTTGGGAGCTGGACGCCTGGCAGGTCAGAGGTCAATGACAACTGGCATGTGTGGACTGGGTATCTAAGCAGCGAGGAGTTCTGATGAGGAGTCTCTGGGGGGGTGGGGTGGGGGGGGGGGGAACTGAGGATGTTGGTGGGAGGTTGGGTGCTGGGGCCCTGTGAGGCGGCGGCATATGAGATCGAGATGACATTCTGAGGGTTGGCTGGAGTGTGGAGTGAAGAGAGGAGACAGGGAGCAGGCACCCTGGCTGATCGAGTGGGGCATCCATCTTTTTTCTGAATTGCACACTGTCCTCTTAGTCAGGTTGCTGGTACTGACCAGTGCTGTCACCGTCTCCGAGATGGGATTTGCCACCTTGCCGGAGGGTATCCCGCTCGCCCAAGGGTATATTGTGGTCTGCCTCTCCTCCATGGCATTCAACACACGGGTGAAGGCCCCTTCAGTAAACCTAGGAGTTGGTTTCCTAGCTGCTGTCCTCCTGGATTGAATGAAGGGAAGTGCTGTGTAGCTGTCTAAATGCCTCGCTGAAGTGCTTCAATGACCCCCGGGCGAATCAGACACTTTAGGCGCGGCGTTTTTCACGTGGGGGGGGGAAAAAAAATCTTCTAACTCCTTGAAAATTGCTGTCCGGATTGCGTTGCCGGGGTTGGTGAGAATCGGACCAATTTTCTTTCCAAAATTGACACTTTGGGCTAGTTCTCTGGCATCCCCGCAACGTGTCTCTTGACAGTGAGAGGCCCACTGTTGGCCAGCAGTGAGATCTTCCGGCCCCCCTGCTGTCAATGGAATTTCCTGTTGAATCCACTCCAAGCCGCTAGAAAACCCATGGTGGTGGTGGTGGTGGGGGGGGGGGGGGGGGGGGGGGCATCATTACGACACAGAAAATAAGTCCATTTAGCCTTTCAAGTCCATGCTAGCGCTTTACAGAGCAATCCAATCAGTCCTGCTGCCCTGCTCTATCGCCAAAGCCCTACATTCCCGTTAAGTGATCAACCAATCTCCTTGAGATTCAGATGTCCTCTTTGAGTCAGATATCCTCTTTGGCCTCAAATATAGAGAAACAAAGTTCACGCTTTAGCTCTTTGGATTCCTCTGTGTTAATGAGAGCTGCAGTTTCGCTCACAGTCTTCACGTTCTCCCCTTGTTCCTCTCAATGGTTGTTAACTCACATTTCCCGATATTAAGTTTTATGTGACTTTTAGATATCCAATCTGTTCTCCTGCAATTAACTGCAATTTTCTCCACAGTTAGTTACGTGCCTTGCTATTGTGGTGCCTGTAAATTTTTATGTATCTATCCTCCAGGGGGTATCATTAGTTGCATCCCTGCAGCCTGAAAAATAATCCATTAATGACTGCTTTCTGTCCTTCCTATCCATTCTACCACGATATCTTAACAACATTTACCTTAATTTGATCACAAAGCCTCCTTATCGCACACCTTGTAAAAATACACACACACAGCTTCCATTTAAATAGCGCCTTAAAACCTCCCGAGGCACTCCCAGCATCTTAAAGAAGGCAGAGGAGCTAGCATGAGTGGTTCAGGGAAGGATTTCTAGAATTGAGGGCCCAACCATCAGAAAGGACAGCTGCTAACAGTAGAAAGAGTAAATTTGCTGAAGAACTGGAGGACAGTCGCGATATCGGAGGGTTGTGGGGCTGAAGGAGTGGACAGAGGTAGGGAGAGGCAGTCCATGAAGGACTCGGAAAACAGGGATGAGAATTTTAAAATTGAGGTGTGAACCGGGAAACAAAAGCAGCCAATGCTGGGGTGGTTGGGGAACAGGGCATGCAGAATCTAATTCATTCGCTTGGTGGCACGGTAGCACAGTGGGTAGCACTGTTGCTTCACAGGGCCAGGGTCCCAGGTTCGATTCCTGGCTTGGGTCACTGTCTGTGCGGAGTCGGCACGTTCTCCCCGTGTCTGCGTAGGTTTCCTCCGGGTGCTCCGGTTTCCTCCCACGAGTCTCGAAAGACATGTTGCTGGGTAATTTGAGCATCCTTAATTCTTCCTCCGTATACCCGAACAGGTGCCGGAATGTGGTGGCTAGGGGCTTTTCACAGTAACTTCATTGCAGTGTTAATGTAAGCCTACTTGTGACAATAAAGATTATTATTATTCCTTTCCATTATTTTCTCAAAGGACTCCACTAAATCCAACACTTTTGAAAATCAGGCTGCTTGACACAAGGCCATGAGATCACAGCAAATAATTGTCAGAAAACCATCCAGCCCAATTAAAATTCATCTATCTGCAAGGATCCTTACGCATCACCCAAGATTTTTCCTTTAATGATCTTGATTCTCTAACTAAAGGGCACCTTTAAATGAATTGACAAGGAAACTTAGACCATAAGGCCATAAGACATCGGAGCAGAATTAGGCCACTCGGCCCATCGAGTCTGCTCCGCCATTCAATCATGGCTGATTTTTTTTCTCATCCCCATTCTCCTGCCTCCTCCCCATAACCCCTGATCCCCTTGTTAATCAAGAATCTATCTATCCCTGTCTTAAAGACACCCAGTGATTTGGCCTCCACAGCCTTCTGCGGCAAAGAGTTGAGGGAGATGAGTGTAGAAGCCAAGTATTTGGCTTCTACAATGAGGCAATCTTTTTCAAATGGGGGCGACTTGGTAGAATGAAAGGCTGGTGGGAGCTGATCCATTAGTAACAGGTCTCTATGCAAAAAAAGCAGCAGGTGTGGGGCTAGGAACTGGCACGATGGGCCGAGTGTCCTCCTTCCGCACTGTAAGGTTCGACGGTAATGCAGGTGCAGAAATGTAGAGGTACGACAGTAGAATGCTGGAATATGCCCTTGGAAGAATTTAGATGTGATCGGTGCCTCGGCAATCGAGTTGGATAATAGTGATGGATTGGAAGTGGGATTTCCATAAAGATCAATTGGCTGAGTAAGGAAGCAGGTGAAGCTTTATTTGTGAAAGAGGATAAAGTAGATTTAAATTTATTGACAAAGGAACCAGAGGGAGATGAGGAAACGTTTTTTTTATGCAGTGAGTTGTTATGATCTAGGCTGCGCTGCCTGACAGGTCGGTGGAAGCAGATTCAATAATAACTTTCAAAAGGAAATTGGATATGTGCTTGAAAAGGGAAGAAAAAAAAAAGGCTATGGAGAAAAGAAAGAGATCAATCAATAGGAAGGGAGGATATTAATCAGCAGGAAGGAGTTAACATGATTTTGGCTTAGCTGCCGTACAGCATTGATCCTCAAGTACATGTTATAGACCCCTGGTGGCAACAAGGAGTGTAGAAACTAGGGCTGCAATGCTTGGCTGTGTGGAGCTGGCTGGTAGGATGCCTGCTCAGTAGAAAAAGGACATCCTCGGCATGAAGGCCGCAGCCCCCTGCCAGGCACCACCTTAATGAGGGCATTAACTCGGTCATTACTCACTGTATGCAGAGTAAGCAGCATGAGATGTCAGTCAACATCTAACGCCAGTTTGATGCCAAACCGTTTTCGACCTCGCTGTCTTGAGATGCTGTCTTCTGATGAGCGCGCACAACTGAACGTCTGCTCAGCAGCGTGAGGGATCCACCCCCACTCCTCCCTCCGTGCCTCCCATCCCTCCCCAACTCCATTTAGAAGGCTCTGAGCAAGCCACTAGCCCCCAGTCACTGGGCCTACAGTCTCAGCCTCGCTCGCATTGCAGCGTCAGAGGGAGATGGGGCAGACACAGCAAAGGAATCAAAATACTGCCAGTGGGTACGAAGATGAATTTTTGCGCGGGTGGGTTCATTGTGGCTGAAACGGTAGCAAAGTGACCATGTTACTGGACTGGGAATCCAGTGGCCTGGGTTAATGCTCTGGCATGGACCTGAATTTCACCCCCCCCCCCTCCCCCCACTCCCACCACCACCCGCCCCTCCCCCAGTGGGTTTTTAGGCATGGAATTGAAGTAATGGGGTTTCCTCTGGGTTCCCGCCCACCCCGACCACACAGCCCGCTCTTGCTCCAGTTGAGACCATTAAGTGGCCAATTATTAGGCACTTAAGGGCCGTTTCCCACCAGCCGTAATGCTTAGGCTGGCAGGAGGATTTACTTGGCATGGGGGGAAGCCCAAAAAGGAGGCTAGATCTTGGGTGGACAAGGGGACAGAGTGCCTCCATCAGAAGGCTGTGAGGGTACCCCCACTTCAGGTCGAGTGGTTTCTGGACCTCCCGTCCTCACATGCCCTCTCCACAAAACCCCAATTGTGCCCTTTGTACCCCCGATCCCCTTCAAAGGCCACCTATTTCCCCCTGCCCTGGGTCCCCGAAAACCTACCTTGCCCTCTGGTCGTGGAACTTCAGCCCACCAATCAAATTGGCCAGCAGCTTTCTCAGGTGGGACTTTCTCTCACGTGAAGGGCAGGTGTCCCGCCTGCAGCCACTGGACGTTCATTTGGGCATGAAATGGCGGCAGGGTACTCCGAGTTGGTGGAGATGTGTTCCCCGCTGACTCTTCGGCTGGTGGAAGGGGCACCATCTGAAAAATCCAGGCCATGTGTTTAAATTCCAACATGGCAGCCGGGGAAATTAAATTTAATTAATTAAGAAATTTGGAATTAAAAAATAATGGTGCTCATGGTTCTATGGGAGTGTGGGCAGCTAAAGGGTCCAGAGGAGGTTCACAAGAATGATCCTTGGAATGAAGAGCTTGTCGTATGAGGAACTCTTGGCCTGTACTCGTTGGAGTTTAGAAGGATGAGGGGGGATCTTATTGAAACGTACAGGATACTGCGAGGCCTGGATAGAGTGGGCGTGGAGAGGATGTTTCCACTTGTAGGAAAAACTAGAACCGGAGGACACAATCTCAGACTAAAGGGACCATCATATAAAACAGAGACAAGGCGGAATTTCTTAAGCCAGAGGGTGGTGAATCTGTGGAACTCTTTGTCGCAGAAGGCTGTGGACAGCAAATCACTGAGTAGATAGGTTCTTGATAAATATGGGGACCAGGAGTTATGGGAAAAAGGCAGGAGAATGGGGATGAGAAAATATCAGCCATGATTGAATGGTGGAGCAGACTCGATGGGCCGAGTGGCCTAATTCGCTCCTATGTCTTTTGTTCTTACCATAAAAAAAAGCAGCTGCCCTGATCCAAACTGGCCTAAAAGTGACTCCTGACTGCCCTATGAAATACCCTAGTAAACATTCAATTGTGTCAAACCCCGAACAAAAGAGTCAAATAATAATGGGCGGGATTTTCTGATCCCTCCCGTCGGCAGCATCTTCCAGTCCCACCAAAGACGACCCCATCATAACGGGTTCCCGGTATCTCCACATCCACGGGTTCTCCGACAGTGGGGCAGGTGAGTCTTGCAAAGCCCGATGGAGGTCGGGAGGCTGGTAGATCCTGCCGGTGGCCAATGGCTCACCGAATCCGTGACGGGAAAACCCAGTGCCGGGGAGGGTGGCAGAAAACCTCCAGCCAAGTAAACTGGGCAGACCGAACAACTGGCATCAACCTAGGCACCGGAACAACAGAGGCACAAATTGCTCCCAACTAACATCTCGGGACTTGTGCCAAAACTAGGAGAATTGTCTCAGACACGAGTCAAGTCACAGCCTGCCATAGTCGTATGACTGGAATCAAACCTATAGCCAGTGTCACAGGATCCTCCATCACTATTTTGGTGTTGATGGGAAAGAACTGACCTACAAGAGGTAGTGCAACAGTGATATTCAGTTGGGAGGGAGTGGCCCTGGACATTAACTCTGGAAATCATGAGGTCTCCTGGTATCAAGTCTAGTATATGCAAGGAAACCTCCTGCTGGTTAACACTTACCACCCCCACCTCCCTCAGCTGATGAATCAGTATTCCTCCATGTTGAGCACCATTTGGAAGAAGCACTGAGGATGGCAAGGCCACAGAATGCACTATGAGTGGGCGACCACTATTAACTGAGCTGGCCAAGTCTTGAAGGATGTATCTGCCACTGGGCTTGCAACAGATGGTGAAATAATCAACATAAGTTAAAAGCCTATTTGACCTCACTCTCACCATTCTACTTTTCAGAGATGTATGTATCCATGACAGTGCTGGAGTGGCCAACGCACAGTTACACACACCCAGCGAAAGGCAGGTTTGCAATCGTCTGCAGCAAAAAATGTTGCATTGATGATCCGTCTCGGATTCCCCCTGAGGTTCCCAGTAGTTAAGATGCCAGTTATCAGCCAATTTGATTCACACCACGTGATATTGAATAATGGCTGAAAACACTGGATACTGAAAAGACTATTGGTTCCTGCCAATATCCCGGTTGTACTACTGAAGACTTGTGCTCCAGAAATAGCCGGGCCCCTAGCCAAGCTGTTCCAGTACCGCTCCAACGCTGACATCTGTGAGGCAATGAGAAAATTGCCCAAGAATGTATTCCCATGCGTCTTGTACTTCTCGCTTTTAGAGGTTGTGGCTTTGGAAGGTGCTGTCAAAGGATCCTTCGCAAGTTCTTGCAGTGCATATTCTAGATAGTTTCAGGCAAGCCACTGGCCACAGCCTAAGTGGCGGCCACCTCAACATTGTCTTCTCATGGGGGTCAGTCCCCTCTGCCCACTGGTCAGTGGCTGCTGCTATCTATTCAAGGCCACCTAGTTCTGCTGGAAAGAGAGGGCAGTGTGTTCATGAATGTGGTGCCATGTGTTCGGGTGATGTGCCTGCCACAGTTGAATAGCCAGCAGGGTGCGCAGGATGTGGGCCTTTGGCAGTGTTAGGTGTGCGAGGGTGATGGACAGCACATAAATGTATGGTATGGGTCGTGTTTGCTCGAAATTGACGGGGGGGGGGCGGTTATAGAGGAGGTGGTGATGGGGCAATGAGTAAGGCTAGTTGACGGGATATTCACTGACTTTGGCCACTCAGGTGAGGTCAATAAACCTCTTTAGGCACTGCAAGTAAAAGCTCTTGGACATATTTTCAAGGATATAAGATTGGCTAGCTAACAGGAAACAGAGAGTGGCCATAAATGTGCCTTTGTCAGGTTGGCAACATGCAGCAAGTGGTGTGCTTCAGGGATCAGTGCTGGGGCCTCAGCTTTTTAAAGTTTGGATGAAAGATGGGTGAAGGGACTGAAGGTAAGGTTGCTAAATCTCAGGATAGACAGAAACATAAATTATGAAGAGGACAGGCGGAGGATACAAAGGGACATCGATAGGTTATTGGTGAGTGGGCAAAGATCTATCAAATGGAGGGAAAACGTGACGTTGTCCATTTTGGCAGGAAGAACGAAAAAGAGAAATCTTATCCAAATGGTGAGAGATTGCAGAGGTCTGAGGTGCAGAGGGATCTGGGTGTCCGAGGGCACGAATCACAAAAGTTCATATGCAGTTACAGCAAGTAATTCAGAAAGTCAATAGAATGTCTGAGGAGGTCACAAAGATGATTGATGCAGGTAGGGCAGTGGATGTTGTCTATATGAACTGCAGTAAGGCCTTTGACAAGGTCCCTCCTGGCAGACTGGTACAAAAGGTGAATTAACACGGGATCAGAGGTAAGCTGGCAAGATGGATACAGAACTGGCTAGGTCAGAGAAGGCAGAGAGTAGCAATGGAAGGGTGCTTTTCTGATTGGAGGGCTGTGACTAGTGGTGTTCCACAGGGTTCAGTGCTGGGACCTTTGCTGTTCGTAGTATATACAAATGATTTGGAAGAAAATATAACTAGTCTTATAGTAAGTTAACAGACGACACAAAGGTTGGTGGAATTGCGGATAGCGATGAGGACTGTCAGAGGATGCACCAGGATTTAGATCATTTGGAGACTTGGGCGGAGAGATGGCAGATGGAGTTTAATCCGGACAAATGTGAGGTAATGCATTTTAGAAGGTCTAATGCAGGGAGGGAATATACAGTGAATGGTAGAACCCTCAAGAGTATTGACAGTCAGAGAGATCGAGGTGTACAGGTCCACAGGTCACCGAAAGGGGCAACACAGGTGGAGAAGGTAGTCATGAAGGCATACGGCATGCTTGCCTTCATTGGCCAGGGCATTGAGTATAAGAATTGGCAAGTCATGTTGCAGCTGTATAGAACCTTAGTTAGGCCACACTTGGAGTATAGTGTTCAATTCTGGTCGCCACACTACCAGAAGGATGTGGAGGCTTTAGAGAGGGTGCGGAAGAGATTTACCAGGATGTTGCCTGGTATGGAGGGCATTAGCTATGAGGAGAGGTTGAATAAACTTGGTTTGTTCTCACTGGAATGACGGAGGTTGAGCGGCGACCTGGTAGAGGTCTACAAAATGATGAGGGGCGTAGACAGAGTGGATAGTCAGAGACTTTTTCCCAGAGTCGAGGGGTCAATTACTAGAGGGCATAGATTTAAGGAGCGATGGGCAAGGTTTAGAGGAGATGTACGAGGTATGTTTTTTTACACAGAGGATAGTGGGTGCCTGGAACTCGCTACCGGAGGAGGTGGTGGAAGCAGGAACGATAATTACTTTTAAAGTACGTCTTGACAACACATGAATAGGATGGGAATAGAGGGATACGGACCTTGGAAGTGTAGAGGATTTTAGTTTAGACGGGCAGCATGGTCGCCGCAGGCTTGAAGGGCCGAAGGGCCTGTTCCTGTGCTGCACTTTCTTTGTTCTTTGTTATTATTGTTTATTGGGAGGTGAATTGAATACTAAAGTAGAGAGGTTATGTTTCAGTTGTACAGAGCATTGGCGAGACCAGACCTGGAGTATCGTGTGCAGCATTGGTCTCCGTATTTAAGGAAGAATGCAGATGCTTTGGAAGCAGTTCAGAGAAGGTTTACTAGGGCAGCACGGTGGCACAGTGGTTAGCACTGCTGCTTCATGGCAGCGAGGCCCCTGGTTCGATCCCGGCTCTGGGTCACTGTCCATGCAGAGTTTGCACATTCTCCTCCGTGTTTGCATGGGTTTCGCCCCCACAACACAAAGGTGTGCAGGGTAGGTGGATTGGCCATGCCAAATTGCCCTGAATTGGAAAAAATGAATTGGGTACACTAAATTTATTTTTAAAAAGAGAGAAGGTTTACTCGACTAATTTTCTGTTTTATTTCATATTTCCAGTATCTGCAGTGTTTTGTTTTTATTTGCTAGACTAATACCTGTTGTCTTATGAGGACAGGTTGGACAATCTAGGCTCCTATCTTCAGAAGTGTAAGAGATGTGTTGATTGAAACATATAGACCGCGAGGGTGGATGGTTTCTTCTTGCAGGAGAAACTAGAACTGGGAGGTCACTGTTTAAAGATAAGGGGCTGGATTCTCCGTCGGCGGGATCCTCCGTTTCCCCGGCAGTGAACTCATGCCCGCGGATTTCCCAACAGCGTGGGGGTGCCCACAATGGAATCCCTATTCCCCGGCTTCCGGGATGGAGGATCCTGCCCAAGAGGTCCACCACTTGCGGAGGTGGGGGTGCAGGATTGCAGGTAAAATGTTATTGGGGAGGTGGGAATGTGGAGTTGAGGTTGCATTCAGATCAGCCATAATCTTGTTGAGTGGTGGAGCAGGGGCAAGGGGCCGAGTAGCCTACTCCTGCTCCTAGTTTGTATGTTCGTATGTCCTTGGGGTTAGACTTCCAGCATTGATGCTACATCATTCTGCTCCCACTCCCTTCTCAGAATTTGCCAGGAAAATCCATTGGCCCCCAATGGAAGGGGCCTCTCTTCCTCCCGTCAACCTCCTCCACCGGAGTCTCTCATGTTGCATCCTCGGTGTAAGCTTCCTGGCCTGCTGTGCCACTTCCACAGCTTCCTCCTGCTTCAAACAGCTCCAGTCCCCCACTGCAGCCTTTAAAAGAGGCTGCCTTTAAGTAGTGGAGGCCTATGTGAAGCGGTGCTGGCCTGGCACAGACCTGGGTCCCTTTCTGAGGCACTCAGCAGCACTCAGCGCTGGGCTGTACGTCATAATCGGTGGGCGGCACAATATTTACGTTCAGCCTGCAATAATAAACAGGCGCAGGGTAATCACACTTTGCGGTCCCTGCTCCCGATTTCATGGGCTATCCGATTTAATCCCTGGGGAACGTTGCGGGGAAAAATTGGAGGATCGACAAAAGAGTTGCCATCATGGGACATTTTAACTGGCCTTTGATTAAGTGGCCTGATGTGGGGCAGCCAAGTGCTAAGGGAGGCAGATCTGATGAATTTGTTTCTTTATTCAACATGTAAGCAGGAGTAGCAGAGAGGAACGTTTATTAGATTTAGTACCTTGTAGTGATAGTACTTAGTCTGCAATATTACATCTCTGTGTGGGCGAGCAGCTAGACTATGGTGATCATTATAGTGCTGGGTTGCAGTTTTTAAGATCAACTAATGTTGCTCATAGTTTAATGTTGCTGCTTAATTTCAGGAGGACTATATTTCCAAGTCCAAGGGAATAACTGTGAGTAGGGAGTTACACTGCTGAGTAAGAACTTCAGAGAATAACAAGTCAATTTCAAACCCACACCTTTGGCGATGAAAACCATGGACAAAAAGCAGGGTTTAAGGAAAAGTGAAACCAAAGTAACAATTAGAAAATTTTGTTGAAAGAAACAAGGAAGATAAAACCAAAGAAACAAACTTGCACTTATCCAATGGTAAGAATCAGCCGTGCCTCTGTTGATCACACTCTTGTTTCTGCGTCCCACGATTGTGGGTTCAAGTCTTTTCAGATGAGACCTTGGTTTGCCTTACCTCAGGTGGGCATGAACAACCCCATGCCACCTATTGTGAATAAGGGTTTTTTCCCAGTGTCCTGACCAATATTTAATTTTGCAACCACAGTGGAAAAGAGCTTATCTGGTCATCAATGAAATTTCCATTTCCGAACAGGATGGGCACTAATTCTACGAGAGAGTGGAAGAACCTGTTGCCAATTTGCACCGGAGACGCCAATAATGTTGCTCCTTTTAATTAGACACTGATATGACAATTATTAATGATAATATTGCTTTTCAGAGTCACCAGGTATCAAATGATACCACCACAAGGTTCAACTGGATATTGATCAAAGACCCAACAACCAGTCAGTTAGTTCAAGTTGAATAATAGTTTATTTACACACAAGATTAACTCACACATGCAACATGCAACATTAACACACTACAAGCTAAATTATACCTAACACTACAACAACCTGTACTTAACTTCAGGCACCCGGCTTTGGCAGAGGAACAAGGCCTTTGTTCGGATCTGGAGTGGCTGGGTCTGGAGAAGTAACTCCGGTTCTGCTGGGCTCATTAGTTTAGTAGCGGTCGTTGATCTTGAACTTGCTTGTGGTCGTGGTGCTGCAGTTGGCTTCAGGTATCAGCCGGGCCAAAGAGTGCCGGTGTGCCAGGGCCAAAAGAGATCGAACACATGGCAGTGTCTCTCTTTATCCTTTGGGGGTTTCGCGCTCTTTTGGGCGGACCTTAGCTTTGGACCCAATAATTCGGCAGGCTTCGATTACTGCCTTCGATTTGAGCCAATAAAGGGGCGGGTGCCTTGGTGCCTGGGCGTGTCCTGAGTGGTCATTGACCTTGGCTGTTTGGGCTTCCTGGGTGAAGGCGCCGATGTGTCTGGAATTGTATCTGATACCTGAGTACAAGTCCTTTGTCCTGGGGAAATGGGCCATTAGAATGCAAATCGGCTAGGGTTCTGCCTGGTTCTCTGTTAGCAAATATTCCTTTAGGCTCTGAGTTTGCCTGAATCCTGTATTGGCCATATTTCCCTTGAGTCTTTGCAAGTGCCCAGTATTCCTTTGTAAGTGGCCATCCCAGATATCGAACTTAGCTACAAATAGCATCAGGGGGTTTCTCAGGGGCTCCCATCCTGTACAGGTAGCGGGTCAGAGGTCAAGGTATGAGGAAATGCCAGGTATGCCAATATGATAGAGTGCATCATAGGTATTTGTAAGTCAGTGGCTGGTTTAAAAAAAAAAATTGTGAGGGTGCCCAGGGCTCGCAAACAAGGTTTTGACATTTATTAGGGAGATGATTGAATTATAGATCATTATACCATATATGGTACGGTATATCTTCACTTGGACTGTTAGGCTGAATTTTGGCTCTCACAGGGTGTGCTGTGCATCAAGGCTCTGGAGACTGGGAGAATACCAAATTTTGACATTCTATCCAATGGTTATGAGGTTCAATTATTTACTTTCAAGGAATGTCGGCTTCATTGGCATTTGATTAAGATCCTCAGAAACATCAAGGAACTGGATCCAATTCGGTTACTCAGGTGAGAGATGGTACAATTCACAGTTGAAGAGTTAGATTAGTGGTCAGGATTCACACTTTTTATGAGATTCATCTCCCCCCCGATCGATATGCTGATTTACATGGTGAGCATGGCATATCGGGTAGTGGGTGATGCCACTGGACCAGTAAGCTGGTGGCATTTGAGGCAAATTAATATAAAGTGAAAAGTCTGGAATATAAAGCCATCAGGGACTATGGCAACTCAACTGTCAACGATTGTCATAAAACACTGTCTGGTTCACTAATGTCGTTTCGGGAAGGAACTCTGCCACCCTTACCTGGCCTATATGTGACTCCAGACCCACAGTGATGCGGTTGACTCTAACTCTGGAACGGCCGAGCAAGTCACTCAGTTCAAAGGCAATTAGGGATGGGCAACAAATGCTGGCCGAGCCAGCGAACCCCACAACCAATGAAAGAATAAATAATCTGCAGTTTGATAAAAAGGGAGCTGAATGTGTTATTAAGACAAAGTGACATTGCTAGATATAGAGGGTTACTGCGAGGTAGTTGATTTATTTTATGCTCATTAATTGGATGTGGGTGTCGCCGGCTAGGCCAGTATTTGTTCCCCGACCCTGAATTGTCCTTGAGAAGGTGGTGGTGAGCCGCCTTCTTAAACCGCTGCAGTCCCTGTATTGCAGAGACACGCAGAGTGCGTTAGGAAGGGAGTTCCAGGGTTTTGACCGAACGGCAGGGAAGGAAGAAGTTGTGATAATGTGGTGCTGTAGGGAACTATTGGATCGTCTATCTTAGAGCTGGTTTTCTTGTTTAAAGTTGTCGTAGGGCAATCAATCTCTCAGGGATACTGAATTGAATGCAGCAGAAGTTTTGATTTTGGCTGTGGTTGTTGTCTCTTCCAGGAGATGACATGATTAGATGACAGGACCTACAAGTTTAGAGATGCGTTGCCAAGACTATTGAGGACAAGGCAATGAGTGACAACTGTGCTTAGATTGTGTGAGGTTCAGTTAACTAGCTGTATTTGCTGGTTCTGATGGTCTGCCCCAGTCCATCTCTTTGTTTGGATGAATTTTGATGGCCCAACATTGCTCACTCATTTCTCACATTTCCGGTGTTCTGGTGAAGCAGCCTTTGTTGATTTTATTCTGCCTGAAGAACTGCTGTTCTTGTTAGATTGGTCCTGGGTCCTTCTGAAGGACATTCACAAGAAAGCACTGAGACCGTTTCTGACATTTTGATTGACTGATAACATTCACTACCCTGATACGAAACGGTGTGAAGGGCGCAGATGGTGCAAAATTCTTGAACTGCATTCAAGAAAATATTTTTAGTCAGCATGTAACAAGCCCAACGAGAGGGAGCATAATTCTAGATTTAGTCTTAGGAAATAAAACTGGGCAAGTGGATGAAGTATGAGGGGGGGAGGGAGCATTTTGTAGATAGTGATCATAATGTAGTTAGACTTAACTTATGGAAAAGGGCAAAGATAGAATAGGAGTAAAAGTACGAAACTGAGGGAAATTTTGCAAAGCGGAGAGATGAGCTGGCAAGAGTGAATTGGATACAGCTATTAGAAGGAAAATCTGTGACAAAGCAGTGGGCAGCTTTCAAAGGTGAAACTCTGCAGGCACAGTGTAGACACATCCCCGCAAAGAAAAAAGGTGGTCCTGTCACATCTGGTTATCGAGAAACACACAGGCCAAGATAAAGCAGAAAAAGAAAGCTTATGACAGCCGCAAAATACTCAATACTAGAAAGTCTAGAGGTGTATGGAAAGTACAGGGTGAAGTAAAAATGGAAATTAGGAAGGTAACGTTAGCTCCCTTCTCTCTCCACAGATGCTGTCAAACCTGCTGAGTTTGTCCAGTATTTTCTGTTTCTGTTTCTGATTCCAGCATCCGCAGTAATTTGCTTTTATATTGGATAGGATAGGGTTGTTTTCCTTAGAACAGAGGAGGCTGAGGGGTAACCTTAATGAGGTGCACAAAATTATGAGGGGGCCTAGACAGGGTAGACTGGAATGACCTGTTCCCCCCTAGCTGAGGGGTCAGTTACGAGGGGGCATAGATTTAAGGTGATTGGTAGAAGGTTTAATAAGTGTCACAAGTGGCTTAAATTAACACTGCAGTGAAGTTACTGTGAAAATCCCCTAGTCACCACATTCTGGCGCCTGTTCGGGTACACTGAGGGAGAATTCAGAATGTCCAATTCACCTAACAGCACGTCTTTCGGGACTTGTGGGAGGAAATCAGAGCACCCGGAGGAAACCCACGCAGACACGGGAATAACGTGCAGACTCCGTACAGACAGTGACCCAAGCCGGGAATCGAACCTAGGACCCTGGCACTGTGAAGCTACAATGCTAACAGGGCTGCACGGCAGCACAGTGGTTAGCACAGTTACTTCACAGCTCCAGGGTCCCAGGTTCGATTCCCGGCTTGGGTCACTGACTGTGAGGCGTCTGCACGTTCTGCCCGTGCCCGCATGGGTTTCCTCCGGGTGCTCGGTTTCCTCCCACAGTCTAAAGATGTGCGGGTTAGGTGGATTAGCCATGCTAAATTGTCCTTAGTGTTTAAAAAGGTTAAGTGGGGTTACTGGGTTTCGGGGATAGAACATACAGTGCAGAAGGCGTCCATTCGGCTCATCGAGTCTTCCTGCCCCAACCCACTTAAGCCCTCACTACCACCCTATCCCGTAACCCAATAGGGTGGAGGTGTGGGCTTAGATAGGTGCTCTTTCCACTGTAAATACCACTGTAAATTCTATGGTTAGAAGAAACATGAGGAAAATCCTTTTTACACAGAGGGTGGTGGGCATTTGGAATTCACTGCCTAAGTTGGTGGTTGAAGATGAAAAGCTCAACATTTAAAGGTACCTGGATCCGAAGTGCGGAGACCTGCAAGGCTACCGACCAGGTGCTGGAAAGGGGGATTAAAATGAACGAATAGTTTCTTCTTTCTCTTTTTGGCCGGCACAGACACGGTGGGTTGAATGGCCTCTTTCTGCATCGCAACGTTTCCACGGTTCCATGGTGTCCCTTGGCGTCTCTATCCCACGGAGACGGAACACATTCGTTCTCTATAGAACCACAGGGATGAATCAGTGATGCATTCAGCAGCACCGTCACTGCCATTCTTACAGTACCCATTCATTATGTAGGAATATAACCTGTGGTTGATCCGGACACCATGTCCCATTCTCTAGAACTGACATCCATCACTGTGGAAAGCACAAAAAAACTTAAGCAAAAAAAAATTCTCATCACAAAATCACTAAAATACATTGCCAGTCGTTCAGTAAAACCCTACTTGATGAATGAGTGCAGCATGATTTGTCTCAATGCTACAGAGGAACTTGTTGTCACTGCCTGGCTGTAATCTCATACAAGTTGAGTACTGTTTATGTTGCATAGCACAAAGGGGCAGGAGCAGGCCATTGAGTCTCTTGTGCCTGTTTCGCCATTCCACCTGGTCGATCACAGGCCAACTCCACCTACCCCTCATGGTTCCATAATCCTTAACACACTTGTCAAATAAAAATCTATCTATCTCAGAGTTCAAATGACCACCACACCACCCCCCCACACTACCCCCCCACCCCACCCCACACCCCCACCCCACCCCAACTTCCACCTAACCCACTGCAACAGCTTTTCGAACCAAACTTCTGCCACCTTTTGTGTGGAGACGTGCTTCCCGCTATCAACCCTGGGCAGAACGGTAACACAGTGGTTAGCACAGTTGCTTCATAGCTTCAGGTTCCCAGCTTCGATTCCCGGCTTGGATCGCTGCCTGTGCGGAGTCTCCCCGTGTCTGTGGGGGTTTCCTCCGGGTGCTCCCGCTTCCTCCCACAGTCCAAGGATGTGCAGGTTAGATGGATTGGCCCGACTAAATTGCCATGAGTATCCTGAAAAAAAGGTTAGGTGGGGTTACGGGGATAGGGTGGAAATGTGGGCTTAGGTGGAGTGTTCTTCCAAGGGCTGGTGCAAGCTCAATGGGCCGAATGGCCTCCGTCTATACTGTAGATTCTGTTCTATGATTATAGGGCTAAGCCATGAGTTGCTTCCTGTTCCCAATCCCAAATTCCTCCCCTCCTCTACTGAAGGAACTTGAAGAAGTGCAGCTTCACATGAGCAGACATCCTGGTGGGCAAACTCTACTATCCTGCTTAATCGCTGTGAAGCAACAGTGCTAACCACTGTCCTACATGGCACCCCTGGTTATCGCCCCTGGTTTCGCTTCCCCGCATGAGTGGAAACATCTTCTCTACATATGTCCTATTCATGGTCTTAAAGACTTTGTTCAGATCACCTATCTGTCTTCTATGCTGTAGAGAGAGAGAGCCAACTTTAAAGACAGGAATGACCTATCAGATCTGATATCATTCTGGTAGATTATTGTTTGCCCCTTCTCATTTGCCTCTGTATCCTTTTCACAGTATGGAGACCAGAACGGTTGTCAGTACTCTTTCTACCACCAGCACACAGCAGGATCAGTGTGTACAATGTATAAGATGTAATGCAGCAAATGGCCAAGGCTCTTTTGACAGCAGCTTCCGAACATGCAACCTTTACTACTTAGAAGGACAAGGGCAGCAGGCACATGGGAACACCACTCTTTGCAATTTCCCTTCCAAGTCACACAACGCCCTGACTTGGAAATATATCGCTGTTCCTTCAATGTCATCGGGTCAGAAGTATGAAACTCCCTGCCTAATAGCACTCTGCGTTGACCTACACCACGTGGACTGCAGTGGTTCAAGAAGGTGACTCAGCGCCTCCTTCTAAAGGGCAATTAGGGATGGGCAATAAAAGTTGCCAGCGACACTCACATTCTGTGAATACGAAATAAGTGTGGCCTAACCCAATTTCTACAAAATCATAAAATGGTTGCAGCATTTTAGAAAGAGATCATTCAGCCAGACATTCCTTTGTCAGCTCCCTGTGAGAGCAACTCAGCTCGGCCCATTCACCTGTCCTTTCCCCGCCGCCCAATGTTTTCCCATTCAGACTGTTATTCAATCCCTTTTGAAAGCCATGATCGAACCTGCCTCCGCCACATGCTCAGGTAGCGCATTCCAGACACAAACTGCCCGCCGTGTAAAAATATTTTTCCTCATGTCGCCTTTAGCCAGTCACTTTAGAACCATGCCCTCGGGGTTCAATACACTTTTACCAATGGCAACAGTGGGCTCGATTCGAGTAAATGGGAAAAAAGTCCCATAGCGAGCACGTTTGGCCGCGCTGAGAAACACATGCCTATTCAACGCGACTCACGTTGTATGAGGTGCCTCAGCCGGGAACGTGCGGCCGAGGTCACACATAGCCCCATTTTGTACACTGGAGAGATCTGCTCTCCGGAGCTCCCCAGTGTAATGAGAGATTGGGACGCCATCTGTAAATGGCACTTTTGGAGGGTCCCTGCCCCCCCCCCCCCCCCCAAACAACATCTCCAGCCAGATCATGCGCATGCAAAAAATGCCAAACTGGCACCCTGGCAGTGCCCATGCCTGCTAGAAATGCCACCTGGGCAAGCATTTTCGCAGTGCCAGTATGGCAACTAGGTGGCACTGCCAGGGTGCCCAGGTAGCACCAGCAGTGCCAGGGCATCACCCTGCCCAATGGCATACAGCCCAAAGGGCCTCTGATCCCTGGGAGACCCACACAAGTGCCATTCCGCCTGGCCCTCGCTTGTGGATTTTTATTTTTTTTCAAAATAATATACTTTATTCATAAAATCTATACTAAATATTACAGAACATTTCGAATTGTCTTGACTACATTTCCATCAGAGTTACACAATCTCTTGACTTTCTTCCATTCAATTTTGATAACATTACACACATATCACTCTTTACGTTACAATTCCTTCTTAAACATTTACATTATCATGTTTCTTTTATACATTGGAGTCTTAATGACCTAGACCGAGGAGGGTTTACACTGTTCCCCACCCCTCGGTGTACATTTGCTGGTAAGACCTTACACAGCGGTCTTGGCGGCAGCTGCCCCAAGCTTGAGTGCGTCCCTCAGCACGTAGTCCTGGACCTTGGAATGTGCCAGTCTGCAACACTCGGTCGAGGACAGCTCTTTGCACTGGAAGATCAGCAAGTTTCGGGCAGACCAAAGAGCGTCTTTCACCGAGTTGATGACCTTCCAGCAGCAGTTGATGTTTGCCTCGGTGTGAGTCCCTGGAAACAGTCCGTAGAGCACAGAGTCCTGTGTCACAGAGCTGCTCGGGATGAACCTTGACAAATACCACTGCATCTCTCTCCAGACCTTCTTTGCAAAGACACATTCCACAAGGAGGTGTGTGACCGTCTCATTTCTTCCACAGCCACTCCGAGGGCAGCGTGCATTGGCGCAGAGCCTTCGGGTGTGCATGAAGAATCTGACAGGGAGGGCCCTTCTCACCACCAGCCAAGCTAGATCTTGGTGCTTGTTTGAAAGTTCTGGTGATGAGGCGTTCTGCCAGATGACTCTGGCAGTCTGCTCAGGGAACCATCCAACGTCTTTCACGGTCTCCTTTACCCTGAGGGCCTCGAGGACATTACGTGCTGACCACTGCTTCATTGCCTTGTGGACAAAGGTGTTTTTCTTCAAAAACTTTTCCACGAAGGACAGGTGGTACGGTACGGTCCAACTACTTGGAGCGTTCTGCGGCAATGAGGCCAGGCCCATCCTTCGTAACACCGGGGACAGGTAGAACCTCAGTATGTAGTGACACTTGGTGTTTGCATACTGGGGGTCCACGCACAGCTTGATGCAGCTGGACACAAAGGTGGCCAACAGGATGAGGGAGGCGTTGGGTACGTTCCGCCCTCCCTTCTCCAGAGGTTTGTACATGGTGTCCCTTCGGACACGGTCCATCTTGGATCTCCAGATGAATTTGAAGATGGCCTGGGTGACTGCTGCGGCGTAGGGTCGGATAATGGGCCAGACCTGCGCTACGTGCAGTAACACCGAGAGTGCCTCACACCTGATGACCAGGGTTTTGCCCGCAATGGAGAGGGAGCGTTGCTCCCACCAGCCCAGTTTCTGCCTTGCCTTTGCTATGCGCTCCTCCCAGTTTTTGGTGCACGCCCCAGCAGCTCCGAACCATATCCCCAGCACCTTCAGGTAATCTGACCTGACAGTGAAGTGGACAAAGCACCGGTCGGCCCAGTTCCCAAAGAACATGACCTCGCTCTTGCCACGGTTTACCTTGGCTCCCGAGGCCAGTTCAAACTGGTCGCAGGTGGTCAAGAGCCTGCGTACAGATGCAGGATCCGAGCAGAAGACGGCAACGTCGTCCATGTACAGGGAGGCCTTGACTTGCGTGCCTCCACTGCCTGGGATCATCACTCCTCTTATACCCGGATCCTTCCTGATGGACTCGGCAAAAGGTTCTATGCAGCACACAAAAAGGGCAGAGGAGAGAGGGCAGCCCTGCCTGACTCCGGATTTGATCTGGAACTTTTCTGATTCCCACCCATTGATTGAGACTGCGCTGTAGATGTTTGTGTAGAGCAGTTTGATCCAATTGCGAATTCCCTCCCCAAACCCCATTTTGGAGAGCACATCCATCATGTAGGTGTGCGGTATTCTGTCAAAAGCCTTCTCCTGGTCAAGGCTGATGAGGCAGGTGTCCACCCTCCTGTCCTGTACGTAGGCGATCGTATTCCTGAGTAGCGCGAGGCTATCAGAGATCTTCCTGCCGGGTACAGCACAGGTCTGGTCAGGGTGGATCACCGACTCCAGAGCAGACCTGACCCGATTGGCGATGACCTTGGCTAGAATTTTGTAATCCACATTCAACAGTGAAATGGGTCGGCAATTTCGAATTTCTTCCCTTTCCCCCTTCTGCTTGTAGATGAGGGTGATGATGCCTTTCCTCATGGACTCTGACATGCTGCCTTCTAGAAGCATACTCTCGTACACTTCCAGCAGGTCTGGGCCCATCCAGTCCCACAGAGTCGAATACAACTCAACCGGTAAGCCGTCGCTTCCGGGAGTTTTACTCGTCTCGAAGGACTTGACGGCCCTTGTCAGCTCATCCAGAGTTCGTGGTTTGTCCAGGTTTTCCAGCTCGCTGTCGCCTATGACCTCCGTGATAGTCGACAGGAAGGTCTGGGAAACAGTGCTATCTGTTGGCTTCAGGTCATACAGTCCGGCATAAAAGGATTGGCTGATGCCAATCTTTGAGCGCTGAACAGCACTCGCTCAAGGTCTCTGAGGTGAAGGGGTTGAATCCCAAAGCCTCAGGTACCTCGGGAATCTGCACATTTGAGTGAGGCTGACTGTCTCGCTCCAATATGCAAATTTGCCAAAAAGTGATCCTGCTCATTATGGGCGGGATTTACATCGCAATGTCTTGTGAGATCCCATTGGATCTCGTAAAGCGTTAAGAGCCGGGTAGATCCCGGGAGCGGGGCCTCCTGACTTTTATTGGTTACGTTGCGCCATGACGAGCTGCTTATCCATTGGATCGCACCCAAGTGCCTCCCTCTCTGCTCTGTTCAAACCCCTCATGATCTTGAATACCTCTATTAAATTCCTCTCAACCTTTTCCTCACCAAGTAGAACAGCCCTAGCTTCTCCAAACTGTCCACATGATTGAAGTCCTTTCTTCCTCAAACTACCCTCACAAATCTTTCCTGTGTCCCCTCTAATGCTTTCATGTCCTTCCGAAAGTGTGGTGACCTGAATGGAATCGAATGCTTCAGTTAAGGTGAAATCTGTATTTTGCATGCTAAGGCTCGAATTATGAAGCCCAGGACTTTGTAAGCCTTATTAGCCACTTCCTCAAATGCCCTGCCATCCTCAATGATTTCTGCACATGGGTCCTCAGGTCCCTCCATCCTGCATCCCTTTTAGAATTATAATCGTTATTTCTTCCAAACTAAATGTATCACTTTACAGTTTTCTGAATTAAGTTTCATTGCCCACTGCACCAGCCTGGCTAACATAATGGGCTGGATTTTACAGTCCCTGGGCTGGGTTGGCAGGCGGTTTGTAAAATTGGGCATCGTGCCATGGGATTTGTGGTAGCTTGGGCCCTCTCAGGGGGCAAGCTCCACTGACCATGTGACCACTTGCAGCCATTCACACGGGAGCGTGTGAACCCGATCCAATGGGGAATTTGAGTAGGTCCCTGGGAGCAAGACCCTGGGGCAGTGTGGAATAGGGAGCTGGAGAGTAAAGATTTGTTGTATAGTGTTCTGTGCCTGTTATCTAACTGCTTTTGCGTTTCATCAATAAACCCCTGGAAGTCTCGACTGTTTGTCTCGAGGCATCAGGTTGGTGACAAGGTAAAAGTTTTCAATTGCAGCAGACAGTTGTCAATCAAGGGGGGAACAAAAGAGCAGTTGAGAAAGTAGAGAAGCTCCAGCAAGAGTCTGAATCATTTAAACCATGGGTGGAAATGTCTATCATTGGAAAACTAGACCCACTTGACCAATGGGTCTTCATTTCTTTTTACCATGAACGAGATCAAATTCGAGGACAAGCAGAAGGTGATATTTCTGAGAGTTTTCCGGCTCCAGCCCTATAATTTGATGAGGAACCTCACGTCCCCAGAGGCACCCGACTCGAAGACTGTTGACCAAAAATTGGTTAAAGAATATTAAAACTCAAGGCCCTCAATTATCCTCCAATGTTACAAGTTAAACTCTGCAGTGAAGGACCATGAAGAGTCTGTCCCCGACTTCATAGCCAGGCTTCGCCAGCTTGCTGAGCACTGTGAGTTTGGGACCGCGCTCAGTGACATGTTGCGTGACTGGCTGGTTTGTGGGATTCATAACCTTAATATCCAGAAAAAGCTTCTGGCAGAGACCACAATTACATTGGAAATACCGATCGAAAGAGTGCAGGTGACAGAGTGTGCCGAAAAAGGTGCCACTGAGCTTCAAAGTGTGGCGGAAGGGGAGGTTAACCGAGTACGGGGCAATATGGTCACGAGATCTGCAGCGGGATCAACATGCAAAGCTCAGAGTCAGGCACATTCCTCGGATCAGGACAAGACCCCAAGGAGTGGGAAGGAATTGGGGTGGCAAACCATTTCTGGGTGCCGGCACAGTAACAGAGTGGTTAGCACTGTTGCTTCACAGCGACAGGGCCTTGGGTTCGATTCCAGGCTTGGGTCACTGTGCAGAGCCTTCACGTTCTCCCCGTGTCTGCGTGGGTTTCCTCCGGGTGCTCCGGTTTCCTCCCACAAGTCCCGAAAGTTGTGCTTGTTAGGTGAATTGGGCATTCTGAATTCTCCCTCTGTGTACCCGAACAGGCAGCGGAATGTGGCGACTAGGGGACTTTCACAGTAACCTCATTGCAGTATTAATGTAAGCCTACTTGTGACACTAATAAAGATTTTTATTATCATAAATATAAAAGAGTCAATAACAATAATAAGAGTCACCACCAGAGAAAGCATTCTATCTGGCTGCGTCACAGCTTGGTGTGGCAACTGCTCGGCCTAAGACATAGAACATAGAGTGCAGAAGGAGGCCATTCGGCCCATCGAGTCTGCACCGACCCACTTAAGCCCTCACTTCCACCCTATCGCCATAACCAAATAACCCCTCCTAACCTTTTTGGACACTAAGGGCAATTTAGCATGGCCAATCCACCTAACCTGCACGTCTTTGGACTGTGGGGGAAACCGGAGCACCCGGAGGAAACCCATGCAGACACGGGGAGAACGTGCAGCCTCTGCACAGACAGTGACCAAGCGGGGAATCTAACCTGGCACCCTGGCGCTGTGAAGCCACAGTGCTAGCCACTTGTGCTGCCCGCCCATGAGAAACTACAGGGAATTGTGAACACAGCCCAGTCCATCACACAAACCTGACTCCCATCCATTGACTCCATCTACACCTCCCGCTGGCTTGGGAAAGAGGGCAGCAAAATCAAAGATCCATCGCACCCAAGTTATTCTCTCTTCCAACTTCTTCCATCGGGCAGGAGATACAAAAGCCTGAGAACATGCACTGACAGATTCAAAAACTGCTTCTTCCCTGCTGTTACCAGACTCCTGAATGACTCTCTTATGGACTGAACTGATCTTAAGGACTGAACTGATCTTTCTGTGCATCTTTTCTACAATTGTAGCGCCACATACCGGAAACTTCACCCGCAGTCAATGTTTATGTATTTTCATTATTCTATGTTTTCATGCATGGAACAATCTGCCTGGACTGTATGCAGAACAATACTTTTCTCTGGACCTCGGTACAAGTGACAATAAATCTAAATCCAAGAGGCAATTTGGGATACAATTCTTCACACGAGAGTGATACGAATGTAGAACTTGCTACCTCAAGGTGTAGACGAGGTGAATATGGATAAACACAAGAGGGAGAATGGAATAGAGCGATATGTCGATGGAGTTAGTTGAAGGGAAGTTGGAGGATGAGGAGCAGCAGTTGAATAGGCAACATTATTTGTTGCCCTAGAACCTCTGTATAACTTCAAAGGGCTGACACTTGGAAACAGGGTCTCAACGAACAGTGAATCAGCAAAACATGATTTGCAAATGATGCCATCCCTCTGTTTCATCCTGTTGAAGCCATTCCTTGCAACAGAAAGATGAAAGGCAGCAGATCTTTTTATGTTGGTTTTTTTTGGCAGAATTTAAAAGAGATTAGAAATCCAAATGTACATACAATTCCATTTTACAGATTCACTCTGCTCATGAATCGAAAGGTGTCCCGAATATAATTAGTCCCCTGAGATTGCTCACCAACTGTGAAATATTTCAAGGCAGTATCAGTTTAAAGTCATTCCCAAATTCTGTCGTTTCTTGTAATTCATTCTCAGGAGGTGGGTGGGTGTTTCTGGCAAGCTCAGCATTTATTGTGCACTTCCGGTTGCCGTTGACAAGTTGCCAGGGATTTTATTCTTATCATTGCTGTTTATGCAATGAGTTACTTTGACGAAGCTGTTCGGTAGGATTTGGAGTCATGGCAATGAAGGAATGGCTAGACTTCCACATTGGGCTATGGTGCGACGTGGCACAGAACTTGGAGGTGGTAGTGTTCCTGATGGTATTGATTATGGGCGGCATGGTAGCACAGTGGTTAGCACCGTTGCTTCACAGCGCCAGGGTCCCGGGTTCGATTCCTGGCTTGGGTCACTGTCTGTGCGGAGTCTGCACGTTCTCCCTGTATCTGCGTGGGTTTCCTCCGGGTGCTCCGGTTTCCTCCCACAAGTCCTGAAAAACGTGCTTGTTAGGTGAATTGGGCATTCTGAATTCTCCCTCTGTGCACCTGAACAGGTGCCAGAATGTGGCGACTAGGGGCTTTCCACAGTAACTTCATTGCAGTGTTAATGTAAGCCTACTTGTGACAATAAAGATTATTATTATATCTTGTGTCTGGCCCGTCCTCATTGATGGAGTCAAATGCTCAAATGTGAAAATGACTGAGTTGTCTCGTCCAACCTCTGCTGTGCAGGACTTTCTCGAGCCAAAGCTTTATCTGTTTGTCCCTTGAGAAATTAATTAGAACACAAGAATTGGCCCTGGCTTCAAATTCCACTGCCTCAAGCGACATCCAACTTAGGTTGGCAGGCTGTCACTATTGAGATATCGCAAGGATCAGTGCTTGGGCATCAGCTATTCACAATCTATATCAATGATTTGAATGTGGGGAACAAATGCCACAAGTTTGCGGATGACACAAAACTAGGTGGGTGAGTTGTGAGGATGACGCATAAAGGCTTCAAGGGGATTTGGACAGGCTTTGTGCGTGGGGAAGATCTTGATAGATACAGGAAGGACATTTTCCCAGGCTGGGAGGTCGAGAACTAGGGGGCATTGTCTCAGAATAAGAGGTAGGCGATTGAGGACTGGGCTGAAGTAGCTTTCTTTCACTTAGAGCATGGTGAATCTTTGGAATTCTCTCCCTCGGAGGGTGTGGAGGCTTCGTTGTTGTGTATGTTCAAGACAGAGGTCAATGGATTTCTCGATAGTAATGACATTCAGGGATATGAAGATCGTATGGGAAAATAGCAGTGAGGTAGATGATCAACCATGTTCTTATTGAATGGCTCGAGCGGCTGAAAGGTCTACTCCTGTTCCTATTTCCTATGTGTGGTCTCAACTCCATTTTGCCATCTTCACATTAATAATTAATAATCTTTTATTGTCACAGGGAGGCTTCAATGAAGTTACCGTGAAAAGCCCCTAGTCGCCACATTCCAGCGCCTGTTCGGGTAGGCCGGTACGGGAATTGAACCCGCACTGAAATGAAATGAAATGAAAATCGCTTATTGTCACAAGAAGGCTTCAAATGAAATTACTGTGAAAAGCCCCTAGTCGCCACATTTCCGGCGCCTGTTCGGGGAGGCTGTTACGGGAATTGAACCGTGCTGCTGGCCTGCCTTGGTCTGCTTTCAAAGCCAGCAATTTAGCCCTGTGCTAAACAGCCCCTTGCTGCTGGCCTTGTTCTGCATTACAATCCAGCTGTCTAGTCCACTGAGCTAAACCAATCCCATCAACACCGCTGGCCTCGTTAAGGTTTACGATTTGACCATGTGGCTTACAAGTAGGTAATATTGCACAGATTTCACTGATGTGCCCCTTGTGGTTTGCACAAGTGGTTGTTTTGGGGTATGTTCTCTTCCCTTCCTCTTTTGCTTCGGGAATGGGCTTTCCCCTAACCTGTTCCATGTCCCCTGGAACGCTACTGCCACCAAGTGGATATTCAGCTCCTGCTATACTCCCCTGTGGTTCTTCAACAAAATGGGGCATCATCCTAGTATTGTAAAATATTTAGAAAGCGAGCAAAGTAGCTTGTTGACACAAGAGAATGAGGGGTTTGAGCGAAGTATGTTGGTGGGGGACCAGCGTCACTCTTAGGCCAGGTGTGCTCAGCAGGTTTTCCATCAGTTGGGTTTTTATGACAGTTAAATGTTCCCTGTTCAGTTTGGGCGGAACAGTAGCACAGTGGCTAGCACTGTGGCTTCACAGCGCGAGGGAAGCGGGTTCGATTCCTGGCTTGGGTCACTGTCTGCGCGGAGTCTCCTCATGTCTACCTGGGTTTCCTCCGGGTGCTCCGGTTTCCTCCCACAAGTCCCGAAAGATGTGCTCTTAGGTGAATTGGACATTCTGAATTCTCCCTCGGTGTACCCAAACAGGTGCCGGAATGTGGCCACTAGGGGCTTTTCACAGTAACTTCATTTCAGTGTTAATGTAAGCCTACTTGTGACAATAATAAAGATTATTATTGTTATTATTTTACTGAAAACAACTTTGAACTTCAATAATTTATTTTCAAACTGGGTTCAAATGGCCTTTTTTTTCTCTCATCCAGGGGATGTGGGCATCGCTGGATAGACCAGTATTTTTCTCCCATCCCTAATTGCCCAGCGAGGAGTTGATGGTGAGCCTCCTTCTTGAGCCGCTGCAATCCATGGATCGGGACATCCACAGAGCTGTGAGAGAGGGGGTTCCTGGTTTTTGACCCAGCGGCAGTGAAGGAACGGCGGTATATTTCCAAGTCTATTCCCACACAGCTATTGCCCTTGCCTTTCTAAGTGGTAGAGGTTGCCGGCTTGGAAGCTGCTGCCAAAAGAACCTCGGCTAGCTATTGCAGAGCACCTTGCACATCGCTCCCATGCGCCGACTGCCTTGTGTTTTTCAGGTCATAGCTCCCATGCCCGAATCATAAGTCCAGTAACCTGAAGACTGCTCCAATGCACCCTGATTAGGAGAGATTGTGGATTTCATGGGATATTTTCACACCCAAATTGGAATGAAATTGCAGAGTTAATTATCAGGGAAATCAACTGAAGCAGAGAATCTAAATTGGATGCACTTCTGTGGAGGGAAGGGACTAAGGGAAAGGATCATATAAATAAGAACACGCTCAGCCTCCTCGCCTTCCTAAACAATTCTTGTGCCTCTACATGTATCCTTCTGTCTGTACATATTTATCATCTGTAGAATTACTCTCATCTCTGTTTCTGTGTAGTTTGTGTGTCAGACAGAACACACAACTGCAGGAGGATGGATGTAATTGTAGCGAGGCACATGTATTTCATTAATAGCCTGCCTATGAGCCTGAGGGACATTGTTCCTGCACAATAATTTACATGCAAAGCAAATGAACAAACAGCAGGGGTTCAGGTTGTATGAGGACATCAATATATTTTGGAAGTCTGAAATGAAGTAAATCCTGTTTGCTGGATGTTCCGAATGTCAACCACAGATTGACACATGCTGTCAACCTTTGCTCACGAGGCAGTCAGCACCTTCTCAGCTGCAATCAAGGCTAATCCTATTCTAAATGCCACCTGAAATAATTGGAGTGATCATTCTATAATGATAGAGCGACTGAGGGATAAAGTATCAGATATCCGTCCCTTTTAATGGTTATTATACCCTTGAACCTCTGGAGGTCGTGGCTGTGGTGCTGTTTGTGGCTGTGAGTTTGAAAATAAGAATTGGTTCCAGTTAACCACTTAAGAACTGAAAAGGGCTGATTTTAACTTCAAGCAGTGGAGGAAAACGAGCACAAAGCTGACACCGTGGGGATGGTTGTGGTTGTTGGTGTACGATCGTCTAAGATCCGAGTGTAACCAGCAGGAGTTCTTCAGGGTTACATCCTAAGCCTCAGCTTTCTTCAGCTTCCTCAGTGACCTTCCCTTCACCATAGGTTCAGAAGTGAGATCCCTGTTGGGTTCACAGCGTTCAGCTCTTTTTGCAATGCCTTAGGTACCTAGGCAGTCCTTGCCCGCACACAGCAAGACCTGGGGCCAGATTCTCCTGGGGAGAATTGTGGAGCACATCTATCACTAGGTTCATTAAGACCCCAACCCTGTGTAAAATCCTGCCTCAAGATCCTGCTTCGAATGGGATAATCCAGCCTCTGGACAACACTCGAGCTGGGAAGTGACAAGTAACATTCGTGCCACATGGGAACAAGGGAATGACATCTCCAACAGGGTGAACTAACCACCACTCTTTTTAGACACTCAATACCATCGCTGAATGATGAACCATCAACAATCTGGAGAGGACCATTGACTGGAAACTGAACTGGACCAGTCATTTAATTGATGCATTATTTATGCTGGATTAACACGGACTGCAACTCAATGCAGTACCACTTGAAAACAGGCTTCCAACACTGTAGATGGTTCAACACTGCTTTATTAAAGTAGTCGAGTAATGTACACAGTTCGCTGTGGGTCGACACTCTATTAATCTAAGCTTGCTAACCTAGGTCTGGCTTGCCCAGACTTGCTCTGTGCCATGTGTAGCAGGTGCTGACTGTACATTGCACCCTGACTGTTGCTACAGCTATCACCAGTACGAAGAGGCCGAGCCTTCCTGCCTCGTGTGTTTTATACTGGTAATGTCCCCTGTAGTGTCCTGCCTGGTGATTGGTTGTTCTGTATTCTGTGTGGTGATTGGTTCCTGTGTGTGTCCATCACTGTCTGTCTGTATCTCATTATGAACATGAGTGCATATTATGACATCTCCACTTTTTAAATAAATTTTGGATGCTTGTGGCTGTGTGCTTGTATTTACATGTGTGACTATGTGCAAAATGGTGAGTGAGTGAACATATATACATGGGAAGGTGTCTATCGTGCATGTACAGAACAAGGTGAACACAATTTACACAGTTAAAGCCTATAAGTCCAGTCTTTGTGGTGGGTGACGGATTCTTGTCGACCGCCTCAGAGTGTCGGGGGGGACGCCAGCGTCTCAACAGGCGGGATTGCTGGCAGATTGGCGGGCTCGTGGTTTGAAATGTCCGGAGGAGGCGTCTCGACATACAGAGGGGTGTGGTCAGGTGGTGGTGGGCAGGCAACTTTGCGCAGTGCCTTTCTGTTGCGCCTGAGAATGGAGCCATCAGCCATGCGAACAACAAAAGACCTGGGGGAAGCCTGTCGTACAACAACAGCTGGGGCTGACCAACCTCCCTCAGGCAGCTTGATGCGAACATCTTCTGGAGCCAGCACAGGCAAATCAGTGGCACGAGCATCATATGTAATCTTCTGCTGGTCCCTGAGTCGCTCACGTTTCTTAGCACCGTGAAGTGATCAAGGTCTGGAACGTGGATGGCTGGAACAGTTGTCCGCAGATTGCGATTCATGAATAGTTGAGCCGGAGACAGACCAGTCGACAGAGGGGTTGCCCTGTATACCAACAGTGCAAGGTTAAAATCAGATGCAGAGTCTGCAGCCTTGCAGAGCGGCTGCTTGACAATGTGGACCCCTTTTTCCACCTTCCCATTTGACTGCGGTAATGGGGACTGGATCTGACAGGTTTGAAGTGGTAGGATTGTGCAAAGTTGGACCACTCTTAGCTGTGGAAATATGGACCGTTGTCGCTCATCACTGTGAGTGGTATACCGTGCCTGGTTAACGTCTCCTTGCAGGCCTTGATGACTGATTTTGACGTGAGGTCCGACAGCTTCACAACTTCTGGGTAATTCAAAAAGTAATCGATCAGAAGTACATAGTCACGCCGATTTGCATGAAAGAGGTCTATTCCCACCTTGGACCACGGAGAGGTCACAAGCTCATGTTGTTTGAGCGTCTCTTTGGGCTGAGATGGTTGGAATCTCTGGCATGTGGTGCAATTGAGGACTATGTTGGAGATGTCCTGGCTGATCCCAAGCCAGTAAACTGCCTGTTGAGCTCTGCGTCGGCATTTCTTGACTCCAAGGTGACCCTCATGGATCTGCTTGAGCCCCATGGCCTGCATGCTATGCAGGCCATGTTGCATGCAATTCGATCCAGTTTCAGAATGACCCCTTCAACGACTATCAAATCATCCTTGACATTAAAAAACTGGGGGCATTGCCCCTTGCGCCACCCATTTGCGAGGTGGTGCATTACCCTTTGCAGCAGAGGGTCTTTGGCAGTTCCTGCTCATATCTGGACGACATGTTCATCAGTGGCCAGGAGGTTGCTGCTGCACATCTGCACCTGTGCCTCAATTTGGCGAATGAAGTCCAGATGTTCGCAGGGCGTGGTGATGGATCTGGATAGGGCATCCGCGATTCCTGTTAGGAGACCCAGGCACTCCTTTTCAATCTGTGCGTACCTTTGCTCGATCGGCGTCATGACCCTGGATGCGTATGCCACTGGAGCCCAGGACGAGGAGTCATCTTTCTGGAGGAGCACCGCATCAATGCCGTCCGAGCATGCGTCCGTGGATATTTTTGTTTCCTTGGTTGGGTCAAAAAACGCCAGGACTGGGGCCGTGGTGAGCTTTGCCTTGAACTCCATCCACTCCGCTTGATGTGTTGGTGTCCACTGGAATACTGTGGTCTTTTTTACTAGATGCCGGAGGGCTGTGGTGTAGGATGCCATGTTAGGAATGAATTTTCCCAGAAAATTCACCATCCCCAGAAGGGAGCCTTTTTGTTCTCTGGGGTTTTCATGGCATTGATTGCCGTTACTTTGTCGGAATCACACCCTGCTGGGATATTTGGTCACCCAGAAATTTGATTGATGACAGACCAAATGAGCATTTGGCCCTGTTTAACTTGAGGCCATTCTCGTGGACCCTTTTAAAGACCTGTTTGAGCCGATCTATGTGCTCCTCGGGGCTCGTGGACCAGATTATCACCTCATCTACATAGACTCGCACACCCTCGATGCCCTCCATTATTTGCTCCATTATGCGGTGAAAGACTTCGGAAGCTGAAATGATACCGAAAGGCATGCGGTTGTAACTACCTGCCAAACGGAGTGTTAAACGTGCAGAGCTTCCTGCTAGAGTCGTCCAGTTGTATCTGCCAGAAACCACGTGAGGTGTCCAGCTTGGTGAAGAATTTGGCATGTGCCATCTCAGAGGTTAATTCTTCCCGCTTCGGGATCGGGCAGTGCTCCCTCATGATGTTGCGATTGAGGTCTTTGGGATCGATACAGATTCGTATTTCGCCTGAGGGCTTCTTCACGCAGACCATGGGGCTGACCCAGTCTGTTGGTTCCGTGACCCTTGAAATGATGCCCTGGCTTTGGAGCTCTTGCAGCTGCGCTTTTAAACGATCCTTTAGAGGAGCCGGCACCCGGCGTGGTGCATGAATGACTGGGGTGGCATCCGACTTGAGTAGTGATACGGGAGCGCGCCCATCCCATCGAACACATCGGGATATTGCGTGAGGATGTCGTCTATGTCAGCCTGTGGATTCACATGAGATGAGGCAGTCGGAGGTGCAGAGGACATGGCATGAATTCGCTGTACCAAATTAAGGAGTTTACATGCACGGGCACCGAGCAGGGATGCCTTGTCAGGCCAGACAATCTCGAATCTTAACGTCGCCGTGATTGCCTTATGGGATACAATGAGATGACACGATCCACTGGCAGCTATGGCATTGCCATTGTAATCAAGGAGCTGGCAGGCTGGCAAAAGGATTTTGGGTTGGTCTCGGGTGCTGCCGAGGTCTGCCCGGGATCTGAGGTTTACAGACGCACCAGTGTCCAGTTTGAATTGGATTCTGCACTGATTCACTTTAACGACAGCGCGCCATTCGTCACCAGAATCCACGCGGAGGATTGAGAGGCGCTTCGCAGGAGTGGAGGAGACATTCTCACGTGCGGTGATGATGCCCACCTGATATGGAGACTCGAGGCAGTCATCATTTGGGTCCGTTGGGCTTTCGGGATCGGAGTCCTGCATGCCTTGCTGTATGCAGTGGACAGGTCTGCGTGGCAGCTGGGATCGCTGGCTTTTGACCGGTGGAGCGGACCTGCATAAGGCCGCATAATGCCCAGGTTTTCCACATTGTAGACATCGCCTTCCTTTGGCTGGACATTGCCGCTTTAAATGGGCAGAGCCACAATTTTGGCACATCATGACGCTGACGTCAGTGCGTTCCGTGCGCCTTCGCGCCTGCGCAGTGCAGTCGGCTGACGTTCGCACATGCGCAGTAGGGTTTTCGGCCGCATTGTCCTCCCAGTCGCGGTGCATCTGCGCGGGGCCCCATGGAAAGCCCGCGAAACGGCCACTGAAACCCACAAAACGGCCACTCTCCTCAATGCTCAGGCCCTGCAGCCTAGCGATGGCCTGTACACTTTCTCCCTCGTGGGAGGCTAGTTTTGCCGTTTCTACCGCCTTGATGTGCTAGTCGCGATTTCTGGCATGATCATGGGTAACGCACGTTTCAATGGTGATCGGGAGAGTCATACGTTTGATTTTAAGGAGCTGCTCCCACATCGAGTCAGAATGGACCCTGAAAACAATCTGATCCCGGATCATGGAATCAGCAGTCAAGTCATAGTTACATGACTGCGCTAAGATGCGGAGATGGGTCAAAAAGGAGTGAAAAGGTTCGTCCTTACCCTGAAGCCTCTATTTGAAGATGTACCGTTCAAAGCTCTCATTTAGCTCGACTTCACGGTGGCAGTCGAATTTTTGCAGAATGGTCTGGAACTTTGCTTTATCGTCTCCTTGGGCAAACGTGAGCGAGTTAAAGATGTGGATGGCGTGATCCCCCGCCGTCGACAGGAGCATCATGATTTTCCTGGCATCTGATGCTTCCTCAAGGTCGGATGCCGCAAGGTGGAGGAGGAACTTCTGTCTGAAGACCCTCCAGTTGGCGCCGCGGTTGCCGGAGATCCGGAGCTGCAGAAGGGCCTGGATCTTTTCCATACTGCTGGCTGTTTGCTACTTGCTGTCCGGTCGTTTCAGTTTCCTGGTACCATGATGAGTTATATATGTTGGATTAACACGGACTGCAACTCAATGCAGTATCACTTGAAAACAGGCTTCCAACGCTGTAGATGGTTCAACACTGCTTTATTGAACTTGCCGAGTAATGTACACAGTTCGCCGTGGGTCGACATTCTGTTAATCTAAGCTTGTTAACCTTGGTCTGGCTTGCCCAGACTTGCTCTGTGCCATGTGTAGTAGGTGCTGACTGTACATTGCACCTTGACTGTTGCTACAGCTATCACCAGTACGAAGAGGCCGAGACTTCCTGCCTCATATGTTTTATACTGGTAATGTACCCTGTAGTGTCCTGCCTGGTGATTGGTTGTTTTGTATTCTGTGTGGTGATTGGTTCCTGTGCGTGTCCATCGCTGCCTGTCTCATTATGAACATGAGTGCATATTATGACATTAAATACCGCAGCTACAAGAGCAGGTCAGAGGCTGGGAATTCTACAGCGAGTAACTCACTTCCTGACTCCCCAAACCCACCGTCAACATAACACAAGTCAGGGCTGTGATGGAATACCCTCCACTTGCCTGGATAGGTTCAGCTGACACAACTCAAGAAGCTCAACAGCATCGGAGCAGAGCAATAGTTTCGCAAAATGCCCACTTGAAAAAACCGAACATTTTTTCCTTCCTCTTCTGAATGCTGTAGTATATTAGTTCCAGTGAATCACCACGGGTTAACATTTATTTTGTTGGCTTCTGTTGCCTCCAAGACTGCACTTAAACTTGGCTTCTGTTTACCAGAAAGTGAAACAGTATTGATTTATTTGAAAGAGCTTGTGAAGGAGGAGAAAGGCCTGTCCTTGAACACTTATAAAGAGCCAACAGCCCCAAGAGAGAGAAAAAAATATCAAAATAAATTTTAAATGTTCCTCAACCTTTGCACCCATTTTCCCTTTTATCATTGTCACTACCAAACAATTCCTGTTAGATTATTAAAATAATTTTTTGGACTGGGAAATCTGAATGGCTAAAAAAAAAACCAAATTAAGTTAGTAGCATTGGGTAAAGTTTACATAGGGGGCGGGATTCTCCGCAGACCCACGGCAAAATCACACTTGGCGCGGAGGCAGAGAATTGATCTTTCCGTGGAAATCGTAACTGCCGGTCCCCGGAGAATCGCTCGAACGCGATTTACGCGGCGCGGCTAGGGGACCATTGACAAAGGCCCCCCCCCACCCGACTCTCCGGACAAAACTGGACGAGTTCCCGACGGTATTGGCCATCGGGACTCTCGGGTGGCGGCTGCGGACTCATTCCGCGGCCGCCCAGGTGGGGGCGGGCGGATCGAGCACTGGGGAGGGGGGTGGGGAGTGGGGGCATCATGGGTAGCCAGAGCAGCGATCAGACGGCTCGGTCCATGGGCATGCGCCATTTCCGGGGGGGGGGGTGGGCCCGCAATCTGAGTCCGCCATCGCGCAAGGAGTGGCCGTTGCAGGCGGCGTGCGCATGAGCGTACATGCGGCCAGAAGTGCGGGGCCCGTATCCGCAGCGGAAGCTGCCGGGGCTCTTCAGCCCTTGCAAGGCATGAGAATAGCTGTAGATTTTACGCTGGCGTGGGGACAGAGCCCCATTTTTTTTGAGAATCCAGCCCGAGGTTCCTGGCTTAATGGGGCTTTTCACAGTAACTTCATTGCAGTGTTAAAGCAAGCCTACTTGTAACAATAATAATAATTATCATTATTAATGAATCTCTTTATTAGTGTACAGTATTCCGAAGGGAGTTAGTTTAGTTTTTTTGCCGCTCATAAGTTTCTACGAAAATGACAGTGGGATCGCAGAGTGATACAAAACCCAAGCGGGATAAAAGGAACATTGCACCCCTCAAACCTGCTCCATGACTCAGTCAGATCATGGCTGATTTGCACTTCAATTCCATGTACTCACCCTTGCTCCATGGAAATCTACTTGGGGATACAGGGACAAGGTGGGTCAATGGGTTTTGCGGTGAAGGTCAGGCATAATCTAACCAAGCAGTAGAGTAGGCCTGATGGTTGAACAGTCGACTCCTAATCCTAATGGAATGACAGTCCACCCTGTATTTAATGGCTGGAATGGAAGTGGGATAGGGAGGCTAGTGGTTGCCTGATGTGTCTATCCTTGTGGTCTACACCTTCCCATGCCCATTGAGTGCCCGAGAGTCCCTTACTGATTGGATGGGACTTGAAAGTTCCATAAATACCCAATACTTTGAAAAACATGTTCCAAGAAAATAGAAAACAAACTCACTATTTTGATTTAGGCCCCAAGGTGCTTTCTTCTTGGTTGCTGGTCCGGAAGATTCCTGGTGATTCCCGGACAGTCCTGGAGAGTTGGCACCCTCAATGTGGCCTTCACACAATCCAATATTGTGCCTTCTAGGGAAACCCAGATCGGGATATTCAGGACATCATGGACAAGCTACTTAGGAGCGTGAACCAGATGGTTATCGGGCTCGGAAGAGACCACAGCCTCATCGTAAGTACTTCCTGCAGTTATTGACTCCCTGCTTCCGGGACGTTTTAGAAAGAATGTGCAACGTCAGACGATATGAAAAATGCTTTTGCTTATTTTGGTTTGGTGAGCTAGTTGACTTGTATTGATGTTGTGACTGCTATTTCAAGGAGCTATTGTCATTCCAGTGTTGTTAAAATATTGACAGAATCATTTGAGCTGAATGTGAGTCCTCGTGATGGTCACAGGAAGTGATGAAACAGAACCTTCCCAGTGCAATCAGATCTGGCCCCTCACTGGCGAAGGAGAAAATAATAATTCACTTTGGTTTCCTTTCGACTTCCCGGTATTTTGCAAAGCTAACATTCTTCATTAAGTTTGGCTGGTCCTTGTATTTGTGAGGATTTATCACACCTTGTGCCATAATCATTATAGTGATTGAAAAGGGATCCGCATGACAAGATGAAAAATAACTTAGGACTGGCCTGGCCTGGCTTCATAACTCATTGGCAATTGGATTGAATATGGCCGCTGAAGGTCCGAGGCCTTGAATGAGTTGAACTATGGATCCAGGACCGATGTTCAGGATAATGGTTGCAAGCAGGGAAAATGTGGGGAATTAATTGCACAAAGTCTATAAATGAATTGTCCCTGAAACATCCTTGTTGAAATGACTGCAGGATCGAGGTGATACTCTATTTAGATTTCTGCAACTTGATCACTGGGAGCTGGATGAAGGTAGGTGCTTTGAAATAGTTTAGTGTCTGGGTATATGTACTCTTGCGTTAAAACCTACATTGCTACATATATATTGCTAGAGGATCTCATGCCTCAATCGCACTGTCATTTCAAACTAACCTCATTGATGGCCCAACCCAGCTCCCAAAAGACATCGCAAACCTCTTTGCAAGTTTTCTGTAGCAGACCTGAAGATAGGGAGGACCTACTTCGGGCAAAACCTGAAGCAGCGACAATCTAGCACATTGAGACGGTGGAAGAGGTGGCCTGAAATGGAAAGTACTTTGTTTTCACAGCAGGTTCTGACTTAGAGTTGGCAAAATCTGAGGCATTTTGACAATGAAAATAGAAAACGCTGGAAATGCTCAGCAGGTCTGGCAATATCGGTGGAGCTGGAGACAGAGTCACTTTAGGGGCGGAATTCTCTGCTCCCAACCTAAGAATCCCGCCACCTGTGGACGGCCGGAGGATTCTCAGATCTCACCAGAACTTCAATACAGTTGTTTGATTCTCAGTAGTGTTCTCATGGTCGACTTATTCTGCGGATCGATCCTAGTCCCCTCAGGTGTTTTTGTTTTAATATTAATCGTATTATTTTCCGAGGTTAATTGCACTTCTTGACATTAATGTGCTAGTACCTCTGATATTGGTACAATCCCATTAAGCGTTGGTTTAATGTGCGTACTGTTCAATTTATGATGTAGGAAATGTGCAAGGTATTAAATTCTTCTGCAACTAACAAGAACATTCAAGGTGATGAAATGCTTAAATATTAAATTTTAAGCTTCATATTACGACGGAATTCATTTATTTCCCTCAGAACTCAGTAACCGTTTCTGATCTAAAAACAGGAATTTTGTATGTTCGGCTTGTTTATTGCAAGTGTAGAAAAGAGAATAATTTCCATTTTTATAAGTATCAGCAAGTAAATTTAAAAACTGACAGCCAGTATTGAATTTAAGCACACACTTGGACCTGGATATTCACCTACGGGACCAGAGATCAGTCCTTCCCTGCTTCCACAAACCCAACCCGAGAGAAAATGCCCTGAGGTTGAAATCTTTGCTTCAGGGTGGCAGGGTTCTCCGGAAGGTGGGCCGAGAGATGTCGGACATGATGTTGAGGCTGTCAGATGCAACGGTGGGATGGGTGGAGGTCCCCTCAGTGCATCGGCACTATGTTTAGAAAAAACAGTAAAACAACCTTCGGCCCTCACATACTCTCACTCCCTCCCCCCCATACATTCGCCATGCCCCAACCCAACCAACTCATGCCACCTCATGACCCCCACCAACCCTCCATGGCCCCCCATACTCTCCATGCCAACAAATGTTCCTCTGCTCAACTCAACAAGAGCTCTCACGTTTTTTACCAATCAATGCCCATCTGCCCAACCCCCATGGCCCCTCATACCTTCAATGCCAACCTAGGGCCCTTTAATCATGGCCAATTTAATGCCTTGCCATTCCCTCCCCATCCTCCACCCTTTTGCTTACGTCAACCAAGCCACCTCATCCAGTATCCACCATGGGCAGACCTCAGGAGCCATGTTGAGATTAAATAAAATACAGTTCCAAGTGTTTATTGTAGACTGCATTTAAAAAAAAACTCATTCATAAAACCAATCGCTCTATTTACATTCCTTCAACTATATAATCCTGTATAAGAGCAAACATTTCAACCAAGTGGTTAATCTTTATTAAGAAAGCATTGGGATTCATCACACCATTAAAAATGTGTCGATAACAGGTTACACGGTGCACTATCTGGCAGGCCAGGTCTGCGCGCGGCTGGCGCCATGTTGTACGGCGGGACCGCTGCAGGTCGCCGCCGTGTGTGTGCGCGGCCACGGACCCTGCAATTCTCCAGCCATTTCTGTCAGGAACGCCGAGGGCTTTACGTGGCGCAGCTGCTAGCCCCCCACCGGGTGGGGCATCGGTACTGGGGCGGCGCCAACCTTTTCAGCGTAATACTAGACACATGCTCCAGACATCACCTCAAAATCAGAGAATCCAGCCCCTTATGTTTCCGACTCCTGGCTAATAAACATCGAACATGACTGGAGGCAGTTGTTCTTTTATATCGGCATGCAAGTTTGAATATTGACCGAGGCCCATTCCCGCCCCCATGAAAAAGGCATGAGCCACATTCGGGGCGGGATTTCCATAGCCTGGCCTCTCCGACCATTTTTATAGCAACAGTGAGGCTCTCAGGCATTGCAAAAAAAAAATCAGATTTTGCTCTCAAACTACCATTTATTGAAATAAAATACCTCGCGGATTTTGATTTTCATCAAATTCCTGAGAGGAATGCACACTGCCAGAGGTGCCGTCTTTTGCTTGGGACATTAAAAGCTGAGGCTGCTGTCGGGTGTACATAAATCTTCCATGGTGAATTAGAGCAAGGGGATTTCTCCCTCACGTTTGTCGCTCAGTGAATCCGGAGAATGATTAAATCAGAGAACGACACAGCACGGAACGAGGGCCATTCAGCCCATCTTGGCTCCTCAATTAAAGCAGGCGATCCGTTCACTTTTCCGCTACCCGTCATTGCATCAGTGACAACATTTTTTTAAAAACAACTCCATTGGCTGTGAAGCGCTTTGCCACGGCCTGAGGTTGCGAAGGCTGCCGCATAAATGCAAGTTCCTTTTTTATCCCCCCAGCTGCGCAGAGATGATAAACTGACACAGAGGACGAGGAGGCATTCCCCTCGCAGTCTACTGCTCTCCGCTGTGAAATGCGTCACTCACGCACATTTGACTGAAAGCACTGGGAGTTTGAGAGCCGAGCAACACAAATCTCCAGGACCAGCCAAAGCCTCCAGATTGAGCAGTGCAGCGAGGGGGAAAGGCGATCAATAAGAAAGCTAAATGGTCAGAATTCTGTTGGAGCGCCGCTCCCTATCTGCAGACAGAGATCGTCGCTCAGGAAACATCTTGGTATGGTTGATCTCCAGTGAACAGCCTTGAGAGGAACAGAAGAGGAGAAACAGCTGCTCCTCCTCATAAAATGCCTGCTTATTTGCATATTATGTGGGCTGTAAGAAAATAATTTATTGCACAATTCCAACTGGTTCAGGTCAACGTAATAAATACTGTGGATGTGTCGGTGCAATTCTTAATTAAAAATGGCCAGGAGACCGCCAAATAGGCACACACTTGCATTGAGCTTACAGCAGCAAATCAGGCCATTCAGCCCAACTGATTCATGCTGGTCTTTTTTCACCATGCCCGCTTCCTTCCACACAACTTAATTTCACCCTGTCAGCATATCATTTCCCCTCATTGACTAACGTCCCCCTAAACACAGGACTTGCTTTTTCTTTACCTCGCATACAGGGCTGTGGTAGGAGGTGAGTTAATCTGCTTCCTGCACCAAATTAGAGGAGCAAGCCACCGAGCCTCTCGTGGGACTTTCTGGCCCTCACTGCAGCGGCTTCTCCTGCGGTGGACGTGGCTTTGACGGGACTGGAAGACCCTGCCGGCGGGCGGAGCCAGAAAATTCCATCCTAACCCTTCTGTCATTCAATCTCCCCAAGCTTCTGCCCTATCACAGACTATTCTTTTGTCCTTATCCTGTGGTCAAATCCTATTCTATCTCTAACTTATTCCCAGTTCTGATGAAGGGTCACACACCTTCGAGGTGAAGGTGTGTGATCTCCGTCCACAGATGCTGCCTGACCTGCTGAGTGTTTCCTGCGTTTTCTGTTTTGGTTAGGAAGCCGGCACATTTTGGTAGGAAGAACGAGGAGAGGAAATAGAAAATAGAGGGATCATTGTCAATGAGGTGCAGGGAGGGAAGGATCTAGGTGTACGTGTGCACTAATCCCTGAAGGTGGCAGGCAGGTTGAGAAAGCTGATCAGAAGGTACATTGAACCCTGCCTTCATTAATACAAGCATGGGGTTTTGCATATTAGAATGCGGGGGAGGAGGGTTGTCAAATAAAACATGTGGCCTTCGCACAGCCTGCCACGCACCCCTAACCTGTCTCCTATTTTACAGTGGGCAGGGAAGGCATCAGGAAGCTCCCCTGGCCCTAGACCGATTGTGGCCATCAAGTGACCAATTAAGTGTCTCTATTTTACAAACAGTTGGGGAAGGCAGAGACAAGTGGGCAGTGTGGTAGATTTCACAGCGTAAGCTGGCATTGGGCAAGAAGCAGGGTGGGGGAAATACTTCTGTTGGGGGGTTGGTCCTTTGTGCTCATCCGAGAGAGCTCCACCCAAGATAGTATACTCCCTTGAACCCTTTTCCACTGACGGTTCAAACCCAGTGCCCCAATCTCTTTCACCGGGCTGGCTGCCAGGCAGTCCAGTCCAGTTTTCATTAGAAAGACGGAGGTTGAGGGGTGACCTGATGGAGGTCTACAAGATTATGAGGGGCATGGATAGAGTGGACGGGCAGGCACTCTTTCCCAGGGTGGAGGGCTTAGTCACCAGGGGGCATAGGTTTAAGGTCCATGGGGCAAGGTTGAGAGGACATGTGCGAGGCAGGTTTTTTACGCAGAGGGTGGTGAGTGCCTGGAACACGTTGCCAGGGGAGGTTGTGGAAGCAGATACATTAACGGTGTTCAGGGGTTGGTTTAGCTCAGTGGGCTAAATAGCTGGCGTGTAATGCAGAACAAGGCTAGCAGCGCGGGTTCAATTCCCGTACCGGCCTCCCCGAGCAGGTGCCAGAATGTGGCGACTCGGGACTTTTCACAGTAACTTCATTGAAGCCTACTTGTGACAATAAGCGATTATTATTATTAAAAGGCATCTTGACAATCACATGGATAGGATGGGTATAGAGAGACACGGCACAAGAAAGTGCTGAGGATTTTGGCAATGATTGGTATCATAATCAGTACAGGCTTGGAGAACCAAAGGGCCTGTTTCTATGCTGAATTGTTCTTTGTTGTTTGTCAAACTGTGGAGTTGGTTTGAAGTCCAGGCTCCATTGTCTTTTTGGCTTGGAGACTGTCTGCAATGCCAGCAGTGGCCACCCATCAAACGTGGCGCTGCTGTGACTGTATTTAGAGCTGCAGGCCAGTCAGATTGGCCAGCAGATCTCTCACATGGGCTTTCTCTCAGGTGGATGTGGAAGTCTCGAACTTGAACCATTCAGGCTTCGCCTAGACAGGGTCGATAGGGAGAAGCTGTTTGTGGTACCCTCAATAACGACGCTTAGAGTGTAAACGGTAAAGAATGCTTTAATAAACTAAGAACTAGACTGGTGCCGAGACGTGTGCTAACAGCTACGCCGCCCACAAGGTGGAATCTTATATGTGGCTCCCAGATGGGTGGAGTTCCCCAGGATTCCAAGCCCGGGCTTAAAGGGGACATCACCTTACATGATGACAAGGGTACAGTGTTACAGTAACCGTTCATCACATTCACCACCTGTTTAATAAAGAGTCCGGCGGGGGTGAAGTGCCATCATAAGTCCATCCGTCTCGGTGGTCGGATCGTCCTCATCGACCTCCTCAGTTCGGGCGGTGGTGCGGCGGACACGGACGTCTTGGCTGAGGGTACGTCTGGGAGCACGATGGTCGGAGCTTCGGTCCGGGCCGGGGAACAGGGCACAGGGAGAATAGGCGGGGCCGGGGGTTGCAGTGCTGGCGCCGGTGGGGTGTGTAAAGGGGGGGCGCTAGGGGGTGCGCGTGGTAGGTGCTCACCAAGGGGAGTGGGGCCGGGAGCGGGTGTGTTGTAGGGGGTGTTGGGTCCTGCAGGGGAGGGGTGCGGGAAGGGGCGTCTGTAGTGGGGGATCCAGCGGGTGCCAGATCCCGGAGGGAAACCGTATCTTGCCTGCCTTCGGGGTACTCGTAGGCGTAACTGGGGTTGGCGTGGAATAATCGGACCTTTTTGACCAGGGGGTCCATTTTATGGCTCCTTGTGTGCGTCCGGAGAAGAACAGGTCCCGGAGCCGTCAGCCAAGGTGGAAGCGAGACCCCGGAGGTAGACTTCCTGTGGAAGACAAACAATCGGTTGTGAGGGGTCTCAGTCGTGGCTGTGCACAGGAGCGACCTAATGGAGTGTAGGGCATCAGGCAGGACCTCTTGCCAGCGGGTAGTTGGGAGACCTCGACCGTAGGGCCAGGACAGCCTTCCACACTGTTGCATTCTCCCTCTCCTCTTGCCCGTTTCCCCGCGGGTTATAACTAGTCGTTCTGCTCGAGGCGATGCCTTTGCTGAGCAGATACTGACGCAGTTCATCGCTCATGAACGATGTACCCCGGTCGCTGTGGATATAAGCGGGGAAACCGAACAGAGTGAAGGTGCTGTGCAGTGCCTTAATCCCAGTGGCTGAGGTCATGTCGGGGCAGGGAATGGCGAATGGGAAGCGGGAGAACTCATCGATAACGGTGAGGAAATAGGCATTACGATTGGTGGACGGGAGGGGCCCCTTGAAGTCCACGCTCAGTCGCTCAAAGGGCCCCGAGGCCTTCACGAGCCGAACCTTCTCTGGCCGGTAGAAGTGCGGTTTGCACTCCGCACATATCTGGCAGGCCCTGATCATGGTCTTGACATCCTTGGTTGAGTAAGGTAATGGCGGGACTTGATAAAATGGATGAGCCGGGTGACTGAGGTCATTGTGGATGGCTTACAGGCGGGCTCCTGTGCGTTGGCGCATGTGCCATGGGACAGGGCATTTGGGGGCTCGTTGAGCTCCCCTGGACGATACTTGATATCGTACGTGTAGGTGGAGAGTTCGCTCCTCCACCTCAAAGTTTTATCGTTTTTAATTTTGCCCCGTTGTGTGTTATCGAACATATAGGCGACCGACCGTTGGTATGTGACGAGGGTGAACCTCCTACCAGCTAGGTAGTGCCTCCAGCGCCATACAGCCTCCACAATGGCTTGTGCCTCCTTTTCGACTGCAGAGTGTCGAACCTCGGAGGCGGTGAGGGTCCGGGAGAAGAACACTACTGGTCTGCCTGCCTGGCTGAGGGTAGCAGCCAGGGCGATGTCTGATGCACCGCTCTCTACCTGGAAGGGGATAGTTTCGTCCACCGAGCGCATTGCGGCCTTAATGATATCGACCTTGATGCGGTTGAAAGCCAATCGAGCCTAAGCCGAGAGGGGAAAAGTGGTGGTCTTTATGAGTGGGTGGGCTTTGTCCGCATACTTGGGGACCCACTGGGCGTAATAGGAGACGAGCCCAAGCACCGTTTGAGGGCCTTGAGGCTGCGGGGGAGGAGAAGTTCCTTAAGGGGGCGCATGCATTTGGGGTCGGGACCTAGGACCCCGTTTTCCACGACATAGCCGAGGATGGCTAGCCGGGTTGTGTGGAAAACGCATTTTTACTCATTATAGGTCAGATTAAGGGCTCGGGCGGTCTGGAGGAACTTTTCGAGGTGTGCGTCATGGTCCTGCTGGTCATGGCCGCAGATGGTGACATTGTCCAAGTACGGGTATGTAGCCCGCAAACCCTCCTGGTCCTCCATTTGATCCATTGCCCTTTGAAAGACGGAGACCCTATTTGTGACGCCGAAGGGGACCCTGAGGAAGTGGAAGGGCCGGCCGGCTGCTTCAAAGGCAGTATAGGGGCGGACTTTTGGTTGGATGGGGAGCTGGTGGTAGGCGGATTTGAGGTCGACCGTGGAAAATACTCGGTATTGGGCGATCCGATTGACCATTTCCGCGATGCGAGGAAGGGGGTACGCATCAAGCTGCGTGAATCAGTTTATGGTCTGGCTATAATCCACGACATCCGTTTCTTATCCCCAGACCGGACTACCACCACTTATGCTCTCCAAGGGCTGTTGCTAGCCTCGATGACCCCCTCTCCCAGTAAACACTGGACCGGTGACTTGATAAAAGTCATATCTTGGGCACTGTATCACTGGCTCCTGGTGGCGACGGACTTACAGTCGGGGGTGAGGTTCGTGAATAGCGAGAGGGGTGCAACTTTCAGTGTCGCAAGGCTGCCATACCATGAGGGGGGGCAAGGGTCCGCCGGACTTCAGTGTCAGGCTTTGGTGGCTGCACTGGAAATCCAGTCTGAGCAGCAGGGGGCACAGAGGTGAGGGAGGATATAAAATTTGAAACCGGTGTATTTGGCGCCCTGGATCGAGAGATCCGCAATACAGTACCCCATGATTTGTACCGAGTGGGACCCAGATGCGAGGGCTATGGTTTGGGACGTGGGATGGGTGCGCAGGGAACAGCGCCTTACCGTTTCAGGCTGGATAAAGCTCTCCGTGCTCCCGGAGTCGAAGAGGCATGCAGTGTCGCGCCCGTTGACCTGGACCTGCATCATAGAGTTCTGCAGGTGTTTTGGCCGAGTTTGGTCGAGGGTGATCGCTCCCACTCGCGCGTAGTCCGAGTCCTCAGCCAAGTCGGACTCGTAAAATGGCTGCCGCCGTCGGCTGCGCGTGTCGGGTCGAGAAGATGACTGCCAACAAGATGGCTGCTCCCATGATTCGCACGAGGCTGATGACGCGTCAGAAGGGGGGTGTCGGGTCGGTGCGCAGCCGCATTGCGAGGCCTGCGGGCCTGAGAGCCTGATTTTCGGGCCGGCTGTTCTTTGTTCTTCTGGCCCCTGGATCTGGCCAGGCAGACCCTTGCAAAATGCCCCTTCTTCCCGCAGTCGCTGCAGATCGCGGAGTGGGCTGGGCAGCGTGAGCATGGCTGCTGGCCCTGCCCGCAGAAGTAGCATGGTGTGCCCCCATGATGAGCGGGTCGCCGTGTGGCACAGGCCTGTAATATGGCTGAGTCTGAGGAAGTCCGGGGGAGGGTGCACAGAGTCCACGGGGTACGTACCCAAATTATGTTGGGCCACCGCCAGCGAGGAGGCGAGCGTTAGCGTGTCCTGGAGGTCTTTTGCCCCGTTTTCGAGCAGCCGCTGCCGGCAGGTAGAGAGCAGATGCCTGGCGTGCACCTCGTTGATGGGTTTGACGTACTGCTTGCGGAGTAGCTTGACCGCCTCTTCATAAGTCGTCGCCTTTTCGAGCGTGGCGGAGATTCTGTGACTCACCCGGGCGTGGAGCAGACGCAGCTTGCGCGGCCCCAGGATGGGCGTCTCTGAGGCGTCCAGGTAAGCCTCGAAGCATCGGAGCCAGTATTTTAAAATTTCCTTTGCCTCCGGTGTCCATGCTTCCAGTTTGAGGTTCTCTGGTTTTAGGCCTGCGTCCATCCTGATGTAGTTTAGTTTATTAAATGGTGGTGCCCTCAATAATGAAGCTTAGAGTGTAAACGGTAAAGAAGGCTTCAATAAACTAAGAACTAAACTGGTGCCGAGCCGTGTGCTAACAGCTACGCCGCCCACAAGGCGGCCCCTTAAATACGTCTCCCAGATGGGCGGAGCCGGAGGCGGAGTTCCCCAGGGTTCCAAGCCCGCTCTTAAAGGGGACATCACCTTATATGATGACAAGGGTACAGTGTTACAGTAACCATTCATCACACTGTTCCTGTTGGGAACCATGTCGAGAACCCAAGGACACCAGTATAAGATGAATGGGAAAAGAACCAAAGGCGACTTCATTTGAAGAAAATATTTTTTAAGCAGAGAGTAGTTAGGATCTAGAATGCAATGCGGTGGAGGCAGATTCAATTGTGGCTTTCAAAAGGTATTTTAATTCGGTAAGCAGTTGACGTGGATGATGTGCAGGGCCACAGGGAAAGGGGCATGGGAGTGGGACTAGCTGGGTTGCTACAAAGGAAAATGAAAATCGCTTATTGTTACAAGTAGGCTTCAAATGAAGTTACTGTGAAAAGCCCCTAGTCGCCACATTCCGGCACCTGTTCGGGGAGGCTGTTATGGGAACAAAGAACAAAGGACGAAGAAATGTACAGCACAGGAACAGGCCCTTCAGCCCTCCAAGCCTGCGTCGACCATGCTGCCCGTCTAAACTAAAATCTACTACACTTCCGGGGTCCGTATCCCTCTATTCCCATCCTATTCATGTATTTGTCAAGATGCCCCTTAAATGTCACTATCGTCCCTGCTTCCAACACCTCCTCCGGCAGCGAGGTCCAGGCACCCACTACCCTCTGTGTGAAAAACTTGCCCCTTACATCTCCTCTAAACCTTGCCCCTCGCACCTTAACCTATGCCCCCTAGTAATTGACCCCTCTACCCTGGGGAAAAGCCTCTGACTATCCACTCTGTCTATGCCCCTCATAATTTTGCAGACCTCTATCAGGTCGCCCCTCAACCTCCTTCTTTCCGGTGAGAACAAACCGAGTTTATCCAACGTCTCATTGGACTGAATGGCCTTCCCCTCCTGTGCTGCAAACACTTTATGAGTTAACTGAGGTGCTGAACGAACACAAGCTCCTCTGTCACCCCTCGCGACCGCTCTCCACATGCTGCGATGCACTCATTGTTCAGAGGAGGTATCCCACTGATAACAGCATTGAAGTGCTGACATGAGGAGAGCAATAATTAGTGTCGAGAACCGCACACAGTGGATGGCGGAGGAAGAGCCCTGCCGCGTCTGAATGAATGACTCAGCATTTTGCTTCAAGATGGAAAGAAAGGGAAAGATTTCAGAGAACACACTTTGTCACAGCTTAACAAAACCTTTCTATTGAACAGCAAAGTTAAAGACTGTTATTTTGTGTGTGGGAGATCGCACCTTTATGCTATTGAGGTCCAAAGTTTAGAACAGAAAGAAGTGATATTTTCTTTTCCACGTTGACCTCCCTGGAGACCAGCTGGCTGGGAAACATTTTTTTTTCATTCTCATAGAATCCCTACAGTGCAGAAGGAGGCCATTCGGCCCATCGAGCCTGCATCAGCCCTTGGAAAGAGCACCCTACTTAAGAGCACGCCTCCACCCTATCCCCGTAACCCAGTAACCCACCTAACCTTTTGGACACGAAGGGGCAATTTAGCATGGCCAATCCACCTAACCAGCACATCTATGGACAGTGGTAGGAAACCGGAGCACCACGGAGAAAACCCATGCAGACACGGGGAGAACATGCAAACTCCACACGGACAGTCACCCGATTTGTGAGCAATCCCCCCCCCCCGATACCTTTTCTGAAGCAGTTGGGTGAACCTTGACAGGCCCTACACCACGGCCTCCAGACACCTGCACTGACCCAACCTAACTCTCAGGGGTTCCCCAAGCCTCCCCTGACCCCACTTCCGAAGGACAGGGCACCCACGGGCCAGATCCCCGGCGCGAGCAACCTGGCACTCTGCACCGCCCACCTGACACCATGGCAGTGCCCCTTCCTGCCTGGCAGTGCCAGGGTGCCCAGGTGGCAGTGTCAAGGTGCCAGGCTGACAATGTCTAGATTCCCGGGCTGCAGCAGGAATGCCAGGGTACCATTCTTCCCAGAGTCCGACCACCTGGGTGCCTTCAATGGCCTGGGAAACCCTCCCCACCCAGGTGCCATGTGTGGACTAGTGCTAAACAGCGACATGGCAAGGTCTTCCAGGTGAGGCCATTTGTTCCCAGGCCCAGGGAGAATCTGGCATAGATATATTTAAATTAGCCTATTCGTTCACTTAAATATCTTAATCTGGATCTCGCCCAGCAAGAGCAAGATCCAGATCACGATGCCTTGCGAGATTTGTTTGACCTCACAAAGCCTTCCGAGCGTCACAAATCCCGCGAGTGAATGGCCTCGCCGTGTCACAGAGTCAGGCGCGACAAGGCCATTAGATTGCAGCCAGCAAGTTTCACAAACTCGGGCGTTAGAAAGTCACTGAAATATTTCTGAAGTTCAACGACGTTCGTGATGTGGGAACGATCACAGGCAATTTGGACACAGCAAACTTCCGCAAACAGCAACGTGATTATCATCAGATAATCAATTCTCGAGACGTTGGCTGGGGCATAAGAATTGACCACGATAGGGGAGGCGGTAGCCCAGTGGTATTGTCACTGGAATAGTAAACCAAAAATCCAGAGTAATGCTCTGGGGACCCGGTTCAAATCCCATCAGTGCAGAAATTTGAATTCAATAATAATCTGGAATTAAATGTCGAATGAGGACCATTGTCGATTGTCGTAAAAACACATCTGGTTCGCTCATGTCCTTGACCTGACGTCCTTACCTGGTCTGGCCTCCATGTGACTCCAGACACACAGCAACGTGGTTGACTCTTAACTGCCCCCTCAAGGGCAATTAGGAATGGGCAATAAATGTTGGCACAGCCAGCGATGCCCACGAATATAGAAAAAAAAGGGATGAGAGAACTCCTCTGCTCTTCTTCAAAATAGTACAGACTGCGTCTTTGTTTTAGGCCACATCTGAAAGGAAGTAGCTCTGACAGTGTTCCTTTGGCAGCAAAGGATTCATATACTTTGCTGTTCATTTCTGTGTATTCGGACAGCTATTAAACTCAAATGCCATCAGTGTGTACCATGATGTCTAGAAATGATGACATTTTGTGACATTTCTTTTGAAGTATAGATAAATAAATAAATAATCCTTTTATTGTCACAAGTAGGCTTCATTGCACAGGGCTAAATCGCTGGCTTTGAAAGCAGACCAAGGCAGACCAGCAGCACGGTTCAATTCCCGTACCAGCCTCCCCGAACAGGCGCCAGAATGTGGCGACTAGGGGCTTTTCACAGTAACTTCATTTGAAGCCTACTCGTGACAATAAGCGACTTTCATTTTCATTTCATTAACACTGCAATGAAGTTACTGTGAAAAGCCCCTGGTTGCCACAAAGTCTGCACTTGTTTGGGCACACAGAGGGAGAATTCAGAATTCTCAGCCGGTACGGGGATTGAACCCGCGCTGCTGGCCTTGTTCTGCATCACAAACCAGCTGTCTATACCGCTGAGCCCTCTGCTGTTAAAAATTCTGTTTAAAAATTTGTTCATGGGATATGGACCTGGGTTTCTCGGGCAAGGCCAGCACTCGTTGCCCTAGACCTCAGTGTCTTGCTAGGTCCTTTCAGAGGGCAATTAAGAGTCAACCACAGTCATGTCACATGTGGGCCAGACCAGGTAAGATGGCAGATTTCCTTCCCGATAAAAGCCATTGGTGAATCAGATGGGTATTTTTTCCAACAATCATTTCATGATCGCTATTACTGAGACTGGCTTTGAATTCCAGATTTCACTGATTGAATATAAATTCTACTGTGGTGAGATTTGAACCCATGCGTGGAGAGCCTGACTCCCTCGATTATTGACATTACCACTATGCCACCATGCACAAAAAGACACATAAAGGAAAAGGAAAAAGAAAGAAGACTGATATTTCTATAGCATCTTCAGTGTATTCAAGAAACCCTCCAGCACTTTACAGTGAAAGATGTGTTATTGCAATGCAGGAAAGGTGACAGACAAGTCATGCAGAGCAAGATTCCATGAACAGCAACGTGATCATCACCTGGTAATTTGATTTATTTTGTGATGTTGGTTGAGGGGCCATGTGCGTTCTATTGACAAATGCTAACAAATCACCTTGCATCTTGCTCTTAAAATGGTGTGTTGTTGGGTCCATTAAACCTCAGTGAGTAAGAGCGGCCACATGGCCCATCCATGCCGGAGAATCGTCAGCCCCGGACGCGTAGAGCGGCCCGCGACAATCGCGCCCGGCGCCAATGGTGTCGATTCTTCGCTGCGCAGAGAATCGCGTGCCGGCATCGGGGCGGCGTGGGCGCGGTTGCAGAGATTCTCCGGCCCGGCGCAGGGCTGGGTGAATCCCGCCCATGATCTCTCAACCTTATTCCTTTGTTAATTGATTTTCTTTCTTGAGGAATAATTCCAGCAACTTACTTTAAAATCTCTCTCAGTGTTTGGAAACCTTCAGACAGCAGGATAGATTCCACGAGTAATGGTCTATTGATTTATTTTCCCTCAAATATTTCTTATTCCGCGAACAAGCTTCTTTCCACTGTTTGCTAATCCTTCTGTAAATCACCCTGTATTCAAAGAGAATGCTGAAACACATCTTCAACGCAAGAGGTTAATATTGATTCGTCTTATTTCATCAAGTTAGAAAGCAAAGCTGAGCATTGATAAAGAAATAGTCCACCAAGAGAATTCACAAGCCTCGCAATTTGATTTTTGTGAAGATACATTTTCGAAGAGGGTGTGAGAACAGAGGGACCTTGGGATTCACATGTAGGTGGCAGGGCAAGTTGATAAAGCTTTAAAAGACCTTATGGGATACGAAGCTTTATTATCAGAAGCCTAGAGTATGAAGCAGGGAAGTTACTTTCAACCTTTATAAATGACGAGAGGCCTCAGCATTTTGGCCAATTATGGGGACCACAGTTTAGGAAGGATGTCAAAACCTTCAGAGGCTTTTTTACGAGAATGGCAGCAAGGATAAAGCACTTCATTTATGCAGATGGATTAGAGAACCTGTCCTTAGAATGGAAGAGCTGAACTGGAGATTTAACAGAGCTGCTGGGAACATTTTGGGGCTCAGGATGTGAGTTGCTTGCCTCAGGTTATTCAGCCTTTGACTTGCTCTTGTAGCCACAGTACTTAAGCGGCTTGTCCATTTAAGTTTCTTGTCAATAGTAGAGGATTCTGCAAACAGCTTCTTCCCCGCTCTTACCAGACTCTCTGATGGACTGAACTGATCTTTCCACACATCTTCTCCACTGATTAGTACTACACTGCGTGTGCTTCACCAGATGTCTATGTCTATGTATACACATTGTGTATTTATCGCATGTCCTATGTTTTTTTCATGTATGGAACGATCTGTCTGGACTGTCAGCAGAAACAGTAGCTTTCACTGTACCTCGGTACACTTGACAATAAACCCAAATCCAAATCCAGGTAAATAAATGTAACAGGGGTTGAGGGGCGGGAGGAGCGGTTAGGTCATTTGTTTGGGAGATGGGGCTGCGTCTGGCATTTGTGACTAAAATCATTGGCAAATTAACTGGGGGGGGGGGGATGAGAAAACCCTTTCTCATGCAGTTGATTGTTATGACCTGTCAGCGTGGTGGAACCAGAAACCGGAATTCTCTGGCTGTTGCGATTATCTTTCCCTGCCAGCAGTGCGCCCCCACCCGTGGGTTTCCCAGCGGCATGGGGTGGCTCCAATGGGAAATCCCATTGGCAAGCGGCAGGAAGGCAGAATCCAACTGCCAGCGAACGGTGTGCCGCGAGAAAGGTGCAACTGGGGGACCGGAGAATCCAGACAGATTCAGTAATAACTTTCAAAACAGGGCATTGGATAAATTCTTGAAAGTGGGTGTTTGGGGAGGGGGGGGGGGGGGGGGGGGGGGGGGGGGTCGGGGGGGGGAATTGTAACTGTAGAGCAAGAAGAGACTTTCGACCACTTTGGAACATTTTGAGGTCGTGAAAGTTGCTCAACAAATGCAAGCTTTTCTTTTTTTTCTCTTATGTTAGGAATGCTAAGACATGTTTGAGGCATGCGATGAGGTGGTATAGTATTAGAGAAGCTTTATTCTTATCTACATTTGATCGGAGCGCTTGATGCTTGTACTGACAAAATGTTCCATTCCCAGGTGCTAACTCTCCTTGCCACCCCAGGCCGTAAGTGCTGCCATCTGAATTCAGCCAAGTTAAAATAGAAACAGTTATTAATTGCAAGTTAACGTCGTGAAAAGAATTCCCTCATCCCCAAATGCCCATTCTATGATTATTCCCGGTAGGATGCCTCGGCCGCGACTTCTTTTGACTTCTGAGAATAAAATAGATTAAAAGTCAAACAATATGCGACAACCAGTAGTTTCTCTTCAATTATACGTAAACAGACTCCCTGTAATGATAAGTGACTCTCCAGCTTATGAAAATCTATAACACAGGGAGCAACAGACAGCTGGTCGTAACATTCAATACTGTTACACAATCAAAGCTTTTCCCCAGCGCTGCACTTTATAGAGCCATTTTTCCTTTGACTGCTTGTCCCATTGTGCTCCCATCTTTTCATCGAACAACCATATCAACTTGCATCTGCATAGCACCTATTAATGTCGTAAAAGAATCAGGGACACTTACACAGAAGTGGCTAACAAACAACCCAACACCGATCCACATGAAAAGATATTGAGGGGCTCATGGTGGCCATTAATGAGACTAGCTTTCAATTCCTAATTTTATTTATTGAATTTGCCAGAGTGGGGTTTGAATATGTGTCCCCAGAACATTAGCCAGGCCTCTGGATTACTGGCCAAATGATAGTACCAGATCTAAGAACTGGGAGGGAGCTGAGGTTCTGCGTTGGAAGGGTAAGGATTCAAATTTCTACCTCGGCCAAAACTGAGAGGATTGCAAGTATCTTGAAGCAGAATGTCATAAAGAGAAGGGAGGGTTAAGGTTATGAAGTGATTTGAAACAAAGCCCCCAGCACTCATTACTCTGACTGTTACTTGGTGATCAGGTTCAATGGATGCCGAGGGTGTGAGATGAAGCAGCAGGCTGGGACACAGAGATGGTATCAATTTCCCAGCTTTGTGTATGGTTTTCTGAGTAAATGTGGATATTTGGGAGGAAATTTAAAACCTTCCACGACACATCCGTCATTCCCAATTTGCAATGGAGCTGGTTCATATTCTGGGGAAATATCAATGATCTTCCTGATATCTAATACTGATGTTCTTCTCTCACAAGAATAAACTAAATAAGACTTTTTTAAAAAACACAGCGCCTTTTATGACTCCAGCATATCTCAAAGCATCTGAAGCCAACAAAGTATTTTTTGAAGTCAATGTTGTAATGTCGGAAACAAGGCCATCAATTTGCACAATCAGCTCCCAAAAAGAGCATATAATGATCAGAGAGTTGGATTTGTGTGATGCTGTTTGTTGGAGTAGTAGCTGTTGACCAGGACACTGGGCATAAGTCCTCTGCCCTTTGTTCGGAATAGCGCCGTGGGATCTTTTACGCTGGCACGATAGGGCACATCTCAGAGGAACATGTGATGGATGGAAATTAGAGTCGGGAGGGAGCTGGAGACTGTGCAGGGGAGTGGCTGATTGAGACACCTTGCGAAGGACAGGGCTAGAGCTGGGGCCATGGATGATTGGAAGAGGTTTGGCTTCAAAGTGATTTACCAACATACAGATTTTCCATTAAGATGCGGTGCGTTTTAAGCACAGATAGATTTATATGCACCAGTGAAATGTTTATCAGGAGGGCTCGTATTCAGTCAGCTCTTTTAAACTCCAGAACATGAAAAGAGCAAAAAGAAACAACTTCAAGGTCCCTTTTCCAACAGAGAATTAGATTCTGACAAGTAATGGATCACTCATTAAAATTAAGGGGTAAGTTTTGTACTGCGCACTCACATTAGGGAGCTTTGCCTGGAGGGTGCATGTATCGAGAAATGGAATGTTTCCCAGGGAGTAAAAATCGCTCAGACGTTCAGTCACGTCTTCTTCATTTGGAGAAAGTGGATGCTCCTTCCCACTCTGTTTTTGATGTATTTATAAATTACTGAGCAACTTACAGACTAAGAGCCGCATTCACAAGCAGCAAGTATAAATTAGTCCCTGAATCAATATCTTGTAAGTAGATGCTGTACAGCATAAATGTTGGTTGTGTATGTGAGGAGATTTTTGCTGCAGGTTCTATTAATGCGAATTAAATTCAATTCACATGAAGAAGCCCTTGTTGAGAAACTCTTCATTTCCCATTTGAATGCAAATCAAACAGTTCCATTAAGCAAGCCTTGTTCATGTCTTCAGCACTCCTCAAGATCTGCAAAATCCTATTATACATTCCCAAATGATTAAAATGCTTCGACATGTTTAAACTGAGATAGATTTACCTCAGGCATGCACTCACTGACTAAATGGTATGGTTCCAAACTGTGCTCCTGTGAAGATGGTGTCTTCTGCCCTCCATAACCCAGCGATCACTCTTCCCACAAGCCCCCCCCCCCCCCCCCCCCCACTCATAACTTGCCAATTAGTTTTGATTCGCAAGTAAATCGCTTCCTGCCCCCCTTCTGTCCTTCTTTTCTCTTTCACCTTCCCTTTTTCCTTTCCCTCCACACTTCCTTCAATTCCTTTCCCTGTAAAGTGCTATCGGACATCTTGAGGACATGTAAGGCACCATGTAAATGCAAAGCTGAACCCATTCACCTTTTACAATGACAATCTCAAAGTCTTGCCGTCACCTTTTTCCCTGGTGCAAGGTGAAAATGAAAAGATTTATTGACCTCAACGTAATGTGTGACTGCAGGATTTGAACTCTAGCCCAGCCCCCGTTTTAATAACATACCCTTGAACTCTAGCCCAGCCCCCATTTTAAAAACATACCCTTGGGCAGGCAGGCCACAGGGTACCACAAAAAGTATCTGAGATGAATAGTATTGATGCAGTTATGTCAAATCTAGAGGAAGTTATGAGGAAGAAAGGAACAGAAGATTTGGGTGTTCGGGTTAGATAAGGGGATAAGAGGAGGCTTGTGCAGAGAAAAATCACCGTGGCGGACCTTTGTGGTCATATTATACATTCAATATAATGGCTGGTGGAGGGAATGGTAGAACGGCCGACTTATGCTGTGGGTCAGGCTCAGCTCGAAGCTGGGACATGGAGAAATTCTTGATCTGCATCTCATCCATACCTTCCTTAGTCTGAGAATACTCAATACTGGGTAAGGTAAAGCAGTAGCCTCTCTCACAAAATCCCTGGGCCAACAAATGTCGAACAGGAGTGACTGAACAGGAACGAGACGCTCCTGAAATAGAGATCTAACAAAAAAGTTGACATTCAACCATAAAACTAGCTGTTCCTGAGCTGGTAGCAGACAATACTCTTCCTGACATTCCATAATTAAAGAGAGGTAAAGAGCATTCTCAAAGAATTCAGCAATGCATGACATAAGAGGCATTAGAAGCCAACCTTTTTGAATAGGACTGCGTAAAGCAATTCCTCAGGGAGATGAGTCACTTGATTACATAATAAACTGTGAGTCATCTCTCAATGAGGTCTTTTCACATCAGACTGAAGAAAGAAAACATACAATGAAAACCGCTTGAGTAGTTTTTTTTCTGATAGGTCACCATTGCTGTCAGCATTTATGCTGGCTATATCTCAACAATGACTGAGCCACTTTTCTTGCAAATAATGAATAAAATGACCACTCCTTGAGAAGTATTTCTCCATTGTTCCAAGACTATCTGTAATCAAATTGCCTTCTTCTTTTCTCAAGGTTTCCTGTAGGAATGCAGTCCTACAAGCATTGGCCAATATCTTCCTGTTTTTCCGACAGGCACATCTACACATGTGGGGCGGGATTCTCTGACCCCCCCGCCGGGTCGGAGAATCGCCGAGGGCTGGCGTGAATCCCGCCCCCGCCAGTTGCCGAATTCTCCGCACCAGATATTTGGCGGGGGCGGGAATCGCGTTGCGCCGGTCGACGAGACCCCCCCCCCCCCACTGCGATTCTCCGGCCCGCTATGGGCCGAAGTCCCGCTGCTGGAATGCCTGTCCCGCCGGCGAGGATCAAACCACCTCTCTTACCGGCGGGACCAGGCGGCGCGGGCGGGCTCCGGGGTCCTGGGGGAGGCGCGAGGCGATCTGGTACCGGGAGGTGCCCCCACGATGGCCTGGCCCGCGATCGGGGCCCACTGATCCGCGGGCGGGCCTTGCCGTGGGGGCACTCTTTTCCCTCCGCCTCGGCCACAGTCTCCACCATGGCCTACGCGGAAGAGACACCCACCCCCTGCGCATGTGCGGGAATGACGTCGGCAGCCGCTGACGCTCCCGCACATGCGCGGACTTCCGCCTGGCGAAGACCTTTCGGCCCCGGCTGGCGTGGCACCAAATTCTTTTCACGCCGGTTGGCGGCGCACCACCCACTCTGGGGCGGGGCTAGCCTCTCAAGGTGAGGGCTTGGCTCCTAAAGGTGCAGAGAAATCCACACCTTTGGGGCGGCCCGACACCGGAGTGGTTCACGCCACTCCATCCCGCCGGGACCCCCCGCCCCGCCGGGTAGGGGAGAATCCCGCCCTTGTTCTCTCTGCAGAGAAGAGCTTGTCAATAGTGATCAGTGAGGGTAGTTGAATGATTACCACCTTTTGCCTTCCATGAAGCAGCAGTCCATGTCCAAACATAGAAAGACCTGAACAATATTCAGGCTTGGATTGACAGGTTTGTGTCACACAAAAGCCAGGCAATGACCTTCTTCAACTAGAGAGAGTTTAACCATCGCCCCTTGACATTCAATAGCATTACCATAGTTGAATCTCCCACTATCAACTCCCTGGAAATTACCAGTGAGCAGAAACTGAACTGGACTAGCCATATAAATACTGTGGCTATAAGAGCAGGTCAGAGGCTCGGAATCCTGTGGTGAGTAACTCACCTATTGACGCTCCAAAGTCTGTTCACCATCCACCTATCCACAAGGCACAAGTCAGGAGTGTGATGGAATACTCTTCACTTGCCTGGGTGAGTGCAGTTCCAAGAACACTCAAGAAGCTCGACACCATCCAGAACAAAGCAGCCCGCCATATTGGCACCCCATCCACAAATATTCACTCCCACCGACACACAGCTGCAGCAGTGTGTACTATCCACAAGATGCACTGCAGGAGCTCACCAAGGCTCCTTAAGCAACACCTTCTAAACCCGCAGCCACTACTATCGAGAAGGCCAAGTTGCAGTAGATACATGGGAACACTACCACCTGGAGATTTCCCTCCAAGTGACTCACCGTCCTGACTTGGAAAATATAATGCTGTTCGTTCACTATCGCTGGGTCAAAATCCTAGAACTCCCTCCCTAACAGCACTGTGGGTGTATCTACACCCCATGGGCTGCAGCGGTTTAGGAAGGCAGTTCACCACCACCTTTTCGAGGAAAGTTGGGGAAGATAAAATAAATGCTGGTCTAGCCAGTGACGCGTACATCCTGTGAAAGAATTTTAAATATGTCCAAAGCTCTGAAATAATTCATAGGTGAAGGAACAAAACAAAGAACAAAGAACAAAGAAATGTACAGCACAGGAACAGGCCCTTCGGCCCTCCAAGCCCGTGCCGACCATACTGCCCGACTAAACTACAATCTTCTACACTTCCTGGGTCCGTATCCTTCTATTCCCATCCTATTCATATATTTGTCAAGATGCCCCTTAAATGTCCCTATCGTCCCTGCCTCCACTACCTCCTCCGGTAGTGAGTTCCAGGCACCCACTACCCTCTGCGTAAAAAACTTGCCTCGTACATCTACTCTAAACTTTGCCCCTCTCACCTTAAACCTATGCCCCCTAGTAATTGACCCCTCTACCCTGGGGAAAAGCCTCTGACTATCCACTCTGTCTATGCCCCTCATAATTTTGTATACCTCTATCAGGTCGCCCCTCAACCTCCTTCGTTCCAGTGAGAACAAACCGAGTTTATTCAATCGCTCCTCATAGCTTATGCCCTCCATACCAGGCAACATTCTGGTAAATCTCTTCTGCACCCTCTCTAAAGCCTCCACATCCTTCTGGTAGTGTGGCGACCAGAATTGAACACTGTACTCCAAGTGTGGCCTAACTAAGGTTCTATACAGCTGCAACATGACTTGCCAATTCTTATACTCAATGCCCCGGCCAATGAAGGCAAGCATGCCGTATGCCTTCTTGACTACCTTCTCCACCTGTGTAGCCCCTTTCAGTGATCTGTGGACCTGTACTCCTAGATCTCTTTGACTTTCAATACTCCTGAGGGTTCTACCATTCACTGTATATTCCCTACCTGCATTAGCCCTTCCAAAATGCATTACCTCACATTTGTCCAGGTTAAACTCCATCTGCCATCTCTCCGCCCAAGTCTCCAGACAATCTAAATCCTGCTGTATCCTCAGACAGTCCTCATCGCTATCCGCAATTCCACCAACCTTTGTGTCGTCTGCAAACTTACTAATCAGACCAGTTACATTTTCCTCCAAATCATTTATATATACTACAAAGAGCAAAGGTCCCAGCACTGATCCCTGTGGAACACCACTGGTCACAGCCCTCCAATTAGAAAAGCATCCCTCCATTGCTACCCTCTGCCTTCTATGGCCTAGCCAGTTCTGTATCCACCTTGCCAGTTCACCCCTGATCCCGTGTGACTTCACCTTTTGTACTAGTCTACCATGAGGGACCTTGTCAAAGGCCTTACTGAAGTCCATATAGACAACATCTACTGCCCTACCTGCATCAATCATCTTAGTGACCTCCTCGAAAAACTCGATCAAGTTAGTGAGACACGACCTCCCCTTCACAAAACCGTGCTGCCTCTCACTAATACGTCCATTTGCTTCCAAATGGGAGTAGATCCTGTCTCGAAGAATTCTCTCCAGTAATTTCCCTACCACTGAAGTAAGGCTCACCGGCCTGTAGTTCCCGGGATTATCCCTGCCACCCTTCTTAAACAGAGGAACAACATTGGCTATTCTCCAGTCCTCCGGGACATCCCCTGAAGACAGCGAGGATCCAAAGATTTCTGTCAAGGCCTCAGCAATTTCCTCTCCAGCCTCCTTCAGTATTCTGGGGTAGATCCCATCCGGCCCTGGGGACTTATCTACCTTAATATTTTTTAAGACACCCAACACCTCGTCTTTTTGGATCACAATGTGACCCAGGCTATCTACACCCCCTTCTCCAGACTCAACATCTACCAATTCCTTCTCTTTGGTGAATACTGATGCAAAGTATTCATTTAGTACCTCGCCCATTTCCTCTGGCTCCACACATAGATTCCCTTGCCTATCCTTCAGTGGGCCAACCCTTTCCCTGGCTACCCTCTTGCTTTTTATGTAAGTGTAAAAAGCCTTGGGATTTTCCTTAACCCTATTTGCCAATGACTTTTCATGACCCCTTCTAGCCCTCCTGACTCCTTGCTTAAGTTCCTTCCTACTTTCCTTATATGCCACACAGGCTTCGTCTGTTCCCAGCCTTTTAGCCCTGACAAATGCCTCCTTTTTCTTTTTGACGAGGCCTACAATATCATTCGTCATCCAAGGTTCCCGAAAATTGCCGTATTTATCTTTCTTCCTCACAGGAACATGCCTGTCCTGTATTCCTTTCAACTGACACTTGAAAGCCTCCCACATGTCAGATGTTGATTTGCCCTCAAACATCCGCCCCCAATCTATGTTCTTCAGGTCCCGCCTAATATTGTTATAATTAGCCTTCCCCCAATTTAGCACATTCATCCTCGGACCACTCTTATCCTTGTCCACCAGGACTTTAAAACTTACTGAATTGTGGTCACTGTTACCGAAATGCTCCCCTACTGAAACATCTACCACCTGGCCGGGCTCATTCCCCAATACCAGGTCCAGTACCGCCCCTTCCCTAGTTGGACTGTTTACATATTGTTTTAAGAAGCCCTCCTGGATGCTCCTTACAAACTCTGCCCCGTCTAAGCCCCTGGCACTAAGTGAGTCCCAGTCAATATTGGGGAAGTTGAAGTCTCCCATCACCACAACCCTGTTGTTTTTACTCTTTTCCAAAATCTGTCTACCTATCTGCTCCTCTATCTCCCGCTGGCTGTTGGGAGGCCTGTAGTGTACCCCCAACATTGTGACTGCACCCTTCTTATTCCTGATCTCTACCCATATAGCCTCACTGCCCTCTGAGGTGTCCTCTCGCTGTATAGCTGTGATACTCTCCTGAACAAGTAGCGCAACTCCGCCTCCCCTTTTACATCCCCCTCTATCCCGCCTGAAACATCTAAATCCTGGAACGTTTAGCTGCCAATCCTGCCCTTCCCTCAACCAGGTCTCTGTAATGGCAACAACATCATAGTTCCAAGTACTAATCCAAGCTCTAAGTTCATCTGCCTTACCCGTAATGCTCCTTGCATTAAAACATATGCACTTCAGGCCACCAGACCCGCTGTGTTCAGCAACTTCTCCCCGTCTGCTCTGCCTCAGAGCCACACTGTCCATATTCCCTAGTTCTCCCTCAACGCTCTCACCTTCTGACCTATTGCTCCCGTGCCCACCCCCCTGCCATACTAGTTTAAACCCTCCCGTGTGACACTAGCAAATCTCGCGGCCAGGATATTTATGCCTCTCCGGTTTAGATGCAACCCGTCCATCTTATACAGGTCACACCTGCCCCGGAAGAGCTCCCAGTGGTCCAGATAACCGAAACCCTCCCTCCTACACCAGCTGTTTAGCCACGTGTTTGTCTGCTCTATCTTCCTATTTCTAGCCTCACTGGCACGTGGCACAGGGAGTAATCCCGAGATTACAACCCTCGAGGTCCTGTCTTTTAACTTTCTGCCTAGCTCCCTGAACTCCTGCTGCAGGACCTCATGCCTCTTCCTGCCTATGTCGTTAGTACCAATATGTACAACGACCTCTACCTGTTTGCCCTCCCCCTTCAGGATTCCCTCTACCCGTTCGGAGACATCCTGGACCCTGGCACCAGGGAGGCAACATACCATCCTGGAGTCTCTTTCACGTCCACAGAAGCGCCTATCTGTTCCCCTGACTATAGAGTCCCCTATAACTATTACTCTTCTGCGCTTTGACCCTCCCTTCTGAACATCAGAGCCAGCCGTGGTGCCACTGCTCTGGCTGCTGCTGTTTTCCCCTGATAGGCTATCCCCCCCGACAGTATCCAAAGGGGTATACCTGTTCGAGAGGGGGACAACCACAGGGGATTCCTGCACTGACTGCCTGCCCTTTCTGGTGGTCACCCATTTCTCTGCCTGCACCTTGGGTGTGACCACACTTACATAACTGCGATCTATGACGCTTTCCGCCACCTGCATGCTCCTAAGTGCATCCAATTGCTGCTCCAACCGAACCATGCGGTCTGTGAGGAGCTGCAGTTGGGTGCACTTTCTGCAGATGAAGCCATCCAGGACGCTGGAAGCCTCCCGGACCTGCCACATCTCACAGTCAGAGCACAGCACCCCTCTAACTGACATTGCGTCAATTAATTAAAATTAAAATTTGTCTTTTTTTTATAAATACTTTTTTTTTTTTAAATTACAAAGTTACTGTCAACTATCTGTTGACCTCTACAAACAGTTACAGCAGCTACAGTGTCTCTAATATCCCAAGGTGCTTTGTGCAGGTGTAATGTGGCAGTGGTGAAGACCAAAAGCTTAGTCAAAGAGGTGAGTTTCAATGAGGGCCTTAATGGAGAGGTTGGTAGTGGAAGAAAGGATATTTTTAGTTGTGTTGCACATTGGACGAGGTTACGGAGAAAGGATCAGTAAAACTATGAGGGATTCAACATGAGAATTTTAGACTGGGAGTGTTGGGAGATGGGAGCTGATGTAGGTAAGTGAGGAAAAACAGGAATGGGGACCAGTTGGACCAGACTGGTGCTAACAGCTGAGGGCAGTTCAGTCCCCATTCGGGCTGAGGTTGATCCGGACCCTGTCTCTTTTCCCTGCCTGTGGTGGAGATCATGGTGGAGAGCATGGCAGTGTGTGTCAAACCTGACTTTGGACAGAGAACTGAAGAAGGGCAGCACAGTGGTAAGCACAATTGCTTCACAGCTCCAGAGTCCCAGGTTCGATTCCCGGCTTGGGTCACTGTCTGTGCGGAGTCTGCACACTCTCCCCGTGTGTGCGTGGGTTTCCTCCTGGTGCAAGATGTGTGGGTTAGGTGGATTGGCCATGCTAAATTGTCCATAGTGTCCAAAATTGCCCTTAGTGTTGGGAGGGGTTACTGGGTAATGGGGATAGGGTGGAGGTGTGGGCCTGGGTGGGGTGCTCTTTCCCAGAGCCGGTGCAGACTCGATGGGCTGAATGGCCTCCTTCTGCACTGTAAATTCTATGATATCTATGATAAAGAAGAGGTGTCACTGGTGAGGCCAGCATTTATTGCCCATCCCTAATTGGCTCGTTAAGAGTGAACCACATTGCTGTGGGTCTGGAGTCACGTGTCGGCCAGATCAGAAACGGATGGCAGCTTTCCTTCCCTAAAGGGGCCAGAGGGGTTTTGAAAGCAATCCATGATAGATCTGTGGTCGCCATTTTAAAAAAATTTTATGGATCTGAATGCCACCAGCTGCTATGGTGGGATTTGAACCCATGTCAGAAGAGCAGTAGCCTGGGCCCCTGAATTAGTAGCCCAGTGACGTTACCACAATGCCACCATTTCCCTGCCTGAAAGGGTTGTAGGGTTGAATGTGATAGGTTTGCTATTCTTCTATTCTTCACTCTGCGTTCACAGTGACTGCCTGGGCTAAATATCAATGAGTTTCCGGATAAAAACAAAACTGCATGTTAGCCACCAGTAAATTCTCTGAATGTGCACTGGGCTAAATTATGGCAACTGTACTGAAATAATCAATTCGACACAAGCAAAGAAATCCAAGGGATACAGGTACACAAGCCACAAAGTAGAGATACAGGCATTTAAAAACACACAAAGGGTTCATTTCTATAGCTGAAAAGCAAAGACGTTCTAATAGCTCTGTAGTCAACTTCAGTTAGACCACACTTGGGTGTAATTCTGCTGGCCATGGCATAAAACGCATATAAAGCATTAGGGCGCCAGGTTGCCCTGTTGGCTAGATGGCTAGAGTGTGGCTACAAAAACAGGTCAGGGGTTGGAAATTCTGCGGAAATAACTCATCTCTGGACTCCCGAAAGCCGGTCGACCATCGACAATACAAATCAATTGTATGAGGGAATGTTCTCCACTTGCCTGGATGAGTGCAGCTCCAGCAACACTCAAGAAGGTCGACACTATCCAGAAAGCTGCCCACTTGTTTGGCACCCCATCCACCACCTCCCGCATCCATTTTCTACAGCATTGACACAGTGTGGCAGCTGTGCGTTCCATCTACAAGATGAATTGTAGCAACTCACCAAGGCTCAGTTGACGGCACTTCAACCACATAGAAGGACAAGGGGAGAAGGTGCATGGGAACACAACCACCTGCAAATTTCCTCCAAGCCGTACACCACCCTGACTTGGAAACATATCGCTGATCCTTCACTGTTGCTGGGTCAAAATCCTGGAATTCCCTCCCTAACAGTACTGTGGATGTACCTACAACTCAGGGACTGCAGCAGTTCAAGAAGATAGCTCAGCACCACCTTCTCAAGGGCAATTAGGGATGGCCAATAAAACTGCTGGCCTAGCCAGCGAGTCACACCCTGTGAAAAATTTTTAAAAGAACAATGTCAACAATGTGCGTTCGATTCCCATTCCTCCTGTGATAGACTTGGGACCTGTCTTGTTGCCCTGTCCCTAAGAGTGGAAGGAAATGGTAAACCACCAATAAGAAAAGCTGCCAAGAAGACACCTCAGGAGGAAGCATCAGCCAAGGACCTGCCTTCCGGCAGCGCACACATGATATGATAAAAGCCCTGGAGAACATGTACAAAAAAGATTCGCAAGGATGTTACCAGAACTGAGAGGATACATAAAGCGAAAGGTCTGAATTCGTTACTCTAGATAACAGGCTATGAGGTGACCTATCATAGGTATTTAAAACAATGATCAGGTTTGATAGGGTAGACGAGAGAGTTGTCTGCATTTGTGGGAGAGAACATAAATATAAGATAATCAAGAAATCACATTGGAATTGGAGGTAAAACCTCTTTATCCAAAGAGCGATGAGAATTTGGAACTCACTACCGTGTGTAGTTGAGGTGAATCGCATTGTTGAATTTAAAACTCATGAGGGAAAAAGGAAGAAAAGGCTATGTTAGTAGGGTTAAATGACGAGGATTGAAAGAAAGTACATGTGGACCAGTTGGACTGAATGCCTATTTCTGTGCTGCAGTGTCTCGACACAACATACAGCAACCAGGCTCCGTGATTAAGCAGAGGTGACAAATGGATGTGTTCAGATACAGCAGACATCTGAGGCAGCTGCTATCTCTCTGATATGAGGTGTTTCCCTTTGTAGAGAATCTCTGCGCACTGATATTATGATCACCCTGTTCTCTGATCGGTGCTTCCTTTGGAAAAGGGTCTGTGCCGGGAGAATAGTCAGGACTCCCATCGGTACATCCCGGCTAAGATACCACATCCTGTGTGCTACAGCTAGTGTGTCACATCTGGAATTAACAATGTCTAATTTATCATCAACCACAAGCTATTAGCATCAATTAATACAGAATAACTTTAACAGTAGCAAACCTAATGCACAAACCTCTTGGGGTGGTGTCATTTTTGTTTTCAAATTAAAAACTTCTGCTTTGTCCCTGTGTGCGATTTACTAATTAAATCACGTGCCAGCAATCGAAGATTCCCAACTCATGCATTCCTGAAATTCTGTTGGTAGCACAATCGTTATGGGGAAGAATTGGACTTATGGATAAAAGAGAAAACGTCTTCCTCATTTCCCGCATTTGACAGCTTTATGTTTCCCATCCCTTTGTTACTGTCTCGCTATCTTCCATCAAGGCAGGAAATCAAACATTGTTCAACGCCTTAGTCCTGGCTTCACCAATCTCAAATCAATGCAACCACCAGGGCGGGATTCTCCGTCCCGCCAGACCCACTTTCCGGCGTGGAACGCCGCCGCCGGCGGGATCCTCCTTCCCAGTAGCCGGCCAATGGGGTTTCCCATTGTGGTCACCCCCAAGCCGTCGGGAAATCCACAGGTGTGAGTTCACTGCCGGCAAAGCAGCGGATCCCTCTGACGGAGAATCCCGCCCTCTGTCTCAGTCAGCCTCACATGATTCTATTCTCCCTATCTCCACACAGATTATTTTGTACCATCTGCTGCTCGCTCTCATTCTTTCTCACAATCTCAGACCAATGAAACACTGTCCCTCCCAGCTCCTTCTCAATAAACTGAGGCCTTTTTCAGCGGGTCAGACAGATGTTAATCGTCTCTGTGGCAGGATCCAAAACGACAGTGCATTAATGATTCGTAAATGGTGCCGAACATTCTCTGTGTCAATACTGTTGGCTAGAGGCCGATATTCAATGTTGTCATCTGAATCCCCACCTCATGATCGTTAGAACATCTGGTCATCCCTGGAGTGAGTTATTCTGATCAAGAATACACAGATTCAACGGCAACGTTTCAAAAGAGAATTGGATAAGGGCTTGACAGGGCAATGTTTGCAAGGCTATGGGGAAGTGGGATTAATTTGAAAACCGCAAGAGCTGGAATGCCCTCAATGGGTCTCCTTTTGATGTATAATTCTGTGACTCAGGTTGAAGGAAGCACTTTGTCCATTTCTAGCACTTGAAGTTTGCTTTTCACTTTTTTCTTTATTTATCTCAATCTCTCACTGTGAATGCCTGCGCTCGCTTCTAAGAGCTTCTCACAGGCCCATCCTATCAGCAGCTTTTCAGACCTCTCCACCCAATGAGGAGTAAGTGTTACACTCCAAATGGGTGATATTCCGTTATCAGATAACATCAGCACCGAAACAAAGGAGGACTGGGCTCCATTTACAGGAGATTCACACCATCAGGTATTACCACCCCTTACAATACATGGGCAGCGCAGGTTTAATTTGGATCTCCCTCGCATGTTGTGGATGCACTTCACCAAAGAGGCAATAGGGCCTTCTGTATTCTACTTTGGGAAGTAGAACCTACCCTTAAGTCCCCGGACTGCTCTCTCAGTGGTTCTGAAGGTGATCAGCACCCTTAGCTTCTGTGGCACAGGGAGCCATGGCGAGATGGAGGGGGTGGAAATCTGTCACATCAATATAAACACGCAATTGCAAGGTCACAGACAAACTTTAGTCAAGACTGACCCAAATTTTAATTACAACAATGCAGCAGAGAAAGAGGACTACACAGTTTAATGCTGTTGGTGATTTCCACCCGATTCCAGATGTAATCATTGGACTCCACATGGTTTTTGAGGTTGCCCACAGGGTACATACTCAGTATGACGAGTGTTGGAAATTTTTATATCGTTTGAGTTGTATATATCCAGTGCAGTAATGTTATTAAAAGCTTGGTTTAAGGTATCTGTTGCAGTAATATTTTTTTAAAATCCAGGTTTAACATACAGGCAGACTTTGTGTCTTCAGTCAGTGCAATTGAGTTGTCACAAAAGTGAGATTATCATTCATTCCAAACATGATTCACCCATATAGGGCAAATGGAATTTTGTTTCTAGAAAGAAGGTTCCCTAGGGTTCCGATAATTTAGCCTTAGTAAGATGGTCATAACGCAGTTAGTGGAATAGAGATGATGTAATTAATGGGAGGAGCCAGGTCTATAGCAGGTAGTTTAGTTTTGGGATTTTTGCTGGGAGCTTTGAAGCTGAGGAGCTTTTGCAAAAGACTGTCAGGTTAAGCAGTAGTCTGACACAGACAGGAATCTGTAGACTGTTTCCTGACAGGATCTCTCTCTCTCACGTCAAGCAGTATTTCCAAGAGATCTCTATTCAAGTGTACCACAATTATTCCTGTGTTTGCTAACTGTACTTTTAAGTAGCTTTTGACCTGTGATGGGTTGATTGGAGATAGCGAAGGTATCAGTTAGAAGTTAAAGTGTTTCCTTTTATTGTTAAGAATTGTTTAACTGTTAGTTGTAAGCTATTTTCTGTAATGCAAATGTCTTTAATCCTGTGTTAAGAATAACATTTGATTGAATACAAAAGATACTCATTGGTCAGTGGAATCCTGGAATGAATTATTTTCTTCACTTTCTTCTTAAGTATTTAGGATTCGTGTCTGGTGTCCTAACAAATATTGGGGTCTAGTCTGAGATCTTTACACAGTCATATCAACAGGAAGAGATTCTGCTCTTTCGAGGATCATTGACAACAATCCAAGGATTGTGTTTGTCCATGCCTGATGAGCAGTAAGTTGCAATGGGACCTTCATTCCTTCAGGCCACTTTGCTCATGACCTCATGGATGGAAGTGCTGAACTCAAAAAGAGAACTGAGAGTGACTGCCCTTGACATCAAGTCAGTATTTGATCAAGTATGGCATCAAGGAGCCCTCGCAAAATTGAAATCAATGAAAACCATGGGGTTTTCAAGCTCTCCCTTGGTTGAAGTCATACCTGGCACAAAGGAAGATGGTGAGATGGTTGGAGCCCAATCATCTCAGTCCCAGGACGTCACTGCAGGAGTTCCTCAGGATAGTGTCCTAGGCCCAACTCATCTTCAGCTGCTTCATCAATGACCTTCCTTCCATCACAATGTCAGAAGTGGGAATGTTTGTAATTTGCAGACAGGAAGCTCCCTCAAACAGCGAACATCTTTGAGTGATGTTGGTTGAGGAATAATTGTTGGGCTGAGATATCAGGATAACATTCTTGATTTGTTTTCAATACGTGTGTGGACAAGTTACCTGTTCCATCCAAATGAGGCAATGAAGCGACTGAGACGACTGACATTTCTAGGGGAAATTTGTTCTGTAATTATATATTCCATAATTCCAAATGAATTCTAATTGAAATTTCTAGCAGCTTCTTTCATGAGAAGTTAAAGAATAGACAGGGTAGGCTTAGAAAAATGAAGCCTCGAGACCGCTTCCGACTTCTCCTGGCTCCCGTGGATTCTGACTGAATCCTGCTGTGTCCAGCCATGTTTTTATGACAGGTTTGACTCTGGGTAAGCATGTCACTGAATTGTAATCATAGAATATCATAGAATTTTCAGTGCAGAAGGAGGCCACTCGGCCTATCGAGTCTGCACTGGCTGTTGGAAAGAGCACCCCATTTAAGCCCACACCTCCACCCTATCCCCGTAACCCAGTAACCCCACCTCACCTTTTTGGACACTGAGGGCAATTTGTCACGGCCAGTCCACCTAACCTGCACATCTTTGGACTTTGGGAGGAAACCGGAGCACCCGGAGGAAACCCACGCACACACGAGGAGAACGTACAGACTCCACACAGACAGTGACCCAAGCCGGGAATCGAACATGGTAAATAAGCGCAAAATCCCCCCCCCCCCCCCCCCACCCCCGATTTTAACATTTTCATCCTTGTTTTGAAATCTCTCCAGAGTCTCATCCCTCCCCAGCTCTATAACCTCGTCTAGCACCACAACCTTCCGAGATCTCCACGCTCCTCCAGCTGTAGCCTCATGTGCACCGTCCATGATTTTAATCTCTCTGACATTGGCGGCTGTGTCATCAACTGCACAAACTCTAGAATTCCCTCTCTATGTCTGTTTCCTCTCGGTGCAACGTAATTGCTTGACCAAACGTTTGGTTACTTGTTCCGTATGTGACTCAGTCAGCAGGATATTCCGCCCCCCCCCCACCGCCCCCCCACACCCCCCCCCCCCTCCCCCCCATGGCCTGTTTCATGACCATCGACCGGTGGTGGTACCGTCTGGTCCCACCACTATCCATTGGGTTTCCCTTCGTGTGCACTCCCATCCGCCAAGGAACAGGCGGCGGAGGTTCGCCATCGACAGGAGTGGAACATCCTCCCGACGGGAACGGCCGCAAAATTCCAGCCAGTGTCAAATGCAGCACGTTGGCATGTTTTACTTCACTTACCCCCTAAGTAATCCATGTTGTTATTGTGTGATGTGCCTGTTTTATCTTTGGTTACTCTTCACCTTTGCCTCTGTCTGTGCCTATTCTCGTTACATCTCAGTCCTCATTTTATAATGGAAGAACTGGCACATATACATTGAATTCACTTTCAGGAATGAGCGATGTGGGCGGGGCTGGTTTAGCTCACTGGGCTAAATCGCTGGCTTTGAAAGCAGACCAAGGCAGGCCGGCAGCACGGTTCAATTCCCGTACCAGCCTCCCCGAACAGGCGCCGGAATGTGGCGACTAGGGGCTTTTCACAGTAACTTCATTGAAGCCTACTTGTGACAAGAAGTGATTTTCATTTCATTTTTTTTCATTTCAAGGAAAGCATTTAATGCCCAATTCATAGTTGCCCTTGTGAAGCTATCATTAATGAGCGGCTTGGAGACATCACACACAACTGCAACGCTGGCCGATTTGGAATTCCCAAATATATTTCTACTTCTCAAAACCAATGATTGCGCTATTGATTTTTTCATCTTTTCTTAATTAAAAGCAAATATCCAGCTTGGTATCGGTCTCCAGTTTTGACTCACGCATCCATAAATCAGCTGAACCTCCGTGGAGTTGCTCGTAGCCCCAGCAGCATTATGCGGTTTCGTCCCTTACATTACAACAGCAGGTACACTTAAAAATAATATGAAGCACTTTGGAGCATTTTAAAGAGCGCAAAGGTGCTATGTGAATGCCAGTCTTTCCTTTAGTTGCAGAGATGGAGGCATGTTTATTCTGACCCTGTCCCTAGCAAAGTGCTGGAACCAGAAGCTAAATGCTGAGGACATTTTCTATCGGTTGGCAATTGTTTTTAAATCTTTATAGACCTTGAGGTGATTTCAGGTTAATGAGGTCATAAGGAATAAACAACAGGTGACGACCAGCTTGCTCAGTTGCGATCTCTTGCCATTTTGTAAATATGATAGCTGAGGTTATCTAGATGCAAGTTTGAGATTTTTCTTTACGTGTCTGAGTCCTTGGCCAATAACGCAGACTGCACGGTAACACAGTGGTTAGCACAGTTGCTTCACAACTCCAAGGGTCCCAAGTTCGGTTCCCAGCTTGTGTCACTGTCTGTGCGGAGTCTGCACGTTCTCCCCATGTGTGCATAGGTTTCCTCCGGGTGCTCCAGTTTCCTCCCACAGTCCAAAGATGTGCAGGTTAAGTGGATTGGCCATTCTAAATTGCCCTTAGTGTCCAAAAGGGTTAGATGGGGTTGTTGGGTTATGGGGATAAAGGGGATAGGGTGAGACGTGGGGCTTAAGTATGGTGCTCTTTCAAAGCTCCGGTGCAGACTCGATGGGCTGAATGGCCTCCTTCTGCACTGTAAATTCTATGATTCTAGCTATTGGATGTAGCTGTGATTTCCCTTTGTGGTAACTTGGTCCAATATTGTGTCAGGCAGTATGACTTGCCGAAACTATGATGGCTTCTTTATAATGGCAATAGGGGGAGACGCTAGTGTCATCGTGATGTCACTGGTGAGGCTCAGATACTCTGGAGACATAGGTTCAGATCCCACCATGACAGCTGGTGGTATTTGAATTCAATGAACAAAATCTGGAATTAAAAGCTCGGCTCAGTGACCAAAAAACCATTGACAATTGTCATAAAATTTGGTCTGGCTCATCTGCTGTCCTCACCTAGTTTGGCCGTCATGTGATCTCAGCCCTACAGCAATGTGGTTGACTCTTAACTGCTCTCTGAAATGGCCTAGAAAGGATGGACAACGAATGCTGCCTAGCCAGCGATATCCACACCCCAGCAAAGAATAAAGGAAAGAAATAAAAAAAACTTTACCATTCGCTGAATGGGCACCAATATTGCAATAATAGCACAAGCCTTGTGGTTTCTAAGATCACAGAGAAGACTATTTCTCAGATCAAAGAGTGAGCATAATTCCAAACGACTTATATCGCCTCCTCATCCTCCTATGGAAAGTTGATTCTTTTAGACATAATGGGCGAGATTCTCCGACCCCCCCCGCTGGGTCGGAGAATAGCCGGGGGCTGGCGTGAATCCCACCCCTGCCGGTTGCCGAATTCTTCACCACCGGATATTCGGCGGGGGCGGGAATCGCGCCGCGCCGGTTGCCGGGGCCCCCCCCCCGCGATTCTCCGGCCCAGATGGGCCAAAGTCCCGCCGCTAAAATGCCTGTCCCGCCGACGTAGATTAAACCACCTACCTTACCAGCGGGACAAGGCGGCGTGGGCGGGCTCCGGGGTCCTGGGGGGGGCACTGGACGATCTGGCCCCAGGGGGTGCCCCCACGGTGGCCTGGCCCGCGATCGGGGCCCACCGATCCGCGGGCGGGCCTGTGCCGTGTGGGGCACTCTTTCCCTTCTGCCTTCGCCACGGTCTCCACCATGGCGGAGGCGGAAGAGACCCTCCACTGCGCATGCGCGAGAATGCCGTCAGCGGCCGCTGACGCTCCCGCGTATGCGCCGCCCGCAGATGTCATTTCCGCGCCAGCTGGCGGGGCACCAAAGGCCTTTTCCGCCAGCTGGCGGGGCGGAAATTCGTCCGGCGCGGGCCTAGCCCCTTAAGGTTGGGGCTCGGCCCCCAAAGATGCGGAGCATTCCGCAGCTTTGGGGCGGCGCGATGCCCGACTGATTTGTGCCGTTTTGGGCGCCACTCGGCGGACATCGCGCCGTTTCCGGAGAATTCCGCCCATTTTCCAAAGGATGTCTTACAGCCTCACAACAGCCTCACAATGCACCTAGGCATGCTTTTCTTATTCTTTTAAAGGCTGTGGATGTTGCCGGCTGGGCCATCATTTGATGCCCATCCCTAATTGCCCTTGAGAAGATGGTGGTGAGAACAAGTTATTTGAGCATTGGAGAGGATCACAGCACTGCGAAGACTCATCAGTTCCCCCAAGGCTGCCTGACTCAGATCAAAAGATGTTGAGAATTGAGTCAGGTGCTTTTCTTGCCTGTCTATTCTCTGTTCTACATTAGGCAACGCCAAATATTGATTGGGCAATGGGGAAAGCAATGTGTTGAAAGTATTAGACTTGTGAATCAGTGTATATTTTTCTATTTGGTGGTTGTGCTAAGGTTTTCCTTCAGTTCTGACAGTAGAACAAACTATGATGGGCAGCACGGTAGCACAGTGGGTAGCACTGTTGCTTCACAGCTCCATGGTCCCAGGTTTGATTCCCGGCTTGGGTCACTGTCTGTGAGGAGTCTGCATGTACTCTGTGTCTGTGTGTGTTTCCTCCGGGTGCTCCCACAAGTCCCGAAAGATGTGCTGTTAGGTAATTTGGACATTCTGAATTTTCCCTCTGTGTACCCGAACAGGAGCCGGAATGTGGCGACTTGGGGCTTTTCACAGTAACATCATTGCAATGTAAATGTAAGCCTTCTTGTGACAATAAAGATGATTTAAATTTAAAATCTACGCACGACTGCAGGATTTCAACCTCCAATTCATAGAAGTTTCAATTTACAAATGATTGTCAGGTAGCTTTTTAACCATAGATGTGTTTGGTGCAAGATAATTAGCAATTAAGGAGGCTATTTAGCCCAATGACCTAACTCTGTCACCCCTCAATCATAACATCTAACAAGGCTAGATAGGGTTTCTTCTTTCGAACAGAGAGGTTACGATTGATTCTGAGAGAGTTGTTTAAAACTATGAATGGCTTTCTGCACAAAATTTGGAAAAGAAAACACTTTTTCTTTTTTCTATTGATCAATGAGTCAGTAACTAGAGGCCATAAATTGAGTCATTAGCAAACGAACAAGGGAGGAGATTAGGTGATTTAAAAAAATTATTATGCAGTCCTAGATTGATTACTCGTCTCTGAATCCTCATGAATGTATTAATGTTCTTCTGAAGGTGAGACGCTCAAATTTACACTCAATCGTCTAAATGTAGCCTCAAGGATAGAAAAGCTTGGCTCAGCTCAGTCAAATGTCCTTGAGGTACATGTTAGTTCACATCAAGCTTGTGTTCACAGCAGCTTCACATTCAATGGATGCTCTCCATGATTCATCTGCTTGCCATCAGTTTCCGTGGGAGATCAATAAAATCTGATTTTCAAATAAATGGATCGTCACTGTGTGGCACCAACTGCATGCTGGGATAGCCTTGCAATCCCGTGCCCAAAATGGTGTCCCAACCAATCTGTACAAAGCAAAGATGTAAGCAGAATGCGACAGTGAGATGGAAACCAGGAAAATTTTTTTTTTTTTGAAAACAGGTTCTTTAAGTGAAAAAGAAAACATGAAAACAGATCGTTGAGGTTTAATCTTGGGATTCACTATGCTTTTTGTGGATTTCAAGTATGGTAAAATGCTACTTTAAATATTAAATTAATTTACCCAGCCAGGTAAAGGAAATTTAAGGGTGTGGTACGGTAACGGTTAGACTCCTCTCTGGATCAGCAATGCTGAGGTGTTTGGACTCGCGACCCAAGGAACATAACCAAACTTTCCGTGGCGGGGGGGTCTGGAGAATACTTTCCGCTTGCCTGGATAAGGTCAGCTTCAACAACACTCAAAAGGAGAAGTCTCGCTCGCCTGTGTGGTCGACTTCTGCTCCTATTTCTTTTGTTCAACACTATCCAGGAAAAAGCAAATGCTTGGTCAGCACCCTGGACTATTCACTCCCTCCACCAGCAATGCAGAATGGCAGCAGTGTGTACGATCGACAAGGCACAATGCAGCAACTTGCCAAGGCTCTACTGATGGCATCTTCCAAACCTGTGAGCTCGACCCTCTAGAAGGACAAGGGCAACAGCCACATGGGAACACCACACCTGGAAGTTCCCCTCCAAGCCACTCACCCATATATGGAAATATATCACTGTTCCTTCACTGTCATGGGATGAAAGTCCTGGAAGTCCCTTCCTTACAGCACTGTGGGTGTCCCTAAATCAGATGGCTTGAAGTAGTTCAAGAAGGTATCTGACCACTATCTGTACATGGAAAATTAGGGAGGGGCTATAAATTTCAATCCTGCCAGCAATGCTCAAAACCCATGAAAGTATTTAAAAAATTAAGACTTAAGTCACAATCGTCCATCCTTAAATTTATTTCTGTGATGGGATTTGAACTCACGATTTGAGGTTTCTTGTACGATAAGCACTAACCTATCAAACCTCTTGACTCATGCACCTTTACAGTTCACGGGCACAAGAAATCTGCAAAATCTAAGAAGCAGTAATTTTCCACCTCTCAGTGGAGACAGCGAGTGCCTACAGAATGTTTGACTGTGGTAGGCACCACGCCCAAAACCAATTGCATCCTCAAAGCAAAATCATTTTTGTGGGTGTCACTGGCATTTACTGGCCATTTCTTGTTGGCCTGAGGAAATTGGGAGTCACCTGAAGATCTAGACCAGGGCGGGGTTAGTGATCTGGGTTTTACGACTGTTTGTTGCTTTTACAAATTCCAACATGGTTGTTTTATCCGACCCACAAATGACCAGATTTAATGGACAGGAGTTCTGTTTTGGGGTCAGGACACTGATGTCTGGATGATTTTGCGTCCTAAACCAACATGGCGCGGAGATAATAGGTCCGACGTGAGGAGAAGCTTTTTCTCTCAGAGGGTGGTGGGCCTCTGGAAGGCAGTGGAAGCAGAGTCTTTGAGTATTTTTAAGGCAGAGCTGGATAGATTCTTGATTAACACACAGGATATAAGGTTATCGGGGATAGGCAGGAATGTGGGTTGAGTTTACAATCGGATCAGCCATGATCTTATCGAATGGCAGAGGAGACTCGAGGGGCTGAGTGGCCCACTCTTGCTCCTAATTTGTATGTAATACGGGGCGGGATTCTCCGGTCTCCCAGCTGCATGTTTCTCAGCAACAGGAGGTATCGCCCCGTTCGCTGGCAGCCACGTTCCCTGCTCCTGCTGCTGTCAATGGGATTTACCATTGAAGCCACCCCGAGTCGCTGGTAAACCCACGGGCGGGTGTGCGCTGCCGGTGGGACCAGAGAATCCCGGAATCCAGGTCCACAGATCACTGAAAGGGGCAACACAGGTGGAGAAGGAAGTCAAGAAGGCATACGGCATGCTTGCCTTCATTGGCCGGGGCATTGAGTATAAGAATTGGCAAGTCATGTTGCAGCTGTATAGAACCTTAGTTCGGCCATACTTGGAGTATAGTGTTCAATTCTGGTTGCCACACTACCAGAAGGATGTGGAGGCTTTAGAGAGGGTGCAGAAGAGATTTATCAGGATGATGCATGGTATGAAGGGCATTAGCTATGAGGAGCGGTTGAATAAACTCGGTTTGTTCTCACTGGAACGACGGAGGTTGAGGGGCGACCTGATAGAGGTCTACAAAATTATGAGGGGCATAGACAGAGTGGATAGCCAGAGGCTTTTTCCCAGGGTAGAGGGGTCAATTACTAGGGGGCATAGGTTTAAGGTGAGAGGGGCAAGGTTTTGAGTAGATGTACGAGGCAAGTTTTTTACACAGAGGCTAGTGGGTACCTGGAACGCGCTACCGGAGGAGGTGGTGGAAGTAGGGACGATAGTGACATTTAAGGGGCATCTTGACAAATACATGAATAGGATGGGAATAGAGGGATACGGACCCAGGAAGTGTAGAAGATTTTAGTTTAGACGGGCAGCATGGTCAGCACAGACTTGGAGGGCCGAAGAGCCTGTTCCTGTGCTGTACTTTTCTTTGTTCTTTGTTAATTCCAGCCATGACCTTTGTAGGATTGGCCAATTAATGGTCAGAGGGCGTGTGCACTGTGGGTGAACAAGACCCGGAAGCTGGAGGGTTGAACGAGAGCTCTCCCGCAGTGAGAAAGTTGTAGCTCGCCCAACCTTCTCGAGCTGTTCAAAGCAGCTCGTCCCTTTCACATTACTGCCCACTGTACGGCTGTCGGGCAGAATTGATCCCCTGCATCATACAAGCAGAATCACAGCCAATTAGTGCAGCCTGACTAGAATACCAGACAGTTCAAGCAGGCTTGCTGGGGATCGGAGCACAACCCCTTTATGCTCTGCTCGACAGCTTTTGCACTGAAAAAAACTTGATGAGTCAATGCTGGGGTCTTTCCTCTCTCAGTCAGTTCAATTCACTAACTTGTCGGGCTATGGCTGTGATGATGTGTAACTAAGCAAGGCAGTGAAACATTAAGGGAAAGGGCAAATCACTCAGATAAACAAACGCACTCACGGCCTCAATTCTGTCAGTCGTGCTGTGCCTCAAAAGGGGTTTCCTTCATCCCTTTCAGAGGTGATCATTTGGTTGAAAGCACAGTTTAGTGTCAAAATGCCCAATCATGTTCACTCCAATGGGGGGTTGAGCTCACTAACTGCTGGTTGGAGCCTTTGAAAACGCGGGTCAATACCTTTAAATTTGAACAGGTGGATAGCCGTAGGGAGCAAGGCTTTTTTTTTATGTGTAGAGCTGCTCTGTACAAATGTCAGACATACCAGAGGGAAGAAAAGATTAATTTTGACCTCCTCTCTGCAGTGATGACTCGCAGTCCAGCTGTAAGTGTGCACTGTGTCTGTAGTTTGAAATCAGCCAATTCATCTATCCTTGTCCAAGTGACAGATAATCAAAGCATCTTTGAAGCCCCTTCCCTTACCTGCTTTTAATATCCCGATGATCACAGTGAATTGCGTGGAGACCTTGAGATGCTGTTGCTCCTGGACACTGCACTAAGTTAACCACCAATATTAAACAGTTTATTTACATCGCGCTACTCTGGTCGCACCATCCTGGTCTCCTCCCTGCTCCTGACAATCATAAATAACGTGAAAAGGGGATTTGAAAGGAACTGACCATGAATGAAATGAGCTACTTGGTTGAAGCGCCTGATGCAAAAATAGCATCCATTTCTCATCAGGCCCCAGTCAGCATGATTCGCAAGTGCAGCTTCCTCATAACGTAACTCATTCTGATAAGTAAGCACAGCTCTACATTGTTCGAATAAGCTTGAGATCAATCTTGCTCTTTAAACATAAATCTCACACTTAATGGTCCCCAGGTGTTGGCAGGCCTGAAAATCCAATTTGATGGACGAGTATGGGGACGGCGCAAGAATAGAGACAAAGAGACACAGGGAGGAAGGCACAAAGCAAGAGGCAATAGAGAGAAAGGGAGAGAGAGAGAAGGAAAGAAGGAGTGAAATGTCAAAAAAGATAGGAAAGATCACAACAAGAGAAGAGAGGGAGCGAGAGATGGTTGAAATAATAATAAGAATCGCTTATTGTCACAAGTAGGCTTCAATGAAGTTACTGTGAAAAGCCTCTAGTCGCCACATTCCGTCGCCTGTTTGAACCCGCGCTGCTGGCCTTGTTCTGCTTTACAAGCCAGCAATTTAGCCCACTGTGCTAAACCAGCCCCTGGGTTTGTTTGTGGTTGTGGTTTGAAATGTTGTTTGGGAGGGAGGGTGATGGCTGGAGAGAAAGTCCAAGAGAGAAAAATACACATGGAACCAAAGAGAACACAGCATAAGGAGAGACACAGCAAACAAAGATGAGAAATGATACAGGAAGGTCAGATAGAGATAGAAAGATAGAGAAGTATAATCATGAGAGAGAATGTTTTAGAAGCAGCGGAGAGACAAACTTGCCATTCCTTAACGGATTTTCCAATCTCGAGATGTCCGAAAGCATTGTGCCACTTATGTGAAATGCTTTTGTCTCAGAAAATCGCCAGTCAATATTCACTGCCTGAAAGGGCGGTCGAGGCACAGAGCCTCATAACACTTAAGAAGCACTTAGAAGTGTATTTGCGATGCCAAGGCTTACACGGCTGGAAAATGGGACAAGAATACTTAGGTGGATGTTTTTGACCGGCGCAGACGCGATAAGCCAAAAGGCCTTTTCTGTACTGTCGACCTCGGTGACTCTATTTCTGCAAAGCAAGGTCCCACACACAAAAAAAGCAGTGTGATAATGACCAGACCATTTGGTCTCAGATGTCGGTTGAAGGATAAATGCGGATTCTTGCTCACGTTTGAAGTAATGCCTTGGAGGGGGTCATGTTGTGGCCACGTCAGATGTTTATCATCTTCTCCGAAAGACAACAGTGTAACGCTTCCCACCCGTCCCACCGTACTAGAACATACAGTGCAGAAGGAGGCCATTCGGCCCATCGAGTCTGCATTGACCCACTTAAGCCCTCACTTCCACTCTATCCCCGTAACCCAATAACCTCTCCGAACCTTTTTGGTTACTAAGGGCAATTTATCATGGCCAATCCACCTAACCTGCACGTCTTTGGACTGTGGGAGGAAACCCACGCATACATGAGGAGAACGTGCAGACTCCCACACAGACAGTGACCCAGCGGGGAATTGAACCTGGGACCCTGGCGCTGTGAAGCCACAGTGCTATCCACTTGTGGTACCCAACAGAGGAGTCAATTGAACCCAGGTCTCTATGGTGAGGTTGGAAACCTGCAGTCTTCTGATTCAGGGACAAGGCTTACACCAACAGAGGGGCATCCTCTGATCGCTGGAGGAATCAAGGGGAAATGTCCTGTTGTATTTCCCTCTGCCCCCCTCCTCCACCCAAGATACATCTTTTTTGACAGTGGAAGAAAGATGGGGAGAGGCACGCTCCATTTTTCAGCCATCTCAAATGTGTAAACCCGTCAATGAGTCCCTGGAAGAAAACATAAATAAGGCTTGGCATTGACGAATAAATGTGGTCTTTGAAGATTTGTATGGTACGAAAGCTTTTCAACATTATGATGGAACACTTGCAGGCTGTTAATAAGTGTTGCAGTCACACAGGGCTGATGAATTCTAGAATGACTTTGAACGGAAACGTCTGATAATCTACAATTCATATGAGCTGTCTGAATTTGCTGGTCGTGCAAAAACAATTTTAGCGGAAGCACATCTATCTATATTTTTTTATCCCTGTCTTGGCCACTTTGCCTTCAAGCTCAATATCTTCTGGGAAACAGTGGTAATGTAACTGGATTAGTAACCGAAAGGCAATGGCTAATTCCATAGCTTGCGGCAGCTGGCAGAATTTAAATTCAATGAATTTATAAATTCAGTTGACGAATAAAAGCCTTCCTGGAATTGAAAGCTAGTCTCGGCAATGGTTCCATAAAACTATCATCAATTACTGTTTAAAAATTAATGCCATTTCAGGAAGAAAGTATTCCGTTCTTACCTGGTCTCGGCCTACATGTGACTCCAGACCCACAGCAATGTGGTTGACTCTTAAATGCCCTCTGAAATGGCCCAGCAAGCCACTCAGTTGTACCAAACTGCCATAAGAAATTTAAAAGGTGAATAAAACTAGACGGACCAGCTGGCATCAACTGAGGGCGCGATCGTCCCAAAAGGGAACAAAGTCCCCGAGAGAGTGCGTTTAGCCACATATCTCACGGTACTCGCAGTGCTGAGAAACACATAGCTATTCAACGCGACGCGTATTGTATAAAGGGTCTGAACGGGGAACGTGCAGCCGAGGCTGCACATAGCCCCGTTTTTTACATGGGAGACGCCGCTCGCCAGAACTCCCCAGTCTACCGAGAGGCCTCAAAAGAATACACAATCTCCCCCCAGCCTGAACGTAATGTGGGGCAACCAGGTGGCACTGCCAGATTGCTAGGTTGGCACTGCTAGGGTACCCAGATGGCACCAGAAGTGCCAAGCCACCAGCCTGCCCAAAGGGCATGCAGCTAGGGACCTCCCATCCCCTTGGAGACTCCCATGAGTGCTGTTCCGTTCAGACCCCGTTTGAGGGTACCAGTGCCAAACGCCGCACACCCGAGGTCTCTGAGATGAGGGGGTTGAATCTCAAAGCCTCAGGTACTTTGGGAATCTGCACATTAGAGTGAGGCTTCCTGCCTCGCTCTAATACGCAGATTTGCCAAAACGCAATCCCGCCCATTGTGGTTGGGATTCACCTCGCAACGTCTTGTGAGATCGTGTTAATCTCGCAAGCCGTTGCGAGCAGGGTAGACCCCAGGAGCGGGATCTGCCAGCTTTCAATGGCCACGCTGCACAGTAGTGAGTTGGTTTCCCGGTGCAGCTTGGCCGTAGGATCATGCCCACAGGCACCCAAAATGATATCTAAATACACCTAGCTTTGCAAAATCCTTTTCACTAACATCTGGGTCCTTGTGCCATAATTGGGAGAGCTGCCCCACAGTCTAGTCAAATCTGACATAGTTAACACAGAGTATCATACCTTACAATGTCAGCCGCCATCACCATTCCTGGGTATGTAGTGTTCCACCGGCAATGGCGACGGGCACAGTGGTATAGAGTCAGGAGGGATTGCCCAGAGAGTCCTCAACATTGACTCTGGATCCATTGAATTCTCATGGCATCAGGAATAACGTGGGCAAGGAAACCTCCTGCTGGTTACCACTGACTGCCCTGCCTCAGCTGATAATACTCCTCAATGTTGAACAACACTTTGGGGAGGGACTGAGGGTAGCAAGTAGATGGGTTGAGGCCTTGGCAGACACGGGTAATATTAATGGAGTGCATGTACAGTTGGTTTTGGTGATGGTGTGGATACATGGCCGAAAGCTTAGTTGAAGGCCAAATAGGACACGAAGATCGCAAAACGTCTGGTTCTGCCTCCGACAGTCCCCTGCAGCAGGGAGCAGGGGGATCTGAATCCAGAGGCTTGCGAATAGAGTATGTGAGACAGGGACTGAAAACCATGGCTTCGGCCTTCCAAATATTTAGCTGGTGGAAACCTTTGCTCAGTGAATGCAGATCCAACGCAGAAGACCTTTGTTCTGGTGGCAGATAAGGGTACACTGATCTCTGGTAATTGGAAGGACACAGCGATAAAAAAAGTAGATACAACGTGAAAAGTGCCATTCGGCCCACCAGCTGGCATTCATTCTCCACTTTATTCTAATCACATTTACCCACTCTGTTCAGGCCATTGATACACATTGACTGCATGAGAGCCAGGAGCCTGCAGTTGATGGGGTGATAGTGAACTAAAGAAACACCTTAAAACATTCCAGCTACACTGTTCAATTGCATCTGCCTTCATGGTATTCCTTCCCTCTGACTTCTTTTCTTTCGTCTGTGTGTTTCTGCTTTGCAATCATTTTTCTTTCCTTGTGTATTGCTGAAAATGGCATTTTGTCAAGGCTTTTTGTCTTGCACCTGTCTGGACAATCGCAAGAATACCAGTGTCAGGGGAAACAACACGGGTGATCCTGCGATTAACCTGAGAGTGCACTCTTGTCCAGATTGTCCACTCTTGCCCACTGTCTTGATTCAGACACTACGAGAGCCCGCTTGGTTGAGTAATATCGAGAGCAAGGCGATAAGCTTCAATAGATTGTGTTTTTTCAACTATACTCAAATTCTGTACTTCCAGTTACAACTATTTTCTTTCCTGCGTCCCCCTGCCCTGAAGGTTCAATTCCGTCAACCAATGGTCAAAGTCAGTGTTCTTCAGCAGTAAAAAGGTGTTGGGCATCAGCAACTTCCCCTTCCCACCACCAAGCCCATTCCCCTCCTCATTACCTGCTTGCGCCTGATGGTTTTATTGCATTCATGCAGGTGCAGGTCTGTGCCTTTGGAGAGCAGCGTTTCTGCAGCGATACTCTTCGCTCTCAGAAGTTCCACCGAAAGCCACATCATTGCCTGCCCCATTCCGAAGACTGCATGAACATGGCCTATTGGCCCAAAGTTACAGCCTCATCCTACCGACCCACTGAAATTGCCTTTATTGGCCAAGCTCAGAAGCTTCAGTGACAGATTGAAAGACCCGGCGGGAAAAAAGACTTGCTGCTGTAGAACTTACACGAATGAGTTCTAAACAGATTTGGTCGTACTGCCGAACATTTGGGAGTGAGCAGCACTCAAAATGCTTCCACCAGAAGAAGCAACTTGCTTCAAGGTGAATTGCTCTTTTTCAGTCAATTTGTCAGTCAGGTATTCTCTTTGGTTCCACTTCCAATTTTACAAACTGCCCTTTCCCTCCGTCATTTCTTCCCATCCATTGACTTTCTCTCAAATGTTTTTGAACAATCAGACAGGGAACTATGCAGTGCACACAGCAGCTCAGTACAGTGGCCAGTAACAAAGTTCAACCTGAGGGAACCGGTGCCTGGAATCTTTTATAAAATAGAATCACAGGAGACATTTAAGGGGCATCTTGACCAATACATGAACAAGATGGGAATAGAGGGATACGGACCCAGGAAGTGTAGAAGATTTTAGTTTAGACGGGCAGCATGGTTGACACGGGCTTGCAGGGCCGAAGGGCCTGTTCCTTTGTTCTTTGAGAGGAACACAGAAGGAGGCCATTCAGCCACTGTCCACCATGAACTGAATCATAGGTTCAGGTGGATATGGTCAATTTAAGGCTGAGGTCTTAAGTGAATGAAGCTTGGCACTGCCCGCTTTGCAGCAACTACTAATCAGCTTTTCCTGGTATCCCGGCCAGCATTCCTGCTTCAACTTGAGCTTGGACGATTGATGGGTGACCTGATCAAGGTGTTTAAAATGTTACAAGGATTGAAAAGGGTAGATGGAGCAAAATAACTTTCTCTGGCTGAGGCATCAGGAAAGAGGTGGCACAATCTTAAAACTTGGAGCTCGGCCATTCAGGAGAGGAATCAGGAGCACATTTTCCCAAAAAGTATTGTGGAAAACTGTGACTCCTTCTCTCTCCCCCACAAAAGGCGGTGGATGCTGAGGGTGGTCAGCGAAGTATTTCCAGCTAATTTATTTTTCCGTTGGGTAAGGGTATCAAAGGATCATGGATCAAAGTCAGGTAAACGGAGAGGAGGTCATTACCAGGCATGGTCTCAATGAATGTCGCAGAACGGGCTCGAGGGGCTGGACGTACCTTTGTTGCTATGAGAGGAACGAACGTGACTGAGACCCATCCAATCCAGATTGTCCACTCTTGCCCACTGTCTTGATTCAGACACGACGAGAGCCCGCTTGGTTGAGTAATATCGAGAGTCAGTGCCAAAGAGAATGGGCCACTTATGGGTACAGCTCACTCAGTTCCACCGTTCCGCATTTAAGATCAAAGCAAGTTCAGTCTACTTCTGGTCGTTTGGTTTCATTCTGTGAACAAACAATTGCGGAATGCCGAGGCTTTCTGTAAAAACCTTGCCGTACTTTGTGGGGAACCATTCAAACCCCGTACACCCACTTCCTCACCCGGTAAAAATAGCAAGTCAGCACGCCCACGCTACCCCTCCTGATACTCCTTATGCATGTGCGCACACCTAAGCCTCCGATACATTTTGAAAACTATTCACCTTTGAAGTATAAACACCATTCCGCCATGATAATCTCAAGCTTTTCAGAAGGGGATCAGCCTCTCGAGAACAGAAGAGGTCAGAATGCCTTTGACTATCACCTTGAGGTATCGGGCACGGGCTGCGGGGTTGGGGGCGTGCAGGGGCAAGACAGAAAGGACACTGAGATATTACCTCGAAAGAAGTACCATAGGAAAATGTTTTTGAAGAGGAGGATTGCAATAAGAAGAGCCTTTACTGAGTATTCTGCTGGAAGTAGCCACAGAGGCTCCAGATTTAACACATCTGGCCAGACCTCTCCAATCCCTCATGCTGGCAGGATCTTCCGCTCCTACCAATGTGAGCGGAGGTTTCATTGGCTCGCCGCACCCCCCCCCCCCCCCCCCCCCCCACCCCGCACACACACACACGGGGGCCTGGAAAATTCCAGTAATTCTGCTGGCCATCCTGTTGCTAAAAAAAGAAGCCTAAGTGAAGGCCGGGGGCCTCTCCTGTAAGACACCACCATGAGTAGGAGGGAAGACCCGGAAAGTCAAGACACAGTGATTAGCTAGGCTGGGATTTTAACTGTTTGTAGATGCTAGGAAGAAAGTAGCAACCAGATGAACCAGAGTAAGGCGATACACCAGGTATCCATCCGGCTTTACTATCACTCGGCGGCCGGTTTAGCTCAATTGGCTGGACAGCTGGTTTGTGATGCAGAGCGAGGCCAACAACGCCAATTCCCGTATCGGCTGAGGTTATTCACGAAGACCCCCTGCCCCCTCAACCTCGCCCCTCGCCTGAGGTGTGATGACCCTCAGGTTAAACCACCACCAGTCAGCTCTTCCCTTAAAATGGGAAAGCAGCCTATGGCCATCTGGGAATATGGCAACTTTACTTTTTACTTCCTCATTTGAACATAGGTGCACCCTGCGGCCTCACGCTATGGAGCTCCGCCCCAGAGCCCAGAGAAGAGCATGAATAATCATTCTATGAATGAATTGCAGAGATGGATGACAAAGGAAGATAAACCTAACCAATAAAAAGTGGCAAATTCTGTTGACTAACAAAGAGTGGTATTGAGAAGAGCTATGAAAAATCTTGAAAGATGAGAACAGTGCTTCCATATTGAGAGGGGACAATATTTAATCAGAAAAAAAAAGATGGCTAATTCCAAGGTGTCTACTAATTCTGCTTTACAATTGCTCACTGGCTGGTGTAAAAAGGTTCATCCCTGTGATGACTTGCCTCCCTTCCTTTCTCTTCTGTTTCCCTTACACGTGAAGAAGCACCATGTGTCCAATTGACTGTCTCTCCCCGTAATGGTAGAAATGAGGAATTTGATCATGCCTCGGAATTGCGGGGACCATCCACAGGGATTAGGGCCTTACATCTTTGAGATCACTCCATGAGTCACAAAGGGTTTCATTGATGGATTGAGCCTTTGTGAGCGCAATGGTTCATTTAACATTTCTTTAAACAACCCACTGAGAAATTTGACGTGAAGGGATTTGTCAGTGAATAAGAATGCGGAGTAATTTCAGTCACACAACAATAGGCTCGTTCAATGTTCCCTCTTAACTTACTTCACCTTCTGCTCTTCAGTTTGGGTGGTGACTTGCAATACAGAGCTTTGACTCTTCAACCCAGCTCAATTAAATGACAAATCGGAGTAAATTGTACAAGAAGAAACAAATGTGCTGGACGCAATTAGAGTCCATTGACCTTCATTGTCAATTTCCCAACTCGACTTATTGAAATCATAAAAGGAAAACCCCAACCCTGATTGAGAAGGAGGAACCTGAATACCTATCTAGTACAACTTCTAATCATTGTTCCTTATGGATCTAAATGATGTTTATTTTGATCCAAAAAAAGCATTTGATGATCTCTCTCTCACTTTCCCCTTTCAATCTTGCTGACTCTATAGATATATTTAGTAGCAATGTTAAACAATTAGATTTAATCTTTGAAATATAGCATTCTTAAATTACACCCTGTAAATATGTAGAATACTTTTTTGCATTTTTTTTTTGTTCCTCCGTTGTGGCAATATTTCTAAAAATACAAAAGCTGGTGTTCAGGAAACAGTCACCTCATGGAAACAATTGGCTTCTGTTGTCAGACAAGAAGTCCCCAAACAGGAAGTGGTCAAAAAGGAAACAGGAAGTTGACTCCATGTTGACTTTTCCCTGGCGAATTCAGTCTGTAAGTGGTAAGTTCCAGGGTTCATAAGAACCAAAAACATTTCCTTTTAGATTTTTTTGGTTCGGTCCTGGCGGGCTGCCTGGGTATCGGTGATTCTTCCTGCTTGCTAGGAGTGCCAGGCTGTGAACTCTGACCTATGTCTGCTTCCATGGAGCTCAGGACCCGATGAAATCTGCCTTCCTGCTGCCTGAAATCGTGCTCCACACTGTGAACAAAAGTTTAAAAAAAACGAAGTTATTTATTTTATGCATCTTCTCTGTAGTCCAGGAGATTGGCATGTCTCCTATTACAAGTTGTTCTTCATAGAATCATGGAATCTTACAGCTCTGGAGGAGGCTCTTTGGACCACTGTGCTATCTACTTAGCCCTCCTCTGCCACTCTTTACCAAATGCTTTGAACTTTTTCTTTTACAAGTAGTTATTCAATTTTCTATAAAAAGTTCCTATTGAACTTGCTTCTGTTGCTCTTTTAAGCATTACATTCCCAATCATAACATCAGTTCACTGTGTAAAAAGAATTTCCTCACCACCCACGGTTCTTTTGCTAATTATCTTAAATCTCTGCCCTCTGGTTTACAACCCCCTTGGCAAAGGAATAATTTCTCCCCGTCTACTCCATCAAAAGCTCTCATAATTTTGAACACACCATTAAATTTCCACTTAACCTTCTCTGCTCTGAGAACAATCCTAGTTTTTCCGAGTCTCTCTACACAACTGAAGTCCCTCATCCCCGGTAACATTCTAGACAAACCCTCTTCATCCTCGCTAAGATCTTGACTTCCTTCCGAAAGGCTGGCGACTTATATCAGTTTGACAGAAAGGCCTAGTCAGTGATTCATAAACTCAGAAAGATTTAGGGTGACTTCCCTGATTATGTATAGTGTCTCAGTTATAAGCCAAAGATCCATCAAGTTTTAACTGCTTGGCAAACTTGATCTCTTACCATTAAAAAGAATCGCCCAGGGTTTCACTTCCCAGTTGCTACCCAATGATTTCAGCTGGGAAAATGTGCATGAATGACTGTATATGCAGTGGGTAAGGAGAAGCCCTGATTGAATTAGCCTCCCTTTAATAGTCCAGCACCCCTCACCGTCTTGCTCACATGGAAGAGTACCCACATGGCTTTTGTGCTGGTTGAACTAAGTCCCACGACGTTTCATGGGAGGAGATAACACACTGACGATGGAAAGTTAGCAATAAATTCTCAAGTAAAATTCAGTTGCCCAACTACAGAAAAACCGAGGATACACCCGAGTGGGGAGAAATACCCTTTTTGTCTGCGTAACATCTGAAATAATTGCCCCATACCTCAAGAGTGTTGCGCCAAATTTGTAAATCCCCCTCTTGCAACCTAATGTCAAGAATCCTTGAGCCGGTCTGCTCAAAATCAACTTTATGGGTGGAAAACAGAGCTAGTACTTTCTTGAAAGATTTGAGTGTCAGAGACATGAGGAAAATCTTGCATTGTGTCACAGCGACATGAGAGAAGTGGATCTGATAATGAAGCTATACATTCTGACACCCACGGAACATAGAGTACATAGAATCACAAAGATGTGCTATCATTTCAGAGCAGGAGTTTTATTTATTTATTTATTTTTTAAATATAGAGTACCCAATTCATTTTTTTCCAATTAAGGGGCAATTTTAGTGTGGCCAATCCACCTAGCCTGCACATCTTTGGGTTGTGGGGGTGAAACCCACACAGACACGGGGAGAATGTGCAAACTCCACACTGGCAGTGACCCAGGGCCGAGATTCGAACCCGGGTCCTCAGTGCCGTAGGCAGCAATGCTAACCACTGTACCACAGTGCTGCCCGCCAGGAGTTTTATTTTAATTACCCTTGAGCATGGCAGTGATAGAATTATCAGGTAAGCTAGTGCCTTTCCAAATGGGTGCTTGTCGTTTGTCTGCAAGGGACTGGAGCCGATTGTGAGAATTAGTCATAGCAAATCCTGTTGAATTTTAAAATTCAGGCCACGATTGGAAAAGTAATCTAAATGGTGGACTAGGCTGGTAGTCATCTGTAGAAACCTCTGAGTCCGTACCCTCTCTTGGCCTATATTTGCGTGATAGTGACCAGGCATGAAATATCCATGCACGGCTGAAGGATCTAACCCAACACATTACTTGCAACAAAATCTGCAAAAACAGATTGATGGTCTATATTGACGTTTATGCTTCTTGTCACCATACCAATATATTTTGCTATTCTTTTCAACCCCCATTTACATATCCATTATTCATGAAGGTTATTAATGGAGACCTCGCCTTCTCAACCTTTCCCTCATCTGAAGTATGGTGATCTTCAGGTTAAATCACTGCCAGCCAGCTCTCCCCCTCAAAGGGGAAAGCAGCCTATTGTCATCTGGGACTATGGCGACTTTATTTTTTACTTGTTCAACTTTCTCTTAAATGCATCTATGCTATTCAGCTCAACAGATCCGTGTGGTAGTGAGTCTCACTCTCTGCTATCGACATTTCCCCTAAATTCCTTATTGAATTTATATTCGTGGCTTCTCGTTGTGATCAAGTTGAAACATATGTCCATGTTTATCAAAGCCCTTGGCAATTTTGAAGACCTCCATACGTCACCCCTTCAGCCTTTCCAAATGAAGGAAAAATGTCACTCCCTCTATTGGTTCATCAAGACAGTGATTGTTCAATATCCAACCATGGCTTCAGAAATCAGGAAGGTCACAGTGCCAATGCCCAGTCAGTTACCTGACTGGGAGGTGGGGGAAGATAGGGAGAAGACTTGGGTTGCTGCAAATGGCTTTGACATCCTTGGGGCAGGAAGGGCAAAGATCAACCAAAGTTGCTATTCTTAATAAATATCAAACAGAAAAAAAATAATTTGCATTCATGTAGCACTTTTCATGACCTCAGGACTAAAGTGCTAATTGACCAGAAGGAAACAGCAGACCTGAGGATTGGGAGCAGATTAGAATTCAGCAAAGGAGGACAAAGAGATTGATTAAGAAGGGGAAAAATAGCTTGCAGGGAACATAAAAACTGACTGCAAAAGCTTCTATAGAAGCTTTGGGCAGCACGGTAGCACAAGTGGATAGCACTGTGGCTTCACAGCGCCAGGGTCCTAGGTTCGATTTCCCCGCTGGGTCACTGTCTGTGCGGAGTCTGCACGTTCTCCCTGTGTCTGCGTGGGTTTCCTCCGGATGCTCCGGTTTCCTCCCACAGTCCAAAGACGTGCAGGTTTGGTGGCTTGGCCATGATAAATTGCCTTTAGCGACCAAAAAGGTTAGCGGGGTTATTGTGTTATGGGGATAGGGTGGAAGTGAGGGCTTAAGTGGGTCGGTGCAGACCCGATGCCGAATGGCCTCCTTCTGCACTGTATGTTCTAAAAAAAAAAGTGAAGAGAAAAAGATTGGTGAAGACAAATGTAGGTCCCTTACAGTCATAAGCAAGGGAATTTATAGTGGGGAACAACAAAATGGTTCACCAACTAAATACATACTGTGGTTCTGTCTTCACAAAGAAGGACACAAATAACATACCAGAAATGTTGGGGAACACAGGGTTTAGTGAGACGGAGGAATTGAAGGAACCAGTATTAATAGGGAAATGGTATTGGGGACATTATTGGGATTGAAGGCTGATAAGCCCCCAGGGCCTGATAAACCACATCACAGAGTACTTACAGAAGCGGCCTGAGAAATAATGGATACATTGGTGGTCATCTTCCAAGACTCTATAGACTCTGAAACAGTTCCTATGGTTTAGAAGGTAGCTAATGTAACCCCATTATTTTAAAAAGGAGGGAGGGAGAAAATAAGAATTATAAAGCAGTCAGCCTGACGTTGGTAGTGGGGAAAATGCTAGAGGCCACTGTAAAAGATTTACTAGCAGAGCACTTGGAAACTGGCAGGATCAGACAGAGGCAACATGGATTTACAAAAGGGAAATCATGTGTGACAAATGTACTGGAATTCTTCAAGGATATAACTAGTCGAGTTCATAATGAGGAGCCAATGATTGTGGTTTATTTGGACTTTAAGGCTTTCAACCCACAGTCCAAAGACATGCAGGTTAGGTGGATTGGCCATGATAAATTGCCCTCAGTGACCAAAAAGGTTGGGAGAGGTTATTGGGTTGCGGGGATAGGGTGGAGTTGAGGGCTTGAGTGGGTCGATGCGGACTCAGTGGCCGAATGGCCTCCTTCTGCACTGTGTGTTCTATGTTCTAATGTGTTTTGGACAAGTTGAGTGAGTGGGCAAATTCATGGCAGATGCAGTAGAATTTGGATAAATGTGAGGTTATCCATTTTGGTAGCAAAAACAGGAAGGCAAGTTATTATCTGAATGGAGAGAGATTGAGAGAGGAAATTGTGCACCGAGACCTGGGTGTCCATGTATACCAGTCGCAGAAAGTAAGCATGCAGGTGTAGTAGGTAGTGAAGAAGGCAAATGGTATATTGGCCTTCATAGCCAGAAGATTCAAGTACAGGGGTAGGTATATCTTGTTGCAGTTACACAGGGTATTGGTGAGACCACACCTGGAATGCTGTGTGCAGTTTTGGTCTCCTTATCTGAGGATGTTCTTGCTATGCTGGGAGTGCAGAGAAGATTTACCAGACTGACTCCTGGGATGGTGGGACAGACAGGAGGAGAGATTGAGTTGGTTAGGATTATGTGCACTGGAGTTCAGAAGAATGAAAGGGGATCTCATAGAAACCTATAAAATTCTATCAGGACTAGACAGGGTAGATGCAGGAAGGATGTTCCTGATGGCGAGGAAGTCCCAAACCAGGGGTCACAGTCTAGGGATACAGGGTAGGACTGAGATTAGGAGAAATTCCTTCACCCAGAGAGTGGTTGGCCTGTGGAATTCTCTGCCACAGTTGAGGCCAAAAGTTTTCAAGAAGAAATTAGATATCCCTTGGGGCTAAAGGGATCAAAGTATATGGGGGGGGGAAAGAGGAAATAGTTTGCTGAGTTTGATGATCAGCCATGATCCTCGTGAATGGTGGAGCAGACTCAAAGGGCTGAATGGACTCCCCTTGTTCCTGTTTTCTATGTTTCTATGAAGCTAATCACAGAATTTTTTACAGTGCAGAAGGAGGCCATTCTGCCCATCGAAGCTGCACCAGCCCTTGGAAAGAGCACCCTACCAAAGCCCACACCCTATCCCCACACTTCCACCCTATCCCCGTAACCCCACATTACCTCTTTTGGACTCTTAGGGGCAATTTAGCACAGTCAATCCACCTACCCCTGCACATCACTGGACTGTGGGAGGAAACCGGAGCACCCAGAGGAAACCCATGCAGATATGGGGAGAACATGCAGACGGCGCACAGACAGTGACCCAAGCCAGGAATCGAACCTGGGACCCTGGCGCTGTGAAGCCATTGTGCTAACCATTCTGCTACCGTGCTGCCCACGATATATGTGCACCAAAAGAAAAGAGAAGGGAATCAGAGGAACAGAAATAGCTTTTCACATAATGGCTTGGTGATTGAGTGTGGTCACACAGGCTGAATTTTAAGGCAGAGTTACTCTGCCAAAATTTGTTGAGACCAACAATTCAACCCGTGCCTCACTGGAGGTCTGGATTCTGGAATGTTGAGATTCCAACGCCGAGAATCTCAATTGGCCATGATAAATTTCCCCTTAGTGTCCAAGGATGTGCAGGTTAGTTGGGGTTATGGGATTACGGGAATAGGTTGGCCGATTGAACCTAGGTAGCGTGCTCTTTTAGAGCGTCAGTGGAGACTCGATAGGCTGAATGGTCTCCTTCTGCACTGTAGGGATACTGTGGATTCTCCGTTCAGATCTCAGATTGTGTTTTGTCTTGTCTTTTGAAGTTTTACACTATCCTTCTCATGGTGCACAACACATTTTTTAATCCGCAAATTTTGAAATTGTGCCCTGCGCAGCAAGGTCTCGGTCATTAGTATATATCAGGATGAGCAGAGGTCCAAACACTAACTCTGAGGATCTGCACTATAAGTCGGTCTGAGAAACAACTGTTAACTATACTCCTCATTTACTGTCACCCAGCAAATTTCATGCCCATGTTGCTACTGTCCCCTTTAATCCATGAGCTGCAATGTTGCTTACAGCTCTATTGTGCGGCACATTATCAAATGCCCATTGGAAGTCCACACTAACCTCTTTGGCAGCATTACCCTCATCAATTCTTTCTGTTATCTCATCAAAAACTCCAGCAAATTAGTTACATTTGGTTTACCCTTAATATGTCCATCCTGGCTTTCCTAAATTAATCTGCATTTGCCACATGACTACTAATTTTGCCCCAAATTATTGTTTCTAGCAGTTTTCCCACCACTGAGGTTAAATGGATTGGCCTGTGGCTGGGCTCTGTCCGGCTAGTCTCACTCTAATATGCAGTTCCCTGAGGTAACCAAGGGGTTGGGATCTATCCTCTTCACCTTGGAGACTTTGGACGAGCGGCACTTGTGAGGGTCTCCCAGGGAATTGGAGGCCCCCAGGTACATGCCCGCTGGGCAGGGTGGTACCTTGGCAATATTGGTACCACCTTGGCACTGCCAAGGTACCCAGGTGGCAATGCCACCTGGCAGGGACATGCCTGGTGGTGCCCAAAGCAGGTATGGGGAGGTGCAGGGGGGGTGCGTGCAGGGAACCGCTGCACAATAAGATGGGGCTTAGTTGGGGGGCTTCGGGAGTCATGACAGGGCTCGAGAAATCAGGATGCCATATAAAAATGGCATCCCGATCTCTACCTGCACTGAGGATTTCGGCGAGTGAGGCTCCTCAGTGCAGGAAACTGGACTAAGTACGGCCTCGACCGCACATTCCCTGCTGTTGCCCCATATCTAACCGGAACCATGTTACATAGTGTTATGTTTCTCAATGCTGCAAGTACCGGGAAACAGGCGGGTAAACGCACTCACCATAGGACATTTGGTTTGATCGCGTCCAGTATTCTTGGATGCATACCATCCAGTCCTGGTGCCTTATCAACTTCAAATACAGACAGACTGTCCAATATTTTTTGTTTTCATTTTAAACCCTTCAAGTGTCTGCGATACTCCTCTTTCACCATAACCTGGGCTGCCAGTATTCACTTTATACCTCAGCCATGTCTCAATGTGCAAATCTCCCTTTCAGTGCCTCATCAGCCTGACTCCTCCTCTTGGCACCCTTTTACTATTTAATAATAATAATCTTTTATTGTCACAAGTATGAAGTTACTGTGAAAAGCCCATAGTCATCACATTCCGGCGCCTGTTCGGGGAGGCCGGTACGGGAATTGAACCCGCCGTGCTGGCCTTGTTCTGCACTACAAACCAGCTGCCTAGCCCACTGAGCTGAACCGGCCCATAGAAGATTTTTTGATTCGCTTTTAAGTTCGCTGCCAATCTCTTCTCATACTCTCTCTTTGCACCTCTGCTTTGCTTTTCAGGTCCCCTCTGAACTTTTTATATTTGGCTTGGTTCTCAATCGTGTTATCCACCTGGCATTTGTCATAAGTACATTGTTTTCTGCTGCATCTTAATCAGTACCACTTTCAGCTACTAGAGTGCTCACTGTAACATTTTGAGAATCTTAATTCAGTTTGAATAAAAATATTTGAGTTAACAGGTCAGAGTAATTATGATGCTTTCAAACTGTCATGAAAACCCAGTTGGTTTATTTAATGTTCAGTATTGAAGGAAACCTACACTTCTCTTTCTGGACTAAAAGTGACTGTACAAAAACACCAATGTGGCTGACGCTTAGCTGTCATCTGAAGTGGCCCAGACAAGCATTACGTTTATCAAAGTTGCTACAATGAATTGATTGCAATGCTTTAAGAAGGAGACCCACCACCTTCTCAGGGCAGGAACAGGTGGCCAATAAGTGCCATTCTTACCAGCCAAGCTCATAACCCGAAAATGAATTGCTGAAGCAAATTATCATTCTTCTTATTATGCTCTCTGCATTCCACAAACGTTTTTTATTTAATAAATCAGTCTGCTGTCACAATGAATTTCGGGCAATAAGTTTTCACTGGTAAAATGCAGAATTGCATTTTGCTCACAGCACATTTAAAGGAGTTTGCAGTTTTTTTTCTCCTGCGTGAACTATCAATGTGTTTATTTTAATGCCATATCAAAATACAGGAGCTGCAGCTTAATTGGCAAGCATTTAGAAAAAATTGTTTTGCCTGAATTGTTATTGAATTGAATATGCGATGGGTCCTTTCAGGCATCCAAGAGGAGGAGACTGTTTTAATGTCCAATATCATTTTCTTCATTCTCCTGGCTTTGCGGCCACTTCAGTTCAACTTCGGCCAATCACTTTCAGCGACTTACTGTTGCCTCATTCCCCCCAAATGTTTCAGATCGTGAATTCCAGCCGGGATTCCATGTTTACGAAGGTGGCTGAGGGTGGAAAGGAGGGTTCCCTGGATTGTAATCCCTCACACAGACTAGAAAGACCCTGAGTTCAATTTTCCAATCCACGTCCAGTTAATATGAGAATATATTTTACAAGGTGGCGCTCCTGACAAAGAGCATTGCACGCATGGATTGCTTAACAGGGATTTGTGGAGTACAGGCCTTCCCGAAACCTACCCGGTCTCTTTGCAAATCTGTCCCTGCATGTTGACTCGATGAAAAGTGACCACGCTTCAAAAGTGATTGTAAATTGCTTTGGGACATCCTGAGGTTGTTAAAGGTGCTATATGAATGCATGTCTTCCGTTTTAGGAGCATAGGATTTAGGAGCAGGAGAAGGCCATTCCTCCCTTTGAGATGCTCTGAAATCCAATAAGATCACGGCTGATCGGGTTGAGTTCGCCACTTTCTTCTCTGCTCCCCCACAACCGATCCCTTGTCTATCGAACATTTATCTAACTCAGCCTTGAATAAATTCAATTACCCATCCTCCATTACATTCAGGAGAAGTGAATTCCGCAGACTAATGACCCACTGAGAGAAAGAAAATCTCCTCATCTCCATCTTAAATGGGAGACCTCTTATTCTCAAACTGTGTTCCCTCGTTCTAGTCTCCTCCACCTGATGAGATCACCATCTCGTTGTTTTACTTTTCACACATCCCAGCTGAAACCTGGACTCCTATCTTGAGCCCTGGAATCACATGTCCAATGTCAGTGGACTCAGAATTCAGAGGCCCAAGCTAATGCTCTGGGTTCAAATCCCAAAATGGCAGCTGGTGGAATTTAAATTCAATGAATAAAAAAGCCTGGATTCGAAAACTGATATACCATCAATTCACTGCGAGACTATGAGAACGAGTGAACATAAGGCTTTATTATCCAGGAACTTGCCTGCCGGTGCCTGCTGTACAAATGAGCGCCGCCCACAGGTGGCAGGTCTATATATCGCCCGGGGGGGGGGGGGGGCGGAGCCAGAGGTGGAGCCCACCAGGGTTCTAGTACAATACCTGGAAGTAGATCGTATTACCATTTCCTAGCCATAGGTCACAGTACTATACAAACAGCTCATATTCAGGTGAATACATTCACCACAAAAACTAATCTCGATAATGGCGACCATGAAACTATCATCGATTGTTGCAAACAGCCATCTGGTTCACTAATGTCCTTTCGGGATGGAAATCTGCTGTCCTTACCTGGTCTGGCCTACATTGTGACTCCAGGCTCTTAAGTGTGCTCTGAAATGGCCGAGCAAGCCATTGAATTCAAGGTGCAATCAGGGATAGGCATCAAATGCTGCCCCGGCCAGCGAAGCCCACATCCCATGAAAGAATAATAAATAGTACATGAAAAATAAAAAATCATTCTGACTGATCCCCAGAATCCCATTGTTCTTAACTGATACCTTGACTCCCATTGTGACTTATTCCCAAATTCCTATTTTGATCAGTCCCATGGCCTTCCACCCTGCCTGATTTCTGGACCTAGCCCTAGCCCAGTCGGTGAGCTAATTGTTTTATTCCTTCACAGAATGTGTGGCCAGCTTGCTGCTGGCAAGCTATCTTCTCGAAAGTGCCCCATCATCCTTGTTGGGCCGTACAGCTTTTCATGAAGGATTAGCACGGCGTGACGTGCTCGCCTTTTATTCTCAAGCTGCTAAAGTCAGAAATGTTAAGACAGTGCTGACATTGCAGACGGCCCATGGGAAAATGAAATCCAACCAATCCTATATCCCTGACCACAGTGTAGACGCACCAGACATAGGACCTCCTTCACCATTGATTATCAGCATCTTTCAATGTTAACGTTGGGATAAAGCAGCCCTCTCTTTCCCCCTCCCCATAAATGTCAATAAATAAATCTTTATAAATTTCTAAAGCAAGAGTATAAAAGCTCAACTGCATGCAATGCGCTGCTTATTAAAAGCTGATTCCTGTCGTCTCTGAGCCGTGTACATTTTGCATGCCTCGCAGCCAAGATCTTTGGAACCTGTGTAATCTCATTTATTTTTATGTGCAATAAAGTGGAAAATAGCTGGAACATTATTTGAAAGAGCTGATAGACGAGGTTAGATGTTATTAAAAGAAATTAAAAATTGATTTCTGCCAAATGTGCAGGCAGTAGCGATTTCATGGATTTTTAACTTTAATATTCCTGTGATTTAATAATCCTAATATATAAGAGGGTTTTTTTTTTAAAAGAGAAAGCAGAGAAGCCTGTTTTTTTTTGTCAATGGTGTGCAGGGATTATTTACAGTCAAACCATGACCATTACACAGACATTCCTGCTCCTTCAGTGATGGGGTTGAATAGTATTAGATGAGGAGCATACAAGATGCACCATTAATCCTCTGCACTTTAGTAATTGACTCATAATCCAATTGGATCTGCAAAATCCCAGCATGGATCATCTGCAATCTTCCTATCCACCCTTACCTTCTTTAATATTAAAATTCGCCAGTGCAATTGCCATCACACAAGCTCCTCGACTTGCCATCTCCTTTCATAATCGCACTTTGAGTCCATGTCAGCCTAATGATGGACTTCCACCAGCTAAAATTGCACCGCCTGCCAGAACAGATTAGGCTTTCTGCTGTTAACCCTGCGAGGATTATCCTATGCGGCAGGGCATTGATTTGCCATGTTACCTGCTGTCAAGAGGCACAAAAGGCAGTTTGTTGGACTTTGCCATGTCAATATTTCTGTGTCTAAATATTTGATTATCCCTTTGACATCCCTGATGTAACAAGACGAGACTGACTGCTCTTGACATCAAGGCAATATTGGACAGAGAGTGACATGAAAGAGAGCTTGTAAAAATGGAGTAAATGGGAAATAGGGGCAAAAGCTTTGCATTGGCTAGAATCATACCGAGGACAAAGGAAAATGGTTACAATTACAGGAGGCCATTTGTCTCTTCTGCAGCACATCACTGTATGAATTCCTTAGGATACTGTCACAACTATCTTCAAAAAGAGAGAACCCAATCAATTCCTTTTTACTTTCAATGGTATTCCCATCACTGCATCCCTCACCGGGAGTCACCACTGACCATAAATTTAATCGGGTCAGTCATATGAATACTGAAGTTACGAGGACAGGTTAGAGACTGGAAATTCTGTGGCAAAAAAACTTACCTTTTGACTCCCCAAAGCCAGTCCACCAAGACTTAAGTCAGGACAGCAATGGATTGCTCTCCACTTTTCTGGATGAGTCCAGTTTCAATAATGCTCAAGAAGGTCAACACTATCCAGGACAAAGCAATAGCTTGACCGGCACCCCATCCACCACTTTGGACAATCAAAACGTCTGCCAGCGACATACAGTGGAAGCAGTTTGTACCACATACACGATGAACACCTGCAACTTCCCAGTGCTCTTCAAACTGCTCTTTGTTACTGAGACAGGTAAGGGCAGCAGGCACATGGGAACACCACTACCTTCCACTCCATGCCACTTACCGTCCTGATTTGGAACCATATCACCATTTCTTCACTGGTGCTGGGTCAAAATCCTGGAATTTCCACATTCACGGCACGCTGATGATCCTGAACAACCAGGACTGCAGCAATTGAAGAAAGCAACTCATCACCACCTTCCCAATGACAATCAAAGGTGCGCACAAAATACTGGCCTTGCCAGTGACGCCCACATCCTTGGGAAGTTATAGGCTCAGTTGAGTGGGTAGACAGAACAGAATCTTGTGGGTTTTCTGTCTTTTAAAATAGGGGCAGCACGGTAGGACAGGAGCAGCATGGTAGCACAGTGGGTAGCACTGTTGCTTCACAGCTACAGGGTCCCAGGTTCGATTCCTGGCTTGGGTCACTGTCTGTGCGGAGTTTCCACGTTCTCCCCGTGTCTGTGTGGGTTTCCTCCAGATGCTCCGCTTTCCTCTCACATGTCCCTAAAGACGTGCTGTGAGGTAATTTGGTCATTCTGAATTCTCCCTCTGTGTACCCAAACAGGTGCTGGAATATGGCGACTAGGGGCTTTTCACAGCGACTTCATTGTAGTGTTAATGTAAGCCTACTTGTGACAATAAAGATTATTATATTATAAGGAGATATCTGACAAGTTTGGGATGATTAGGTATCCATAAAGCTATATCCAATGGTCATCCTGGGACATGTGATTTGTTGAAAGAAATACTATCTAGGGGGTAGGAAAACCAACACACACAAGAATATTGGTAGATCATGAATTTCTATAAATATCTTCAGCCAACGTATTTGCTTGATAGATCAATCAGGGTGTGCAAAAGCTGATGGGACAAACATGAAGAGTTAGTACTGATGTCAATTGTATATTAATTGTGATTAATTGAATATAGATGGAGAGCATTAATTGGGGTTTTATTTAAATTAGCAAATATAAAGCAAAGTTTATTGTAACTGTGGTGTGCTTGAGTTTTGAGTTGTATGCATGTAATGTTTCAGTCGGTAAGTCAATGTAATGATTGGTTCCTGTGCTATCCTTGATCAGTTGGCTTTCCGATCAGACCAATTGGGTGAGGCTACTCAAAGTTCAGCGAAGCCCATTCTTCTGGCAATGTGTATGGAACCTCCATAAATTGAAAGGTTTTGCCATAATAATAATCTTTATTAGTGTCACAAGTAGACTTACATTAAGACTGCATTGAAGTTACTGTGAAAATCCCCTAGTCGCCACTCTCTGGCACCTGTTTGGGTACACAGAGGGAGAATTCAGAACATCCAATTCACATAACAGCACGTCTTTCGGGACTTGTGGGAGGAAATCGGAGCGCCCGGAGGAAAAATTCACAGACACAGGGAGAACGTGCAGACTCTGCACAGACAGTGACCCAAGCCGGGAATCGAACCCGGGTCTTTGGCCCTGTGAAGCAACAATGCTAACCACTGTGCTAGGGTGCTGCCCATACTGTAGCTGTTAAGTGTATGTTTAATTATTGTCAATAATATTCATCACATATTGTATGTGCTTCTCTGAACATCTAATGCAATGCTATGGATCCTAGTATTCTGAGGAGTCATGGTGTAGTGGTATTGTCACCAGACCAGTAATCCAGAGACCAAGGTTCGAATCCCATCACAGCAGATGAGAAAATTTGAATTTGGTAAAAATCTGGAATTAAAAGACGAATGATGATCATGAAACTATTGCTGGTTGTCGTAAAAACCCATCTGATTCACTAATGCCTTCTGCACTGTAAATTCTATGATCTATTCTATAATGCCCTTTAGGGAAATAAATCTGCCATCTTTACCTGGTCTGGCCTACATATGACTGCAGACACACAGCACTGTGGTTGACTCTTAACTGTCCCTTCAGGGGCAATTAGGGAATGACAATAAATGCTAGCACAGCCTGTGATTCCCACATCCCATGAATGAATAAATTTATAAGTCAGGACATCCATCCTCTGATACAATTTCTCCACTTTAACACATTCTCAACTCTTCGATTAAGCTTTCTGTCATCTCTTCCAACTCTCTCATGAAACCTTTGCCAAGTCCCTCGAGATATTTTCTGTACTAAAAGTGCAGCTTAAATGCAATTTACAACTGTTGGAAGCTGGTATCATGAATTTGTGTATATTGCAAGCTTTAAAAACGTGTTAGGAAAGCATAATTCCATTGTTATCTGAATGCATGTTAGGCATTACCTAATATTCCATTCAAAAAGCCAGCTAAGTGGGAATCAGCATTCGACAATCTCTGGACAAGACAATGCCGACCCTTTTAGTCGAATATTTCACAGTTTTGTGTAAAAGAAACTTTTCCCAAATTGCTTTTAGTGCAATTAAAACAGGAAGAGAATTGATATCAATCTGCAGTATGGAAAATAGACTTCCTAGTGGGTAATTACAGCAGAGAGCTGATGTCCGAGGCGTGCTTGGAATGCATGTGGGCTCATGCACAATAGGAGTCCGGCAGCAAATTACATTCCCTGTTGCCAATAGCCACTAATCAATTCAAATTGAATGCCATCCATTTCCATGTTGAACACCTCTTTACATATGGAATTAAGTTTTAAATCATATTTTAGCCATCTAAAAGCATGAACAAAAGATGGTCCATTAGATTATTGCTCGTTATAAAAGAGGGCAGTTCGCATCAACATAATAGCTGAAGTAAGAGAGAAAGAGGAGTTGAAGTCTTCGGATGTAAACTTTTTTTATCGCAACACTAATTCATTCAGTTTAATTATATAGTCAGGAGTGTGATGGAAAACTGTCCGCTTGCCTCAATGAGTCCACCTTAAACAATACTCGAGAAGCTCAACACTATGTAGGATAATGCACCACCGATATACAGTGGCAGCCGTGTATGCCAGATACAAGATGCACTGCAGCATCTCACCAAGGCTCTTTCAACGGCACCTTCCAAACCTGAGACCTCCACCCAGGTTTCCTCATCCAGTCACGTTCTGTCTTGTCTTGGCTTATATCAAAGCACCTTCATCGTCACTGAACCAAAGTCCTGGAATCCTCTACCTAACAGCACTGTGCATTCATAAAGTGGCCAAACAGTTTGGTTATCATCCCGTGAACCCATTCAAAACGCCTGATGGCAGGAGGTTAGAGAAGAGGAGTTTCCTGGTCAGCCACACCACAGAAGGCAAGGGCAAAGAACTGCAGAACTTTGCCAGGCAGAATCCATGGGTCGGCAACACCCTCTTGGGGCATGGTACCCAAAGGAGGAGGGGAAAATGCAATGTGGTAATGCCTTCACACCATGGACTATAGTGGTTCAAGAAGAAAGCTTATCACCAGCTTCTCATGGCAGCTACATCGCATAAGAATTTACAACACAGAAACAGATCTTTTGACCCAACAGGCCTCGACAGGACATTTATACTCCACACAAGTCTCCTCCCACCCCTCTTTATCGAACCCCATCAGCACATTCTTCTATTACTTAATCTCTTATCCAGCTTCCCCTTATACTATTTGCCTCAATCATTTCCTGTGGTAGTGAGTTTTGCATTCTCAACACTGAGCTACAGAGGTTCTCCCTAAAATCGCTATTGGTTCTATTGCCAGCAATCTTACACTCAGGATCCTTCATTTTAGTCAACGTACGACTAGAAACATGAACAAAAAAGAAGCTTGAAAAACTTAGCAGGTCTGCCAGCATCTATCTGGAGAAAAACACAGTTAATTCACGTTTCGAGTCATGGACCCTTCGCTGGAACTGAAAGGAGGAAGAATGTCAGGGCAAAAAAAACTGCAACAAAAAGTAGCAACTTTTAGAGCAGATGACAGGCGGCCTAGTGTGAGAGGGGGAGGGGGTGTTTAGCATTGAGGCAATACATGTACTGGATTAAAAAAGGGGAAGAAAAGTAGGGTTTAAGATGGAAGAGAAAGATCAAAGCCTATAGTTTTGGACTCGGTGTTGAGTCCTGATGGATCTCTCGTGCCTCGTCGGAAGATGAGGTGCTGTTTCTCCAGCTTGTTGCCGGGCTTCACTGCAGCACGATGTGGGCATGAGAGCAAGATGCTGAGTTAAAATGGACAATGAACCAAATTGAAGGAGTTGCAAGTGAAACGCTGCTTATCCTGAAAGGAGTATTTGGGGCCTTGAAGGGTGAGGAGGTAAAGTGGCAGGCGTGGCACCTTCTGAGATTGCAAGGTTTAATGACCACAGAGGAGTCCGAGCGAGAGGAGTAAAGAAAATTATTCTATTGTAAAGTAAACTATATACAGAGTATACCTCAGGTCCCAGCCAGGACTACTCATACTCGGCCCCCAACTGGGCCAGCTTTTGTGCCACGGTCCATTTACTCCACTGATCGGCCCCGCCGCTCAGCGGGGGAGCTCATATTCAATGAGACTCATGGGGACGTCCATCCCCGTAGGTCTTGTGTTGGTTATAACACAAGGGAAGATGCCGTGGGAAGGGTATGGGGAGTTGGGCATGATGGAGGAGTGGACCACAATGACACAGAAGGAATGGTCCCTGTGGAAGGCTGATGGGGGGGGTGGGTGGGGCGCAATGAAGTGGTGGTGTTGTGTTGGGTCCTGCAGAAATGGCGGAGGATGATCCTTTGAATGTGGAGGCTGGTGGGGAGAAAAGTGCGGACAAAGAATTGTTTCGAGTCTGGACCAACTGGAAATATCTTCTCTCCATCTACTCAAACAAAACCTTTCACAACCTTGAAGGCCTTTCCCAAAGCTCAGTCTTTTCTTTTCTACTTCTAACCTTACCCACCCACTGGGAAACTGACAGGATCGGACGCGATGCTGCTTTTACATCCCTCATGATTTTACCTCTCACTGAAGTCAAGAGTGAACAGAATGGCAGAGTGCAAAAGCAGCAGGCTGAATTTTTCCAGGTGGGTCACAATCCCGAATTTTATTCTGGGTCGTGGAACTAGAACTGGCTGTGGCGGGATGCTGGTTGCTATCTTTCCAGAAGCATCTACTTAAGTGGAGCTTCCCGGGGCTGCGTCCAATTAAGGTGACCGGGTGAACCAGGAAAATCCAATGGAAGGAGGCGAAGCGATGTTCAGCTGGCGGCCCCACTGAGAGGGGCAGGTTTGAGACCATGAGGGCACCTCAAAATGGAGGTGCCGCCTGCAGTGTCATGAAGCATTGGGAAAATACAGTCACGCGTTCCAACCGATCCTGCGACGTTCCCGCCTGGCAAAGTGAGATCGAAGTCGATCCATAAACCCCTCCTTCTCCACCCTCCCCCCCCCAGGTTTCAACATTTCCCTACCGTAGGATATAATTGCAAACTCCTTCATCTTTCAAAGGTGACCAGTTGAGCCAGTAACTAAAATTTAAATGCATCGCAAATTAATTAAATTCTCATATTACGAGAAGTGGAAGAAATAGGGAGAAACGATATACCCTAATGTGAAGAAGTCACACTCCTTATAATATATCAAATTATAATCTTGTGAAAATGAATCCTCAAGCACGTTTTAAAATTCCTCATTTATATATATAAGAAAAACTTATCATATGTATTGAAAGAACACCACGCACACTCCACTTACTGCAAAGTATTTAACATTTATATTGGAAACTACTGCACACTCGTTCTTGTTATCATAAGCCTCATTATTACAAGCATTCTCCTTCCCCCAACTTACCAGTAGCGTCATTAAAATCAACAGAGCAGTTCTGATCGCTGTGAGACGTTCCCAAGATTTTTTTTTTTCAAAGGAATTTTTACCCTCAGTGATCAGGATTTCTAAATAAAGGGTGTGAATAAAGGGTGTGACTTAACCACCGCGTTGCGACGGGCATGGATCTGGGTGCGCCGGTTAAATAGCAGGAATGGCCAAAATCAAGATAAGCGGGTGGGGGGGGGGGGGGGGAAGGGGACGGAGAGAACGTGCAGACTCCGCACAGACAGTGACCCAAGCCGGGAATCAAACCTGCGACCCTGGCTCTCTGAAGCAACTGTGCTAACCACTGTGCTACCGTGCCGCCCATGGATTGAAGTCGAATGCAGCAACTTCCCGGGAATTAACTGCCCTCCCCTCCCCCACTCAGCGAGGAATCACACAGGCGTCGTTTAGTACTCCTGTTTCAAAACTCGAAGCTGGCGCCCTGGCTGCTGTGGGGAACTGAGGAGGTGAACAGCCGCCATTTCTATTATCCAGCATGAGTCTCCCGGGCACTGGGGCACCTGCCCCAGTGCTTGGGGAGGGATGGGAGGGTGGGGGCTGATGCACCCGGGACCCCACAGGTCGGGGGCTGCAGCGTTCCAGATCGTGGCCCGCCCCGGGGCCGACGAGAGGGTGCGGTTGAGGGGCTTTTCTTCTATGAGGCTTTCAAGCCATCTTGAAATATTGCAGATACCCAGAACTGGGGCTGTTTAGCACAGGGCTAAATCGCTGGCTTTGAAAGCAGATCAAGGCAGGCCAGCAGCACGGTTCAATTCCCGTATCAGCTTCCCCGAACAGGCGCCGGAATGTGGCGACTGGGGGCTTTTCACAGTAGCTTCATTTGAAGCCTACTTGTGACAATAAGCGATTTTCATTCATTTCATTTCATTCAACTGCAGATGCTGCCTGTTTGCCTTATCAAACACCCCAGAACCGAGCCCTCCTCTTGCTTATATCCTTAACTCCCATCGACTGCTAGCTTCACAGCTGAGGCTATTGCTAATAAGGAATTGGCCTTGTCAGTTGTGAGAGCACTCCACAGCTGCAGGTTGTGCTTGCTCCTTGCTCCTGCTGGTGGCTGCTGATGCCTGGAGGCTGCTGTTGCTGTTTCCTTCCTTTTCTGCAGCCGGAAAGAAGGACAATGTTTTCTCAGATACCTGGGTCCTGGAGTACTGGGCTTAGTGGGACGTATGAGCCCAGAAGGCATTCCGGTTTGAAGCATTAAGACGCTGCGGGACCAGATGCACGGAATTTATCCAAATGGGCCACCTGAGGACGCTGTTGAAGAAATGCTTTTTCAGATTGCTAATGCTTTTGTTGTTGGTGTGGTGAGTGCTGCCTGTAACTGGCACGTCACCGTGGGTTAAACAAGCTGGAAGACCAGGATGATCATCTGCACCTTGAGCGCCAGTGGAATATGTGGATGCCAGGATTTGGTTCCGGTGAGATTGGGCCGTGTAGAAGGGGCCTGCGCAGCTGCAGCTCCTGCATGGTGAATGGCACTGATACGTGGAACAAGTAACACATTGATGGACAGATCATTTCTCCGACAAAGTTCAAGATATAACACATTCTCAGGCTTTTCCCTTGTTTATATTGAGGGATCTGCGAGGGACGACACCGTGTGTTTGTTTTTGTGTGAAAATGAGCTGATATAGCTTTGTATTGGTGCCAATATGGAACGGTGACGTTTCCTTGTTGATTAATGGTTAGTGTGATATGTGGAATGTGACAGAGTTCATTTTCAAAACTTTGTTACTGTTGACCGTTTAATAAACAAATATTCTCAAGTGGATTCACACGTTATGTCTCAGGCGGTGATTATTGCATCGCATTTCAAACAAACTTTGAAACCTGAACAGTTTGCCTGACCTGTAGAAGGGCCAGCACCACAGAGGCAGCAGCCAACGATCAAACACTCAAGAGCTGGGCTTCAGGACTGGGGGCATCCTCATGACCAGACGGTGAGTGAATGGATCTGGGGAGGGCAACTGAGCATGGTCTCCTAAACGTTCCTGGCAGGGGTCTGGGCTCTGGGGGCTCAGCCGAGTCCTGGGATTATCATAGATTATCATAGAATTTACAGTGCAGAAGGAGGCCATTCGGCCCATCGAGTCTGCACCGGCTCTTGGAAAGAGCACCCTACCCAAGGTCAACACCTCCATCCTATCCCCATAACCCAGTAACCCCACCCAACACTAAGGGCAATTTTGGACACTAAGGGCAATTTACTATGGCCAATCCAACTACCCTGCACATCTTTGGACTGTGGGAGGAAACCGGAGAACCCGGAGGAAACCCACGCACACACGGGGAGGATGTGCAGACTCCGCACAGATGGTGACCCAAGCCGGAATCGAACCTGGGAACCTGGAGCTGTGAAGCAATTGTGCTAACCACAATGCTGCCAGAAGGCCTCCGACCGCTGGCTCCCATGGATGTTTCTACCTCCACCTGATATGCATCAGCAACTGTGTGGTGGCACCAGATTATGCCCCAGAAGCCTGTCCACTAATGTTGGACACCGAACATTGTGTGTGCCTCTGCATTGGTGGAAGGTGGGGGGATAGCTGTGACCCCTCGATGGTGGGCTTTTGGGTGGCGGGGAGGGACGACTCCGGATGGCTCAGCCCCATCAGACGGAGATCCGGTGAGAGAATGGACCTGTGGTCAGTGAGAGGCAAGGATTATTTTGTCTGACATGAACAACTCACGTGAGACAGGTCATGTGGGTAAAGGGGCAGTGGATCCTCACCTCTGCAGTGTAGGCCAACCTCACCCGTCGTGACTTCTCTCTCCTCGATCAACCCGGTGATCTCCAGGGCCCGTTCCTCATATGGGGTAAGGACTCGGATCTCTGGTACACCACCTCCCGTCTTGGCCCAGTCCCTCTTTTTATGGGCTATCGGGGGATCTATAGCAGGAGGCACGTGTGGGCACCGCAACTGCTAGGTGCCAGGGAGTGCTGAGGAACAAGCACAAAGATCGAATGTGGGGAGGGTGGGAGGTGTCAGCCAGTGACATTTGGGGTGTGGGAGTTGGGACCATTAAGTGTGGCAGGCAGAACTGATGCCAGGAGCGAGGTGGTAACTCACCCTTGCAGCTCAGTGGTGGGCATTGGTCAATGTATAACAATCCTCCTTGTCATGCTGCCCACACTGGCAACCACTCCCAGGCAGTATTGGCGATCTTGCTGCTGGTCCTCTGACCCCCTCGGGGGAACAGGATGCCCCGTCTCCCATTGATGGCGTCGCAAAGGCTAGCCAGGTCGGCAACGCCAAAACTTGGAGCAGGTCGGCGTGATGCCACTTTGAGTGATAACTGGGGGCGAAATTCTCCCCCAACTGCGGGATGCCCGCCGACTGGCGCCAAAGCCGGCGCAAATCAGACGGGCATCGCGCCGGCAAAAAGGTGCGGAAGTCTCCGCATCTTTGGCGGCCTAGCCCCAACATTGAGGGGCTAGGCCGACGCCGGAGGGATTTCCGCCCCGCCAGCTGGCGGAAATGGCGTTTGTTGCCCCGCCAGCTGGCGCGGAAATGCGGCGCATGCGCGGGAGCGTCAGCGGCCGCTGTCAGTTTCCCCGCGCATGCGCGGGAGCGTCAGCGGCCGCCGAAAGTTTCCCGCGCATGCGCAGTGGGGAGAGTCTCTTCCGCCTCCGCCATGGTGGAGGCCGTAGCGGAGGCGGAAGGGAAAGAGTGCCCCCACGGCACAGGCCCGCCCGCGGATCGGTGGGCCCCGATCGCGGGCCAGGCCACCGTGGGGGCACCCCCCGGGGTCAGATCGCCCCGCGCCCCCCCCCCAGGACCCCGGAGCCCGCCCACGCTGCCTGGTCCCGCCGGTAAATACCAGGTTTGATTTACGTCGGCGGGACAGGCAATTCCTGGGCGGGACTTCGGCCCATCCGGGCCGGAGAATCCAGCGGGGGGTCCCGCCAACCGGCGCGGCTGGATTCCCGCCCCCGCCCAATCTCCGGGAGCGGAGACTTTGGCGGGGGCGGGGGCGGGATTCACGGCGGCCAACGGCCATTCTCCGACCCGGCGGGGGGTCGGAGAATGACGCCCAGGGAGTGAGTGGTGAGGGAGCATTTAAAGGCAGCTCTCTCATGTTTGCGGCGAGGCGCTGAGACATTGGAGAGTCAGATGGTGAGACAGGGTTAATGGCGAGACGCTCGTGGGGCTAATTTCCGGTAATAAGTCCGGTGAAATATGGGCCGCAATCTCACCACCGAGGTCGTCGAGAAACACCCCGTCAATCACGCCCAAGAGGACACCTAGAAAGTTTTCCATTAAATCACGCCCAAAGTGTCTAACTACATCCTTAACTTAAGAGAATGATGCACATCAGTGCGTATACTATTTTGATCATCAGCTTTCAGCCGCCACACTCTTGCTATCTCTTGTGTGCCAAATTACTTTGGTCACATTTAATTAGAAGCAAATTTATTCCAGACAAATGATTGGTGACTATGCAAATTTGTTTCACAGCCCTTGAAAGGAAAAATGCAAAAAATAAAGCAAGTGTCTCGGAATATGGAGTGAATCTTCCCCAAAAGCACAAAAACTAGTACAGGACCCAGATTTTTTGGAAGCCTGCAATTTCAAATCATAGCAATTAAATTGAAGGCTTAAAGCTTGGGAATTTGCTGTTTCCTCTGAGTGATTGCCTGAATCAAAAATAAACTGTGACTTCTTGACATGGCAGCCAAAATACCTCTGTCGCATTCATGCTTCTGAAAGACAATAATCATTTTTTTGGTAATGATTCTGACTTTTGTCTGGAAAAGCAATTAAACTCTGACTGACCTCACCGAATAATTAAGTTCAAGATTGACCCATGTGTCGGTTTACTTCACAACAATCGAGCTTTGAGGTCTTAAAAGCACATGGATTCCCTCAGCACCATCCTCTCCCTCCCCATCTCCCAGTCCCCATTTAAAATAGCGTCCCACACCAAGTCCCACTAGAAGCGAAAAACAAAACCATACAAGACAAATGAGACATTACAGTTTCACTGTCTTGATTAAGAACAAAAGCTCCCTGCCGGGTTCATAGCTTTCTTTATAAGAGATCTTTTTTCCTCGTGAGATGAGTTCATGAATAAAGAAGTATTCTCTTCATTTAATTTCAATAGACCCTTTGCAAAATGGATAGGTAGATAAAGAGACTGCATTCCTTTTGTGTTTGGCTGGCTCGGACTGCAACTGTTATTAAATCTTTACTCGGCAGCTTTGAATCTGTTCTGCTCTTTGAAAAAACACTGCAGCCGAGATTTTTCCGTCTCTGCTATTGTTTAAAGTTACCAGTTTAAGTTCAACGAGTTCTCAAAGTCACAGGGGAAAAGAAGCCTCTGTTTAATTACGTACGTGTCACCGATAAAATAGAACTGATTTTGTCAGGGTTTTCCAAATTTTTGCCACCCCAGTAGAACAACCGGTCACATTTCTAATCAGGGGCGGGATTCTCCAACCCCCTGCCGGGTCGGAGAATCGCCGGGGGCTGGCGTGAATCCCGCCCCCGCCGGTTGCCGAATTCTCTGCCACCGGATATTCGGCGGGGGTAGGAATCGCCGGTTGGCGGGTCCCCCCCCCCGGCGATACTCTGGCCCGCGATGGGCCGAATTCCCGCTGCTGGAATGCCTGTCCCGCCGGCGAGAATAAAACTACCTATCTTACCCGGTGGGACAAGGCAGCGCGGGCGGGCTCCGGGGTCCTGGGGGGGGGGCGCGGGGCGATCTGGCCCCGGGGGGTGCCCCCACGGTGGCCTGGCCCGTGATCGGGGCCCACCGATCCGCAGGCGGGCCTGTGCCGTGGGGGCACTCTTTTCCTTCCGCCTTCGCCATGGTCTCCACTATGGCGGAGGCGGAAGAGACCCCCTCCACTGCGCATGCGCGGGGATGCCGTGAGCGGCCGCTGACGTTCCCGCGCATGTGCCGCCCGGCAAAGTCAGTTTCGTGCCAGCTGGCGGGGCACCAAAGGCCTTTCCCGCCAGCTGGCGGGGTGGAAATCAGTCCGGCGCGGGCCTAGCCCCTCAAGGTTAGGGCTCGTCCCCTCAAGATGCGGAGGATTCCGCACCTTTGGGGCGGCACGATGCCGGACTGATTCGCGTCGTTTTTGGTGCCGGTCGGCGGACATCGCGCCGATTGCGGAGAATCCTGCCCCAGATGTGAACAGGGTTAAAAAAAATAGTCATTCAATCCAGTGACATTTTTCGACAGATTTTAATGGTAAACAATGGTTGATGGTCACTGGCGCCATAACCTGAAATGAAAAGATGTGGAGATGCCTGCGTTGGACTGGAGTGGGCACAGTAAGAAGTCTTACAACACCAGGTTAAAGTCCAATAGGTTTGTTTCAAATCACTAGTTTTCGGAGCACTGCTCCTTCCTCAGGCGAATGGAGAGGTAGGTTCCAGAAACATTTATATGGACAAAGTCAAAGATGCAAGACAATGCTTTGAATACGAGCATTTGTAATACTACCATATGCAGGACGAAGTGAGAATGCATTCCTTCAATGATGAGCTAAGTTTCTATGATTAGTTTATTCCGATTGAAATCCGTTTTGCAGATCTCAGTTCTGGATGGGCCACTATATCGTCATGCTCCCATGCCCGCCAACTCAGAACTTTTTATTGAGTTGGGCATAGCTTTTATTCCTCATCTGTGCTGGGATTGCGCTTGTCGGAGAGTTCGACGGCGGGGTCACTACAAAGTCCTCTCCATAGGAGGGGTTATGGTCCTGATCGCGAGACAGTGACTGCTCAAGTCTGTGCGGTGCCTTATCCACCAGCTCAGGGTCTCCCCAAAGCACTTTGCAGCTTCATCTGAGAGCACATCCCACATGAGCAAGATTACAAGGGAGGCACGGAGATGTTCAAGTCGTCCAAGACGCTGTGTCCATAGAAAATCTCATCACATCCTCAGGATGTTTGAAAATGTTTTACAACCTTTGAAGTGCAGGCAATTTTGCATGTAGACAAAAGTGGTTATAAACTCGCGCAAGGCAGGTTCTAATAAGAAAAAGGAATGATTGGTTTAGACTCTTGAGATATCCACTGTTATTCTTTGGAATAGTGACATTGGATCTTTTACATCCACCTCAGAGGGCAAACGGGGTCTCAGTTAAAGCAACAGCCAAACTGCAGTGCAGCACTCAGTCAGCACTGCACTGGGAGCGTCAATCTAGATCAGTGATGGGCAACCTGGGCTAGGGAGTAGGTCGCATGAGCGGCCTTTCTTCATCTCAGTGGGCCGCAAGATTGAAATCAGGTTTGCTCAATAACTCTCACCCTTGAATAAGATTTAATACATGCCGAATATTTCACAAGTTACAGAAAATGCATAATCATTCATATATTAGTAGGACTGTCATCAACTTCAAATGGTAAAAGACCATAAGACATAGGAGCAGAATTAGGCCACTCGGCCCATCGAGTCTGCTCCGCGGTTCAATCATGGCTGAATCATTTTCTCATCCCCATTCTCCTGCCTTCTCCCCAGAACCCCTGATCCCCATATTTCTCAAGAACCTATCTATCTCTGGCTTAAAAACACTCAGTGATTTGGCCTTAACAGCCTTCTGCAGCAGCGGTCCACAGATTCACCACCCTCTGGCTAAAGAAATACCTCCTCATCTCTGCTTTAAAGGATTGTCCCTTTAGTCTGAGATTGCGTCCTCTGCTTCTTGTTTCTCCTACAAGCGGAAACATCCTCTCCACGTCCACTCTATCCAGACCTTTCAATATCCTGTAAGTTTCAATAAGATCCCCCCTCATCCTTCTAAACTCCAATGAGGACAGACATAGAGTCCTCAACCGTTCCTCATACAACAACAAAAAAAAGAAATATTTTCGCTTGATTGGACGCAGAGAGATGGCACGGCCCTCACAGTCAATGTTGTGAGCAATCAGAAAACCAGGACTCCGCTCACTTCACTTGCCTTCGCTTCAAGTGCGTCTCACTTCAGCCATGCCGGTAGGAAAAAAACTACGTGGATGGAAACCAGAGAATTGTGGCAACCCTGCACATGGGCAATGGTCAACATTCTCGTGGGCCGCACTCAGATCCCAGAGAGGCCGCATGTGAACCATGGGCCACAGGTTGCCCACCACTGATATAGCTTTGTGAGCTTAACTTGAGGGGATGTGTGAGTGAGAAGCTTGTGGTGCTGTTCAAACAATCAGGAGGTATGTAAAAGGTGAGATTAGTGTTTCATTTCAACTACAAAAATTGGACCACAGGCTCAAAATGGAAATATCTGGAAATTAAATTTCAAATAGGTATCAAACCGAAATCTCTTACTTTCGGAATGGAGGAGGTAGCTTTATTAGCATAAAAATACCATGCTCACATGCAATTTATCTTTGCTTTTTTAATGAAGGTCACTTATTTTAAATGAGCTCGGACTTCATTAAAATTGTGGAGAAAGAAATTTCACACAAAGATGTTATCCTGTTCATTATTAATATCGCAGAGCACTGATTTCATCTCCCATGTGTGCTCTGTGTTTGAAATAATCGGCGAGAGTGGCTGGAAAGTGGAGTTTGAAATATTGGGGTCATTCCATAGGTAATATGGACATTAAACTGGGAGCATTACAAATCCCCATAACAACTGTGTTATTGTTAAGAAGCGTTTTTTTCTTTAAATTTAGAGTACCCAATTAATTTTTCCCATTTTAGGGGCAATTTAGCGTGGCCAATCCACCTAGCCTGCACAACTTTGGGTTGTGGGGGCGAAACCCACGCAAACACAGGGAGAATGTGCAAATTCCACACGGACAGTGTCCCAGAGCCGGGATCGAACCTGGGACCTCGGCGCCGTGAGTCAGCAGGGCTAACCCACTGCGCCACCGTGCTGCCCTTAGATGCGGTTTTTAACCAGGAAGTTTGTAACGTGAATCCAAATCCAGGGCATAAACCTGACTTTGGGGTGAAGTATAGGTTGCAGAAAGATGAAAACCATGCCTTGAAGGCATGGTGAGATTTTTCTAAACACGTTGGGGTCAGGTGATTAGAGGAGTGAAGGCTCCAACTTGGAATCTGCAGATGGTGGGGGTGGCGTGGGTGGGGGTACCTTGCGATGCAGCTGGCCCTCTCTGTGGCCATAAAAGAAAAAACATCCTTGGGAACCGTCTGGGAGGCCACTCTGGTTTACCTGGCAGCCATCCCACACTGGTGAGGGTGGCAAGTGCCCCTTAATTGACCTATTAATTGGTTAAATTAATTGGTAACTCGCTATTCAGATTATCCTGTGGCACATCTTCAGAGAGCTGGGAAAATCCTGATAGATGATTCTGGTTTGACATCATCAGTAAAGTGCTACGGTTACAGCGCAGTGGCAGTGACCTGAGAGGTATGGGCCTCAATGGGTTGAATGGAATTGGCATTCAATCTTCATAAGAAGACCATTTGGCCCATTGTGCTTGTGCTATCTCTGTGAAGAAGCTATCCGATTAAATCCAGTCCCTTGCGTGTTCCTCATACACCAGTAAATATTACTGTATATAAATATGTTAATATAACTTTTAATGTAACTCTTCAGTACATTAAAAAATACCTCTCACCTCACTTCCCTCACTGGTAAATTTGCCTATTACTTTATCTCGATGTTCTCTGGTTAACAACTCTCCTGCCATTGGAAGCAATCTCTCCTGTATTCTGTAAACATATCTCACAAAATATTAATAATCTTCAATAAAATTTCCCAACAACTTGCTGAAAGGTTATCTATGACACCTATCTACGCCAGTGGTGTGAAATCTGTGGTCCTGGGTACTGAGTGCGGTCCACGAGATATTTTATTGACCGTTGCGGAGTTGACACATTCCACTGATTTCCATCCATGTAGTTTTTTTCCTGGCGGTATGACTGACATGAGACAGACATAAAACAAGGGCAAGTGAAGTGCGTGCCGATTGCTCACAACATTGACTGTGAGAGCCGTGCGCTTCCCCCGTGTACAAAGTGAAAATATTTATTTTGTTTGTACCATTTGAAGTTGATAGTCTTATTCATATATAAATGATTAAGAATTTTCTCTTGCTCATTATGAAATATTCGGCATTTATTAAATGCATTTAATAGGGGCAGCGCGGTAGCCTTGTGGATAGCACAATTGCTTCACAGCTCAAGGGTCCCAGGTTCGATTCCGGCTTGGGTCACTGTCTGTGCGGAGTCTGCACATCCTCCCCGTGTGTGCGTGGGTTTCCTCCGGGTGCTCCGGTTTCCTCCCACAGTCCAAAGATGTGCAGGTTAGGTGGATTGGCCATGCTAAATTGCCCTTAGTGTCCAAAATTGCCCTTCGTGTTAGGTGGGGTTACTGGGTTATGGGGATACGGTGGCGGTGTTGACCTTGGGTAAGGTGCTCTTTCCAAGAGCCGGTGCAGACTCGATGGGCCGAATGGCCTCCTTCAGCACTGTAAATTCTATGAATCTTATTTGTGGGGTCACTATTGGTGAATAAGTCTGATTTCAATCTTGCTGCCCAGTGAGATGAAGGAGGACCTCCCATGCGGCCCACTCACTATCCTAGGTTGCCATCGCTCATTTTTCGGTGGATAGGGATAAGAGGAGACTAATGCTGCGGAAAGAGATTTAAATGGCTCAGGAACAATGGGTGAAATGGAGAAAGCAGCAGAATCTATACAGTGATCTGGGAGACAATTAGATCTCCTGTTTGCTTATTTTACTTTGGATGGCTCATCCTTTCACTACTGCGACAGAGGCTAGTGATGTGTCAACAATGCTCGCAATGGGTTGTCCCTACTATCGTGCACAATGTTTCCATTATTGTGACGTTGGACTGTCAAGGAAGGCAAGAGTTGTCAAGGAGCTTGGAACAGGTTTGCTGCACGGCTTCAATTGAGAACTGCAAAGGAACACAGATTCCAACTCACTGAATTTGTTCCTCGAACCTGCAAGCAGCAAAGTTTCTCGCTCAGAGATTCCAAGTCAAAGAAAACTAACCTAGTCCGAATGGGTAATATTTGCACTTGGTGGATTAACAATATTAGGCTCAGCCGTAAATGCTATTGTCCCAGAAGAATGAACTGATATTCATATAATCTGTATGAAATGGGGGATAAAAAGGTTTGAGATGGAGCAGACTTACAATAACAATATCTGCATTTATATATTATTGGTTATATTTCACAATGAGTGCTGAAAAATAGACTCAATGTCAGCTCCATTATTTGTGTCTAAAAGAATGATTATTTCTGGAAACCAAGTAAAAAGGTAAAATATTGCTTCACAGGAGCATCATACAATGTAACTAGAAAATTGCTGAAAAGAGAAACATGTTGCCGAAGCTTTTGAACTTGCACTCACTAGGGCAAACTCAAGAATGCCAAATTTCAAATGGTCACAGCAATGTATGCTACAGAGAAAAGAAGTAATGATTGGTTGTCAAGTCAACTCTGATTGGCCAAGGCTATTAGCTCCCCAAGCTCCCAGGTAATGCAAAACAAGGGCAATGCATGAACACATTCCTTTTGCATACCGCGAACGGGTCCTTGAGGATGAAGATATGTTGCTTCTAGCAAGTGTACATGAGCCACGTTACGAGCTCTACTGATTGTCTTTAACTAGTTATTAGCACACTCAGGATTCTTCAACAAGTGCTGCCCAATCACGGAATCATATCCAACAGTAGATGCTTTGTTTCCGTTTTTTCCAGCATGGCTGGCTGAGCACGGTCTGTACTCTGCCTATTACAACCAACCATAGGAACATATTGGGCACGATTCTCCACTCCCCCGCCGAAGTGGCCGTGCCGTCGTGAACGCCGTCGAGGTTCACGACTGCGCGGAACGGTCCCGGTCCCGACCGATTCAGGCCCTGACAATGGGCCAGGATCAGGGCCGCGTCATCCACACGCGCCAGGCCTTGTCGCCCGCGTAAAACCGGCGCCGCATAGATGACGCGGCCGGCGCCGCATAATGGACATCATCCACGCATGCGCGGGTTGGCCGGCGCCAACCCGCGCATGCGTGGTTGCCGTCCTGTCCAAATCCGCCCCGCAAGAAGATGGGGGATGGATCTTGCGGGACAGCGGAAGGAAGGAGGTCCTCCTTCAGAGAGGACGGCCCGACGATCGGTGGGCACCGATCGCGGGCCACCCCACATTCCAGGTGAAGCCCGGTGCAGGATCCCCCCTCGCCCCCCCACAGGCCGCCCCCCCAGCGTTCACACACTGCCCACGATTGCAGCGACCAGGTGTGGACGGCGCCGGGGGGAATCCGCTGTTTTGGCCTGGCCGCTCGGCCCATCCGGGCCTCAGAATATCGGGGGTGCCGGAGAATCGCCATTTTCGGTGTCTCCAGCGATTCTCCGGCCCGCGAAACTTGACCAGGCCGTTCCCGCCGCTTGGAAGAATCGCGGGAGGGCATCGGACCGGCGTCCCCGGAAATTTTGGCAGCCCAGGTGATTCTCCCAACCGGCGTGGGAGTGGAGAATCGCGCCCATTATTTGATTATATCAGCCAATCACTGGGGCAAATGGCCTAGGTAGCTGGCATCGCAGTGAAATTGATCAACATTGATCAATTGTGTGGTGGGCAGAACATCTTTTTGGACTGACACAGGGGGCGTCATTCTCCGACCCCCCGCCGGGTCGGAGAATGGCCGTTGGCCGCCGTGAATCCCGCCCCCGCCCCCGCCGAAGTCTCCGCTCCCGGAGATTGGGCGGGGGCGGGAATCCAGCCGCGCCGGTTGGCGGGACCCCCCGCTGGATTCTCCGGCCCGGATGGGCCGAAGTCCCGCCCAGAAACTGCCTGTCCCGCCGGCGTAAATCAAACCTGGTATTTACCGGCGGGACCAGGCGGCGTGGGCGGGCTCCGGGGTCCTGGGGGGGGGCGCGGGGCGATCTGACCCCGGGGGGTGCCCCCACGGTGGCCTGGCCCGCGATCGGGGCCCACCGATCCGCGGGCGGGCCTGTGCCGTGGGGGCACTCTTTCCCTTCCGCCTCCGCTACGGCCTCCACCATGGCGGAGGCGGAAGAGACTCTCCCCACTGCGCATGCGCGGGAAACTTTCGGCGGCCGCTGACGCTCCCGCGCATGCGCGGAGAAACTGACAGCGGCCGCTGACGCTCCCGCGCATGCGCCGCATTTCCGCGCCAGCTGGCGGGGCAACAAACGCCATTTCCGCCAGCTGGCGGGGCGGAAATCCCTCCGGCGTCGGCCTAGCCCCTCAATGTTGGGGCTAGGCCGCCAAAGATGCGGAGACTTCCGCACCTTTTTGCCGGCGCGATGCCCGTCTGATTTGCGCCAGCTTTGGCGCCAGTCGGCGGGCATCCCGCCGTTGGGGGAGAATTTCGCCCAGGTATCCTGACAGTGCAAATACCACTGCATAATAGCAGCAGGAGATGGCTTAACCCATTATTCAAAGATTTTGAGATACTTTGCCTTCCCAAGGTAATTTGAGAAAAGTGTCCAGTCCACCTCAAATCTTTCACCTTCCAAATAAAAGCGAACTTTAGGTAATAGTCTCAGACTGTGAGATACCATTTTGGATTGTTTGTGAATAAATCAGCTCCCACAGTGTGTCATTGTCCGGATGGTATTTCAGTATCTAATCATATCCTCTTTTTGGATCCTTGTCTTTAAGAATATACACTGCAGAAGGAGGCCATTCGGCCCATCGATTGTGCACCGACCCACTTAAGCCCTCACTTCCACCCTATCCCCGTAACCCAATAACTCCTCCTAACCTTTTTGGTCACTAAGGGCAATTTATCATGACCAATCCACCTAACCTGCACCTAACTTGGACTGTGGGAGGAAACCGGAGCACCCGGAGGAAATCCACGCAGACATGGGGAGAACGTGCTGACTCCGCACAGGCAGTGACCCAAGCCGGGAATCGATCCTGGGACCCTGGAGCTGTGAAGCAACTGTGCTAACCAAAGATACTGCAGTCATCCGCAAACTATCGATCATGCCTATCTATATTGATCAATTTAGTTCTGGCATGGAGGCAACTGAGGTTACAGAGTTTTCCATCTAGGTGGTATTTACTGCTGACACCAGAGGCAATTGATATTTGATGAAATGAATCGCCACTGCCAGGTAGACTGTAAATTAACATTGCCTGACCCCAGTCTGAATTTTGCAGGCATTGGTTTCAGACCTCCCATGAAAGCCAGTTGCAATCATATCATTGTGAAGCAATTGCAGGATACTGATGAAGTCTCTTGGATATTTATTTTTTATTCGTTCATGGGATGTGGGCATCGCTGCCTGGGCCAGTATTCATTGCCCATCTCCGAGGGCATTTAAAAGTCAACCACATTGCTGTGGGCCTGGAGTCACATGTAGGCCAGACCAGGTAAGGATGGCAGATTTCCTTCCCTAAAAGACATTACTGAACCAGATGGGTTTCAATGACAATCGATAATGGTTTCATGGTCACCACTGGACTTTTAATTCCAGACATTTATTTACCATCTGCCATGGTGGGATTTGAATGCTGACACCTGATATCTCACTGGAAGATGGTGTTCACCCAGGCAGACCCAAAATAATCAGACCCAAAACAATGCAGGAAGAACAAGAAGAAGGCCGCATGGGAATGGGGAGGTGTAAGTTCGGAGCACGATCATCTGTGTACTGGATAGGCACCTACACAGGCATCGAAGGAACGGTGCCAACACACAATGAATGCCAGAAGTACAGGGCAGATCGGTCGCACAAGTGGATAGCAGTGTGGCTTCCCAGCGCCAGGGTTCCAGGTTCAAGTCCCGAAAGACGAGGGCTGGGATTCTCAGAGCCTCCGCGACAAAATCGCGCTTGCCGTGGGGGCGGCGAATGGGTCCGACGGCGGGACGCGAACCTCCGGCGACCAGAGAATCATAGAATTTACACTGCAGAAGGAGGCCATTCAGCCCATCGAGCCTGCACTGGCCTCTACAAAGAGCACCCTGCTGAAGTCCACGTATCCCCGTAACCCAGTAACGCCCACTTAACATTTTTAGACACTAAGGCCAATTTAGCATGGCCAATCCACCTAACTTGCACATCTTTGGACTGTGGGAGGAAACCGGAGCACCCGGAGGAAACCCAGACAAACACAGGGAGAATGTGCAGTCTCTGCACAGACAGTGACCCAAGCCGGGAATCGAACCTGGGACCCTGGAGCTGTGAAGAAACTGTGGTAACCACTATGCTACCGTGCTGCCCGCGAATCGGTGCACGTTCTCCCCGTGTCTGTGTGGGTTTCCTCCGGGTGCTCCAGTTTCTTCCCACAGTCCAAAGATGTGCAGGTTAGGTGGATTGGCCATGCTAAATTGCCCTTAGTGTCCAAAAGTTTAGGTGGGGTTATGGGGATAGGGTGGGGGAGTGAGCCTGGGTGAGGTGTTCTTTCAGAGGGTTGTGGCAGACTCGATTGGCTGAATGGTCTGCTTCTGCACTGTAGGGATTCCATGATTCTATAAATTAGGGTTGGATAATAAATTCTGGCCATCCAATAAATAATTTTTTTGAAAATACAATTGAAGTACAATGACCCACAGGGCTCTGGGCCAAGGGCTGGAAGGTGGGAACAGGCTGGATTGCTCTTTTTGGCCGGCATGAATAGAAGTTGGCCTCCTGTGTGATAAATGTTCTATGTTTCTGACGCTGGGACTTTTCTGGTCTGTCTGTCACAGCACTACACTGGGCAGCAAATTCAATCAGTGATGTCTGGGAGAAGGAACCTTTCCATCTCACTTTTGTTATTAACACAGAGTGAAAGCATAGTATTTTTAAAAAGTCAAAATGAAGCAAAGCGAATATGTGGAATCAACAAATAGCTCTGTGCCAAAGCACTCGGGCTGATTTGGATGCATCTGACTTGTCAGACTGGTGCGTGTGTGTCACTCACTGGGGGATTCACCAGTCGCGATCTATTTCACAGTCATCCTCACCCCTAGGAATACAAATTGCAGCAAGTGCAGCACTGTCCGGTGAATAGGCTCACTGCTTACACTTGACACATGAAGAATAAAAGAATCCGGAGAGATTGGAGGTCTATTGATTTTTGTTTCAGCTGTATATTGCGGCATGGGGAGACTGTAACGCAGAACGCAATGCCTTCCCCGTTTGGGAACCCAAGCCGGTATACGGAGCAGATTAACATTAGATATCCTACTGCCAATTCCATTTGCAGCAACGTTCCTCCAATCCAAAATGGAAAGGATTTGAGTGACTGCACGAAGATCTGATGGGATGTTCAAATTCAACGTTTATTTTCAGTGGCATGGCTCCAATAACAGCATGAATGAGCTCTTAACGTGCGAGTGCAGCACGGTAGCATAGTGGTTAGCACAGTTGCTTCACAGCTCCAGGGTCCCAGGTTCGATTCCCGGCTTGGATCACTGTCTGTGTGGAGTCTGCACATTTTCCCCATGTCTGCGTGGGTTTCCTCCGGGTGCTCCGGTTTCCTCCCACAGGATGTGCGGGTTAGGTGGATTGGTCACGCTAAATTACCCCGTAGTGTCTAAAAAAGTTAGGTGGGGTTACTGTGCTATGGGCATAGTGTGGAGGCGTGGGCTTAGGTAGGGTGCTCTTTCAGGGGCCAATATAGACTCGATGGGCTGAATGGCCCCCTTCTGCACTGTAAATTCTACAAATTTGCCTGGTTATAAGGGGAGATGATGAGAAAAAAGGGAGGGAACTTGGTGACAACATCGATTAAGGATGATGTGACAGTTTGAAAGAGAATGTTTTTGTGACTGAATCTCTTTGGCTTGATCTATTGTTGTAATGTTGAATGTTTTTACGGAACTCCACGCACTGTGAAGGAGGTAGATGGCAACCAGTTCGGCAAATTTCTGAGGTGTGCAGCAAAGATGGAGCAGTAATATCCCTCGTTCAGGTACCATGCCCGAAGAGGGCGTCAACAAGCATGGATTTTCACTAAATTGGTCGTGATGACGGTGCCTTTGGCAGTGTGGCTGACCAAGAAACTCTGCCGCTCTTTACCACCGATGGAATTCAATCCTGGTATTTGTGAGGCGATGCACTTCGGCAGAACAGAGAAGGCAAGGGAATACATGATAAACAGCAGGACCCTGGGAACCACCGAGGATCAGAAGGACCTTTTTAAAATAAATTTAGAGTACCCAATTTCCAATTAAGGGGCAATTTAGCGTGGCCAATCCACCTAGCCTGCAAGTTTTCGGGTTGTGGGGGCGAAACCCACGCAAACACGGGGAGAATGTGCAAACTCCAGAGCCGGGATCGAACCTGAGACCTCGGCGCCGTGAGGCAGCAGGGCTAACCCACTGCGCCACCGTGCTGCCGGGTTCAATCTATGTGTTAACCACTCCACTTGCGAAGACCCATTTCCGAACTTCAGTCATTCCTCTCTGCAGGTTAAAATAAAGTGCTGCCAATGTTTTAAATGGGGAATTGATTTTGCTTTGTTTTTCAACTTCTCTGCCTTTCTGCACACTACACACTCAAGAGGCTAACACCAGAAGCAATTAATGCTTTATTGATCGACACCTGTTAAAAAAAGACAATTGGATGAATATCAAGTGAATAACAGAAAGATAATTAAGGATCGAGTTGACTAAACCTGAGGTTAAACATTGAAGGTTTTCCTAATCCATAGGGTACTTGGGAATTTTGAGGGTCGACATAGAGTGCAAAGATTTTGACCGCACTGATGTCAAACAGCCATTTCCGCAGGGCTTTTTGTTTCTGATGGTTTTGACAGGCTAATTTTTACTGCCCATCCCCAGCTGCCTTCGAGAGCAATAGCAGCTTGCATTTATGTAGCATCTTTAATGTTAAAAACATCCCAACGTACTTCACAGGGATGCAACAGAGCATGGATTAAATTTGAGCCACATGAAATGAAATGAAATGAAATGAAAATCACTTATTGTCACAAGTAGGCTTCAAATGAAGTTACTGTGAAAAGCCCCTAGTCACCACATTCCGGCGCCTGTTCGGGGAGGCTGATTTGGGAAGAGGTATTAGCGTGAAGATCAACATATTGGCCAAAGAGACAGATTACAAGGAGAGCTATAAAGAAGAGAAGCAAAGTGGAGAGGCGATGATATGGAAGGATTTGAAAATTAGGATGAGAAATTTGAAGCTGAGAATCATGATCGTGGGGGTGGCCTTCTTGAACCACTGCAGTGGAGGCTCCAATGGCCGTGCTGCTAGATTCGGGGCATGTTTGTTCGGATGGCGAGGTCTGGGTCTCCAAGGTGCTCATTTAGAAGGCAATGTTGTCTCAGAGAGCTTACAGCCAGTTCTGTAGTCCCAGCAGCGCTACTGGCAGCAGAGGTCAAGACTGGGACTGCAAGCAGTCTCCAGATTCAAAGGGTGGAATTCTCTGATCCTGAGGCTAAGTGTTGACGCCGTCATAAACGCCGAATGTGTTTCCCGACAGCATCAACGTGACCTCAGGATCAGCAATTCTGGCCCCTACAGGGGGACAGCACGGCACTGGATTGACCCACGCCGCTCCAGCTGCCAAACCCGGCATCAACTGGGCACCACGGGGTCCGTTCATGTGCAGTGGCACCGGAGGCAACGCGCGCACGCGCAGTGGCTCCCTTCTCCGCGCCGGCCCCGACGCAACATGGCGCAGGGCTACAGGGACCGGCGTGGAAGAAAGGAGACCTCTAGCCCGAGAGGCCGGCCCGCCGATTGGTGGGCCCCAATCGCGGGCCAGGCCACAGCGGAGGCCCATCCTGGGGTCAGACACCACCCCCCCCCCCACTCGCCCTCCTCAGGCCGCCCCCGGACCCTTCCACGCCAAGGTCCCGCCGGGTAAGACCAGGTTAGAATGGCGCCGGCGGGACTCGGGTTTTTTGGTACGGCCGCTCGGCCCATTCCGGGCCGAGAATCGCCGGGGAGGGCCAGTAGAGTGGCCCCCGACCGGCGCTGCGCCGACCATGCCCGCGCCAATGGCGCCGGTGGGGCGGCGTGGCGCGATTCGCGCCGGTCGCGGCGATTCTCTGGCCCGGACCCGGGCTGAGAAAATCCCGCCCAGTGTGGCCAGATCCAGAACTAGGGAAATGCAGGTGATCCTACAGCAGGGTGGGGAGACGAGGCTAAGAGAGGTGGTGAGAGATGTTTGGGACCCTTAATGGAGAGGCCACAGGGAGAGGGAGCACACATGGGGTAGTGACATGTTGGAGGGGAAAGGGAAGCTGTTGAAGGAAGTGCTCCACCTCTTGCCCACTCGCTTGAGCAGGATAACTTTCCAGGCTTTCCTCCTGCTCTTGAACACTTTCTGAATATTGAGGTCTTTTAGTGTTCATTAATTGCCCATATCAGGGGAAAGGGTGAGTCCTGGGCCTTGTCCGTACCATTGTAAAATTGTGGAAGGTCAGGTTGGGTGGGAGGGTGGTGGAAAGGCCACACAGTGAATTTTACAACCCCCCCCCCCCCACTACCCCCCAACCACCTGCAGACCCGCTGGCGGGTGATCATAAAATTCAGCCCATGGAGTTCCAGGTCCTCTGACCATGAGCCAATCAAAGAACAGTCCTTTGAGCAGGGATGGTGTGCGACTTAAAGTGGCGCTTGCACGTGGGGGGGGGGGGGGGGGGGGGGGTGGTCCCAGGCACCTGCTGCCCTTATCCTCCTAGCTGGTAGAGGCCATGGGCTGGATTCTCTGGATTTCCCGACGGCGTGGGACTGCCCAAGCTGGGAAACCCCATTGGCTGGCAGGCACGGCCGAGAATCGCGCTGGTAGTGGGGGCGTGGTGCAGCGAGACGGAGCATCCCGCCCCATGGGTAATCTACAGCATAGCAGCAGCAACAATTAGCACCAGGGGAGGCTGAAGATGCAACAACACTTGTTTTTTAAAATTCAGTTACGGGATGTGGGTGTCACTGGCAAGACCAGCATTTATTGCCCATCCCTAGTTGCTCTTGAGAAGGTGGTGGTGAGCTGCCTTTTTGAACCTGCTGCTGTCCCAGAGATGTAGCCACACCCACTGTGCTGTTAGGGATGGAGCTCCAGGATTTTGACCCACTGACAGTGAAAGATCGCCAATATATTTCCAAGTCAGTGGGGTGAGCAACTTGGCGGAGAACCCCAGGTGCTGGAGTTTACAGGTATCTGCTGCCCTTGTCCTTCTAGATGGTAGTGGCCGTGGGTTTGGTAGGTGCTGTCGAAGGAGCCTTGGTGAGTTCCTGCTGTGCATCACGTAGATGGTACACACTGTTGTGTTATGCTGCTTCATGTAGCATAATCTGCTTCCTTGATGTATGCTTTGACAAGAAGCTCCAGACTATGAAATGAGTTCAACTTGCTTATTGAACTATTAACACAGTTCTTACATGAGTTCGACTTTCTGCTAATCTAGCTGTAGTAACTCAGTCTATCTTTACCAGCCTGCTCTAAGCCACGTGCTGGGTGTGATGCTGTTGATCAACCCTGATGTACTCGCTAGATGTCTGTCTGTGGAAAGAGGCAGAGCATGTATGCCCTGTCCTTTTATATAGGTTGTGAAGTGCACCCTTGTGGTAATGCCACCTCTGGGTGTCCTGATTACCCATTGGTTGTGTCCTGTTCTAATGACCCATTGGCTGTATGTCTGTGTGTCATGACATCTCTGGTGTTCCCTCTAGTGTTTACTTAGTTGTGTATTTACATTAACGGCTTGTGTATATACAGTGATGCATTTCACCACACACACTGTTGTTACTGTTCGTCGATAATGGAGGGAGTGAATGTTGAAAGTGGTGGGAGTGGGAGCAATCAAACGGGCTGCTTTGGCTTGGATGGTGTTGAGCCTCCGGAGCATTGTTAGAGGTGCTCTCATCCAGGCAAGTGGAGAGTATTCCATCACACTCCTGACTTGTACCTTGTGGATGATGGGCAGGCTTTGGGGGGGGGGGGGTCAGGAGGTGAGTTACTCGCCGCAAGATTCCTCGCCTCTGACCTGCTCAGTATTTATACAGCTAGCAGACAGATTTGAGAGCGAGAAGAGTTAAAAAGCGCAAGATTGTGTGAAAGGATTGTAAACTGGACTCTGGAGGCTTTCCCGCAGTGTGTAATGCGGCACTTTGCAATTCTGATGAATTCAAATGACTGAAAGTGGCACAATTTACATGGGGCTGTTAAGCTTTTATGAAGCAGTAATTCAGATTTCATCACCCAGTGAAGAGAGAGGAGGAAAATGCAAAGAAAGAGAGGTGTAGCTAATTACACTAGCTCATTGTCAACATTGACTATATTAGTTGCATATATTTTCTTTGAAATGGCATGCAACAAAGTAATGCAACTCATTAAAAAAAGACTATACACTTGAGTGACTCCACAGGAGCTGCCGTTGGGGCAGATACCTTCACATGGAGTGTGGGCTGGAGATAGCACGGTGAAACTTTTGCTGTATCAGGTTGATTTGTCCGATCAAAATGATTGTACTTCTGAAAGAAATTGACAGAATATGTTTTGTTTGTTAATGTGGAGGAAATATTTTTTAGGAGGATCAGTTTTGCAAATCGAAGGTCATCTTGCTAAACTGTGATTTTCCAATGCTGTTTTTCATGTGATAGTCCAGTGCCTTTTTACTGCAGCAACTGTTTTTTTTTCCAGTTTCTGTGCTGCATTGACTGCAAGTCATGTCCACGACTTGCTGCGAATTTTGCCCAGACTAACGTTCACTGCAGCGCCCTGCTGGAATCCACATCGGGAGGGAAGCCTCCCTTCCAAGAAGCCTAATTCATAGAATTTACAGTGTAGGTGGAGGCAATTCAGCCCATCGAGTCTGTACCGGCCCATGGAAAGATCACCCTACCTAAGCCCACACTTCCACCTATGCCCGTAATCCAGTAATCCCATCTAACCTTTTTGGACACTAAGGGCAATTTAGCATGACCAATCCACCTAACCTGCACATCTTTGCACTGTGGGAGGAAACCGGAGCACCCGGAGGAAACGCACGCAGGCACAGGAAGAACGTGCAGACTCCACACAGACAGTGACCCAAGCCGGGAATCGAACCTGGGACCCTGGAGCTGTGAAGCAACTGTGCAAACGACTGTGCTACCGTGCCGCCCATAATTCCTTGGAACAAAATTTCACTGAGTACCTGATCAATCTATGGAACAGACTCTCGAGGGAGATAGTGGAAACAGCGGTAGCAGTTCATTTAGATGCAAATTAGAAGACTTCTTTCGGAAAATAACATTTTGTTGTACAGTATAATCGCAATTTGAAACATGGTGCATTCTCCACCATTGGGATTTTCCTTGCCTTATTCCTGGGCTTGGTGTGACTAATTGATCGAGGTCAATTGCTATCAATGGTTGACAGCTCCATCATTATATCATGGGACTTGCAGTCTGGCAGAAGCGGAATTAGATGGACCTTGGACTTTTATTTGTCGATTAATTTCAAAGTTCCTATTAATTTTTTTAACATTTTTTTTATAATCGAACTGAGCTGTTTCACTAACTCAGTAATGGTATGGCTAAGTAGAATTCTTGTACATCATCCATTTTCCACTTTCACGATCACTATTCATCCAGTTATAATCCAATTATATGATTCAGCCACAGACAGTGGGCCTGATCATGTCTTGACAATGTTCATTGGTACTGAGTGCCACTGTTCTTTGACTATCTTGCTGCTTTGCGAATTCTCGCCTTTATATTCGAACCACTCCATGGCCTCCCCCATTGCTTTTTTTTTTGTAATCCCTTCAAGTCCGACAAACTGCACTCATCTAATCTGGCCTCTTGAACATTCCTGATTTTAAGCAGCGCTCCACTATTAGCGGTCGTGTCTTCAGTTAGCTGAGTCTTAAGCTCTGGAATTCCCTTGCCATCCGTCTTCGTCTCTCTAACTCGCTTTCCACCCTCGAGGAACTCCTTAAAACCTAACTTTTTGACCAAGCTTTTGGTCATGTGACATTGTGGGTGGAATTTGATCTGAAGGACGGGGGTTTCCGCCCGCCGGTTGGAGAACCTACAGGAGATCCCAGCCTCCTCAGCTAGAATCAAGTGCCGATCACGTGTCAGGGCTGGTTTGGGATTTTGAACCCGAGTGATGGAAATCTGCCTGCCCGCTGCCACCTTGTTCAAGAGCTGCCTGTCAGTCAGAGGCTGGCACCTCTTCATTACTGCCACGCCATCAGGAGTGATGGCTCCTACTGTTAAGTACCTAGGGAGAGACCTAGGATCACCAAGAGACGTAGGCGACAGGTGATTTGGGGCTGAACGGGGGTCGCGGAGTGAGGGTTGTTGGCGAGTGGGGAAGGGTTTTCGGAAGAAGGGGCAGGTCTGCCTTCCCATGGGTTCCCCTTCCCGATACCAGGTTCCTCAAGCAGCTCCCCCCCCCCTCCCGCCCCCCCATCCCCCCCAATTCTGTATGGAATTCCCTGCCAAGTGAAGCAGTTGAGGCTCCTTCATTAAATGTTTTCAAGATAAAGATAGATAGCTTTTTAAAAATAAATTTAGAGTACCCAATTCATTTTTTCCAATTAAGGGGCAATTTAGCGTGGCCAATCCACCTAGCCTGCATATCTTTGGACAGTGGGAGGAAACCGGAGCACCCGGAGGAAACCCACGCGCACACGGGGAGAAGGTTCAGACTCTGCACAGACAGTGACCCAGCGGGGAATCGAACCTGGGGCCCTGGAGCTGTGAAGCAACTGTGCTAACCACTGTGCTACTGTGCTGCCGTATGAGAGTCCCGCCATCCCAGGAATCAGCCTGGTAAACCTTAGCTGCACTCCCTCCATAGCAAGGACATCCTTCCTCAGATAAGGACACCAAAACTGCACATAACACTCCATGTGTGGCCTCACGCAATGCCATATACAATTGCAGTAAAACATCTCTATTCCTATACTCAAATCCTCTTGATCGGAAGGCCAGTATATAATTTGCCATATTTACTGCCTGCTGTATCGCTCACTTACTTTTAGCGACTGAAGCACAATGTCACCAAGGTCTCGCTGAGTATCCACCTCTCTCAATTTACACCCATTCAAATAATAATCTGCCTTCCTATTTTTGGTACCCAAGTGGATAATCTCACATTTATCCACATTATACAGTATCTGCCGTGCACATGCCCGCTTACTCAGCCCTTCCAAATGCCGCTGAAACATCTCTGCATCCTCCTCACAGCTCGCCCTCCCACCCAACTTTGCATCATATAGAACATAGAACAATACAGCGCAGTACAGGCCCTTCGGCCCACGATGTTGCACCGAAACAAAAGCCATCTAACCTACACTATGCCATTATCATCCATATGTTTATCCAATAAACTTTTAAATGCCCTCAATGTTGGCGAGTTCACGACTGTAGCAGGTAGGGCATTCCACGGTCTCACTACTCTTTGCGTAAAGAACCTACCTCTGACCTCTGTCCTATATCTATTACCCCTCAGTTTAAAGTTAAATGTCCCCTCGTGCCAGCCATTTCCATCCGCGGGAGAAGGCTCCCACTGTCCACCCTATCCAACCCCCTGATCATTTTGTATGCCTCTATTAAGTCTCCTCTCAACCTTCTTCTCTCCAACGAAAACAACCTCAAGTCCATCAGCCTTTCCTCATAAGATTTTCCCTCCATACCAGGCAACATCCTGGTAAATCTCCTCTGCACCCGCTCCAAAGCCTCCACGTCCTTTCTATAATACGGTGACCAGAACTGTACGCAATACTCCAAATGCGGCCGAACCAGAGTTCTGTACAGCTGCAACATGACCTCCTGACTCCGGAACTCAATCCCTCTACCAATAAAGGCCAACACTCCATAGGCCTTCTTCACAGCCCTATCAACCTGGGTGGCAACTTTCAGTGATCTATGTACATGGACACCTAGATCCCTCTGCTCATCCACACTTTCAAGAACTTTACCATTAGCCAAATGTTCCGCATTCCTGTTATTCCTTCCAAAGTGAATCACCTCACACTTCTCTACATTAAACTCCATTTGCCACCTGTCAGCCCAGCTCTGCTGCTTATCTATATCCCTCTGTAACCTGCTACATCCTTCCACACTATCAACAACACCACCGACTTTAGTATCGTCTGCAAATTTACTCACCCACCCTTCTGCGCCTTCCTCTAGGTCATTGATAAAAATGACAAACAGCAACGGCCCCAGAACAGATCCTTGTGGTATTCCACTTGTGACTGAACTCCATTCTGAACATTTCCCATCAACCACCACCCTCTGTCTTCTTTCAGCTAGCCAATTTCTGATCCACATCTCTAAATCACCCTCAATCCCCAGCCTCCGTATTTTCTGCAATAGCCTACCGTGGGGAACCTTATCAAACGCTTTGCTGAAATCCATATACACCACATCAACTGCTCTACCCTCATCTACCTGTTCAGTCACCTTCTCAAAGAACTCAATAAGGTTTGTGAGGCATGGCCTACCATTCACAAAGCCATGCTGACTATCCCTGATCATATTATTCCTATCTAGATGATTATAAATCTTGTCTCTTATAATCCCCTCCAAGACTTTACCCACTACAGACGTGAGGCTCACCGGTCTATAGTTGCCGGGGTTGTCTCTGCTCCCCTTTTTGAACAAAGGGACCACATTTGCTGTCCTCCAGTCCTCTGGCACTATTCCTGTAGCCAATGATGACATAAAAATCAAAGCCAAAGGTCCAGCAATCTCTTACTTGGCCTCCCAGAGAATCCTAGGATAAATCCCATCAGGTCCCGGGGACTTATCTATTTTCAGCCTGTCCAGAATTGCCAACACCTCTTCCCTACGTACCTCAATGCCATCTATTCTATTAGCCTGGGGCTCAGCATTCTCCTCCACAACATTATCTTTTTCCTGAGTGAATACTGAAGAAAAATATTCATTTATTATCTCGCCTATCTCTTCAGACTCCACACACAATTTCCCATCCCTGTCCTTGACTGGTCCTACTCTTTCCCTAGTCATTCACTTATTCCAGACATACCTATAGAAAGCTTTTGGGTTTTCCTTGATCCTTCCTGCCAAATACTTCTCATGTCCCCTCCTTGCTCGTCTTAGCTCTCTCTTTAGATCTTTCCTCGCTACCTTGTAACTATCCATCGCTCCAACTGAAACTTCACACCTCATCTTCATCATCTGCAAATTTGGGGACAATACATTTAATTCCCTCGTCCAAATCATTAATACATAATGTGAACAGTTGGGGTCTTAGCACAGATCCCTGCAGTACCCCACCAGTCACTGCCTGCCAATCAGAAAAAAAACCATTTATTCCAACTTTTTGTTTCCTATTTGCTAACCAGCTTTCTATTCATCTCAAGACACTACCCGCAATCTTTAACTTTACTTAGTTATCTGCTATGTGAGACCTTGTCGAAAGCCTTCTGAAAGTCTAAATAAACCACATCCAGCAGTTCTCCCTAGTTAACTCTACTAGTTACATCTTCAAAGAATTCTAGCAGATGTGTCAAGCATAATTTTTCTTTCGTAAATCCATGCTGACTTTGATTCACCACTGCTTTCCAAATGCTGTGCTATGAAATCCTTGATAATGGACTTGAACAACCTCCCTACTACCATGTGTGTATGTGTATGGTTAGCAGAAGACCTTAGGGGAGCCATGTTGAGGTGAAATAAAGTCAATGTTTAAGTATCTATAATAGCTTTCGCTATAATAAAAACATCCCCATTCATGAAAGCCCATTCAAAACATTAAAAACTCCTGAAGTACTTAATACCTCCACAAAAGATCAGCCATGATCTCATTGAATGGTGGAGCAGGCTCGAGGGGCCAGATGGCCTACTCCTGCTCCTAGTTCTTATGTTCTTATGTAAAACAAACTGACTTATTGCCAGACTTGTATCCATATCCCTACATCAAGGACAGCTCATCCTTCAATAACTTATTTGAGCTGCCAATCAAACTATGAGCTTATAATTCGCTGCTTGGACAATTATAGGTTGTGGAAAGCAGCCAACAATTAATTTTTAAAAGATAGCGTTTGTGGTAGTGCCAACAAACAGCTGTTGTAACTGCTAGAACAGATGTCCTTCCATTCTCACTGCCACAGGCAGGCTGTTTTTTTCTTCAAACTTTTGTAGGTATGGGGATTTAAAAAGCTTCACAGCTTGAGTTTCTTCAACTCTCACTGACAAAGGCAGGCTGTTTTAAAAAAAATAATTTTGTAGGGTTTGGGATTTAAAATAACTTGACAATTTGATGGTTCTACAATCCTGATGTGCCCTTCACAAATATTAATGTCTCCTCCAAAAATTTGGGACTCCCACACTGGGGGTTAAAGCCCCTGACCCAGTGAAAATGAAGTCTGTATTCAGCACTGAATTCAAATGACCCTGCTGAGCGTTTCCACCTGATTAGCACTGCTGCCACACAGAGCCAGGGACCCAGGTTCAATTCCGACCTTGGGTGACTGCCTGTATGGAGTTTGTACCCTCTCTGCCCGTGTGGGTTTCCTCCGGGTGTTCCGGTTTCCTCCCATAATCCACAGATGTGTAGGTTAGGTGGATTGGCCATGCTAAATTGCCCCTTAGTGGGTCCAAAGATTTGGCTGGGGTTACGGGGATGGGGCTACCGGGGATGGGCGTGGGCCTGGTTGGGGTGAGCACTGGTGAAGATACTTCTGCATTGTCGGGATTCTATGAAACCTGTGCTCCGCCCCCCCTCCCCCTTTTCCCTTACTGGTGAAAATGGGATCTATCGGAAATGGGAGTGGGTCCTATAGAACTGTCTGCCCCTTTCAAAAGTCAGTGGAATCTCCACAACCCCCGAAGATCCAGTCTGTTATGAGATGAGATTTTAACCTGAGACCCTGTCCTCTAAGGTGGTTATAAGAGATCCCGTAGCACTATTGTGAAGAAGAGCAGGGGACCTCTCCCTCCTGTTCTGGCAAACAGTTATCTCTCAGCCACAAACATTACAAAAGTAAAATCTGGTCATTATTGAATTGTTTGTGGAACTTTGTTGAGTGCAAATTGGCAGCTGTGTTTCCTTCATAAAATAGATAGCATAGAATCAGTCATTTTAACCCATGCAGTCCATGTCAGCATTTTTACTCCACTCAAGCCCCCTCCCATTCTTCCTCAAGTAAACTCTATCAACAAAACCCTCTCATCCCTTCTCCCTCACATGCTTAACGAACCTCCCGACATCAACTTCACCTCAACTGCTCCCTGTGGTATCAGGTTACACACTCTCGCCACTCCCCCTGTTTGAGGACGCTAGATTGCAACCAAGTCGGCACCTCAAAGCTCTTTATTGGGGCAACGTGCTTTGGGATGTCCTGAAGTTGAGAAAGGTGCCAGTCTCTCTCCTTTTTAAAAATTTGTTATTTGGAATTCCCTTGCTCTGATAGACTGGTGGCATAGTTTGGATTGGTGCCCACACTGCCCCCTTTCTTGTCAAATATGTTCATGCAGTTATGTCGCTCTCACTCTTCTCGAGGTGCTTAAACTGTCAGTTGCCAAGTTACAAAGTAGACTTTTCAATTGGAGTAATTTTGCATTCAAACTAGCGATCGATTTTTCCGCCTGAGCTGTTATTTCTGTTGTTGATACAGCACCCGATTGTACCTGCACTGTTATTTTTTTTTCTCTTTCGGATGAAGTCCATCGTTACTTAAGAATCTATCTCTTTGCTACTTTATTCTTTCATAGGATGGGAATATTGTGCGGTCCACCCCAAATTTCCCTTGAGATAGGTGGTTTGCTACATTGCTGTGTGGGTCTGGAGTCACATGTTGGCCAAATGGGTAAGGATCGTTGATCGTTGTCATGGTCACCAATAATCAAACTAGCTTTATACTCCGGGTCTATTAATTGAATTTAAATTCTGCCAGCTGCCCTGATGGGATTTGAACCTGTGTCCTCAGAAAATTAACCCAGATTGCCAGCCCAGTGACATTATTACTACGTCACACCACCATCTTACCCTAACTGGCAAAAGCACCGTTAATCTTAAACTATTTCAGATCTTCATTGTGTTTGTAGTTCAAGGATTCAAGAACCTCAGGACACCTGAAATAAGAAGAGACCACTCAGACCCTCAAACAAAGCAAAGCTACCCGAATTTGGACTTTCCTCATAGCCCTCCCAGCTCAATCCACCCCCAACCCCAAGTGGATGGATCTCCATTGCCCACATTCCTACTCCAAAGATGTGAGCGCAGAATCTAAGGTTGCCACTTCAGTGAGGTGTGCAAAGCGGCCCTCTTTCAGGTAAGACAATGGACTGAGGGCACATCGGCTCTCTCAGATGGGCATAAAAGATCACTTGCCACTGTTTTGAAGTAAAAATCAGGAGTCAGCCCCAGTGTTCCGGCCAATATTTGTTCCTCAATCAACATTAGTAAAGACTGCCTGCTCAGTATCACATTTCACTTTCAAAGGAGAGCTGAATAGAATGCAAGCGAGGTACATACACATGAGAAATAAAGATGGGTACCCCCCCCTCCCCCAGAGGCCACCAGCTGGAAAGTCCCGTTGTTCATTGTTGAATCTACAGAGCAGAAACAGGCCCTTTGACGGGACGAGTCCATACCAGGATTTATGCTGCATTTGAGCCTCTTCCTACCCTATGTCACCGAACTCTGACTGCGTCACCTTCTATTCTTTTGCCAATCATGCAGTTATCTAGTTTCCCCATAAACAGTTCCCCTTATTCAGCTCAACTGCTCTCTGTGATAGCAATAACCATTCTCTGAATTCTGTATTGGACTCATTACAGCCCCCTCGCTTTGGACTCCCGACGAATGGAAATGCCTGACTTACCAAACTCCATTATAATCTTAAAGACACCAAACAGGTGATCCCTCAGCCTTTTCTTTTCCAGAGAAAAGTGCCCCGTCCTATTCAGTAATTTCTGGCGGTGACAATTATCAAGAAATAGCAATAATTAGGCAGCACGGTGGCGCAGTGGGTTAGCCCTGCTGCCTCACGGTGCCGAGGTCCCAGGTTCGATCCCGGCTCTGGGTCACTGTCCGTGTGGAGTTTGCACATTCTCCCCGTGTTTGCGTGGGTTTCGCCCCCACAACCCAAAGGTGTGCAGGCTAGGTGGATTGGCCACGCTAAACTGCCCCGTAATTGGAAAAATGAATTGGGTACTCTAAATTTATAAAAAAAGAAGAAAAAAAGAACAAAAATAAATAGTAATAATCAAGGGAAAATCATCAAACTAAACGAAACCCAGTGAACCTGAAAATAACACAGTGATAAAATCACAGTATTCCTACAGTGGAGAAGGTGGCCATTCGGCCCATCAGACCTACCTCTACCCTCTGAAAGAGCAGACCACCCAGGCCCCCACCCTATCTCCTGAAGCCTAGAAACCTCACTTAACCCGCACATCCCTGGACACTAAGGGGTAGTTTAGCATGGCCAATCCACCCAACCTGCACATCTTTGAACTGTGGGTAGAAATCAAAGCAGGCAGAGTGAGAACATGCAGACTCCACACAGTCACCCAAGGCCGTAATTGAAACCGGGTCCCTCGCACTGAGGCAGCAGTACTAACCAATGAGCCACCGTGCTACGCAATATGTTGAATTTTTGAACATTCATTCATGGGATGTGGCCATCATAGAACATACAGTGCAGAAGGAGGCCATTCGGCCCATCGAGTCTGCACCGACCCATTTAAACCTTTACTTCCACCCTATCCCCGTAACCCCAATAACCCCTCCCAACCTTTTTGGTCACCAAGGGCAATTTATCATGGCCAATCCACCTGACCTGCACTTCTTTGGAGTGTGGGAGGAAACCCACGCAGACACGGGGAGAACGTGCAGACTCCGCATAGACAGTGTCCCAGCGGGAAATCGAACCCGCTGGATGGACCAGCATTTATTACACATTCCTAATTGTCCTTGGGCTGAGTGGCTTGTTAGGCCATTTCAAAGGGTATCAGGAGTCAACCACATTACTGTGGATCTGGAGTCACATGTAGGCCAGACCAGGTAAGGATGGCGGATTTCCTTCCCTAATGGGCATTAGCAAACCAGGTGGGGATGTTACACCGATCAATGGTATCATGGTCATCATTAGACATTTAATTCAAGATTTTTAAAACTAAATTGAAATTCTGCCATCTGTTATGGGGGGATTCGAAGCAGGGCCCCCAGAGCATTACCCTGGGTTTCTGGATCAATAATCCAGTGACAATACCATGATGACATTGCCTCCCCCGATAGCAACAATGAGGTAGATCCCAAATTCGATTATGTGATTTGCCACTTTGATAATCTTTAACTGCTATGGTTGCCAGAAATATTACTAAGATTCCTGGGTTAAGGAGATGAGAAAAACGAAAGGCACAATTTCTGCTTGTGATCGCTGCCGAGTGCCATTTGTCAAAAAGTGCATTGGTGTAAATGTCAAATGCGGAGCTGTGTTCCTGAATCCCAGGAATCACCTAGATAGATATATGGAGGGTGACCAAGTTTTTAAAAATAAATTTAGAGTACCCAATTCATTTTTTCCAATTAAGGGGCAATTTAGCGTGGCCAATTCACCTAGCCTGCACATCTTTGGGTTGTGGGGGCGAAACCCACGTAAACACGGGGAGAATGTGCAAACTCCACACGGACAGTGACCCAGAGCCAGGATCAAACCTGGGACCTCGGTGCCGTGAGGCAGCAGGGCTAACCCACTGCTGCCCTGAAAGTGACCAAGTTAGGTGAGGTAGTGGAAGTTAAATAGCACAGCAACAATTTAATAATTTAATAATCTTCATTGTCACAAGTAGGCTTACATTTACATGGCAATGAAGTTACTGTAAATAGCCCCTAGTCGCCACATTCCGGCGCCTGTTCGGGTACACAGAGGGAGAATTCAGAATATCCAATTCACTATGTGATCGGGATCACTATGTGATCGGCACATCTTTCGGGACTTGTCGGAGAAAACGGGAGCACCCGGAGGAAACCCACACAGACACTCGGGGAGAGCATGCAGACTCCACACAGACAGTGACACAAGCCGGGAATCGAACCCGGGACCCTGGAGCTGTGAAGCAACAGTGCTGCCCACTGTGCTACCGTGCCGCCATGTCCATGCCCGTATGCAACAGGACCTGGAGAACATTCAGGTTGGGCTGATAAATGGTAACATTCACATCACACAATTGCCATCCCCAACAAGAGAGAATCTAACCATCTCCCCTAATTGACATTCAACGACATTACCATCACTGAATCCCCATCATCAGCATTCTGACCAGAAACTGAACTAAACCAACCATATAAATACTGTGTCTGCAAAAGCAAGTCAGAGGCTGTGAATTCTGCAGCAAGTAACTTATTTTGATCGCCTCATCAGACAGCCCTCCATCATAGGATTCAGTCTAGCAAGTCTCCATCATATTCGCTCGAAGGTGAGTATATCCTCCCTCGGGTAAGGAGATCAAAACTGTACACAGTACCCGAGGTGTTGTTTCACCAAAGTCTTTTATAATTACAGCAAGTCTTCTTTGCTCTTGTACTCCGACACCTTTTGCAATAAAGGCCAACATACCATTTTCCTTCCTAATTGTTTTGATGTATATGCATGCCTGTGTCTCTTGTACAAGGGCACTTAGATCCCTCTCATTTTGTTACGTGCAAAAAAGTTTTCTCATCTCATTTAAAACTGCAGCGGTGCTAATATTCAACGAGTGTTACAGAGAGAGCAGAAACAATTAACGACATGGCAGCATTTTATCCTGTTACTGCAGACAGCATTTATTTATTGCACGCAGGGTCGGGCATGTCACTGACGTGAAGTGACTTCATTAGGTGGAAGGGGCCTGACACAATCAGCAAGGTGTCCATGCCTGGACTGCCACTTTGGAGCTCTGCAACATGGGGAACTGCTTCAGGAGGACTGCCCTGCTGTCAGCCAAGCAATCCTGTCAGATCAGCTCCCCTGTGCCAATTGCTGAACGGTTGCCCGCGTTTCTGACAGCTTTGTGAAGGCACTTAACTGACAAACAATTCTCAAGGAATGCACTTGGACGAGGGGGAGCAGGCGTGGGAGAAAGAGGGTGGGCAACAGTCCCTCTCTGCTCTGAAATCATGAATGTATCTAAAAAGAGTTGCAAGTTGCCCGCAAGGTAAAGAAGCACCTGCAATTTTACTTCCATTCTGCGTGTATTGAAAAAAAAGGGTTAAACGTAGTGATGCGAAATCAGCTTCTGAAACTTTAATGGCATGTTGTATTGACAGCTGAAACATCAATAGGCATTGATAATGAAAATGTACATGTACACTCCAGAACTAAAGTGCATTAAAGACATATGTTTCTCATCTGCAGGGCTCCTGGTTAATTCAGCCGATGGCATGTTATACCAAAGGAGGATTCTGCCCACCATCTGTTCCCCCAGAGGTTTACATCAGTACAAACCACGTGACACATTTGGTAGATTTAGAACAGAACGTATAAACAAACCCCACACTCCCCCACCACCACATTCTCCAAATTTCCCCCACTGTTATTTTCCCCCCAGAATTTAGCATATATATATTACCCTGGTTTGAGTGGAAAAATACAAAGGGGCGTGATACTGTGACCCTACGCCGGGGCCGAGAATCGACGGGGGGCGGCGGCGTGAATCCCACCCTGCAGGCTGCCGAATTCTCCGGCGCCGGGGATTTGGCGAGGGCGGGAATCGCGTCGGTCGGCGGCCGATGGCAGCGGCCCCTCCGGCGATTCTCCGGCCCGCGATGGGCCAAATAGCCGCTCATTTTAGGCCGGTGCCGCCGGCGTAAATTAGGGCAGGTACTTACCGGCAGGACCTGGCTGCACGGGCGGCCTCCAGGGTCCTTGGGGGGCGCGGGGGGATCTGGCCCCGGGAGGTGCCCCCATGGTGGCCTGGCCCACGATCGGTGCCCACCGATCCGTGGGCGTGCCTGTGTCGTGGGGGCACTCTATTCCTCTGCGTCGGCTGCTGTGGACCGCCGCGATGGCCGACGTGGAGATGAACCCCCCCCTGCGCATACGCTGGGATGACGGCAGCACATGCTGGTGCTCCCAAGCAAGCGCCAACTCGTACCGGCTGGCGAAGGCCCTTCGGCGGCGGTTGGCGTGGCGCAAACCACTCCGGCACCGGCCTAGCCCCTGAAGGTGCGGGGGAATGTGCACCTTCGGGGCGGCCCGACGACGGAGTGGTTCACGCCACTCCTTCGCGCCGGAGCTCCCCGCCCTGCCGATTCCTGCAGAATCCCGCCCAAGCTCTTTAGTCAGATGATAATAGGAGTTGTACTCTCTCTAGAGACAGGGAAAGACAGGGCAGAGAAAGAGAAATAGTTGCACTATTTGGAGATCCTAAAACTAGGGGGCATAGTCTAACAATTCAGGCCAGATCGTTCAGGAGAGATGTTAGGAACAACCTCTTCACTCAAAGGGCGGTAGAAGATTGGAGCTCTCTCCCACAAGCAGTAGTTGAAGCCAGGTCAGTTGTTAAGTTAAAATCTGAGATAGATAGATTTTTGATAAGCAAAGATATTAAGGAATATGGGCAAAGGTATACTGAGTTAGGCCACAGATCAGCCATGATCTCATTAAATGGCGGGACAGGCTCGAGGGACTGAATGGCCGACACCTGTTCCTACGTTCCTGTGACTTGAGCATCTCATCCAGGTTGGCATTCCCAGTGCAGTACTGAGGGAGGGAACTGCTGTCTTTTACATGAGACATTAAACCGACGAACAGGGCAACACGGTAGCATAGTGGTTAGCACAGATGCTCCACAGCTCCAGGGACCCAGGTTCAATTCCCGGCTTGGGTCACTGTCTGTGGGGAGTCTGCACATTCTACCCGTGTCTGCGTGGGTTTCCTCCGGGTGCTCCGGTTTCCTCCCACAGTCCAAAGATGTGCAGGTCAGGTGGATTGGCCATGCCAAATTGCCCTTAGTGTTCAAAAAGGTTGGGTGGGGTTACTGGGTTACGGGGATAGGGTGGAGGTGTGGGCTTGGGTCGGGTGCTCTTTCCAAGAGCCGGTGCAGACTCGATGGACCGAATGGCCTCCTTCAGCACGGTAAGTTCTGTGATCTGTGATCGGTGATTGCTTAAGTAAGACCAGAAGACATAAAACATAGGAGCAGAAGTAGGCCACTTAGCCCATCGAATGAGATGATGACTGGTCTGATGTGATAATCCTCAACTCCACTTTCTCGCCGTAGCCCCATAACCTTGATTCCCTTACTGATTAAAAATTAGTCTTGAACATACTTAACAGCTATAACTGTACAGCTCTCTGTAGTAAAAAATTCCACAGATTCATTACCCTCTAAGAGAAGAAATTTCTCCTCATCTCGGTCTTAAATGGTCCCTCTTACTCTAAGATTATGCCCTCTGGTCCAAGTCTCTCCCACAAGGGGAAACAACCTCTCAGCATATCCTGTCAAGCCCCCTGAGAATCCTACCTGTCTCAATAAGATCGCCTCTCACTCTTCTGAACTCCAATGAGAACAGGCCCAATGGGCTGCATCATTTTTTCATTAAAAAAGGTTATTTTCACTTTTCCTCTCACTCCTTCCCCATTGACCTGCAGTTGTGTTTTTCTACCTCTTAACGTGTCAAATTGCCATGCCTTGCAACCTCCTGGGAAGTTCTTCCTCTTCCCCTTTCTTTTGATGGCACCCTACAGCTGCACAATTGTCGACTGGCCCCCATTTCATAGAATCATAGACTCCAACAGCACAAAATGAGGCCCTTGTCCTGTAAATATCTGTCTGACTACCTCGAAAGCCTTCCTAAAGTGTGGTGTGATTGTACAAAGGACACCAGCACAGGCCTAACCTGAAATATTTAATGTTTTGATTAAATCCTTGTTCCTGCATTCAGTATTGAAGCCAAGTAATCTCAGAATTTAACTGTTTCAGTAACCTGCCCTGCAACCTTCAAAGATTTGCTCCTGTTCCTTTTCTGTGTTCTTCTGTAGCTTTATTCAAGTTATTTAACACCTAAGTCAGCTAATTTAAAATACCAAGGTAATATGACTACTACCATTTAGAAGAACAAAGGCAGCAGATACCTGGGAACACCGTCATCTGGAAGTTCCCCTCCAAGTCACTCACCATCCTGAATTGCAAATACATCACTGTTCCTTCACAGCTGCTGGTTCAAAATCCTGGATCTCCCTCCCTAACAGCACCGTGGGTGTACCTACACCACACGGACTGCAGCAGTTCAAGAAGGCAGCTCACCACCACCTTCTCACGGGCAATGAGGGATGGGCAATGAATGCTGGCCCTTTAGTTAGTAAAAGAAACGTAAAGATCCCATGCGCAGGATTATGAATAATGGCCAACAGAGGCCAACACTAATTTACTGTCATAGAGCTACTGCAAAATATGTCTATCCACCAACACGACTTACTCCCAACTCCTCGAGGCACAGAGCCGCATGGTACGCTTACACTGCCACCTGCTGGTCGTACGTCATGTACAATATTATATACAGAATTGCTATAGGCATATCATCACAAGCCGTGCCCAATCATTTGGAATTATAGTTTTTTTAACTTCTGATCGTAAAGAAAATGTGACCATTTTGTTACAGTAAACTTTCCTGTTAAAAGCTTGTGTTAGCCACATAGAAATTGTGTCTCTGCGTCAGACGGGTGTGGGTTCAAATACTCCTCAGATCTGGGGCGAAATTCTCCCCCAACGGCGCGATGTCCGCCGACTGGCGCCAAACACGGCGCTAATCAGACGGGCATCGCGCCGGCCCAAAGGCCCAACATTGAGGGGCTAGGCCGACGCCGGAGGGATTTCCGCCCCGCCAGCTGGCGGAAATGGCGTTTGTTGCCCCGCCAGCTGGCGCGGAAATGCGGCGCATGCGCGGGAGCGTCAGCAGCCGCTGACAGTTTCCCGGCACATGTGCGGGAGCGTCAGCGGCCGCTGTCAGTTTCCCGCGCATGCGCAGTGGGGAGAGTCTCTTCTGCCTCCGCCATGGTGGAGGCCGTAGCGGAGGCGGAAGGGAAAGAGTGCCCCCACGGCACAGGCCCGCCCGCAGATCGGTGGGCCCCGATCGCGGGCCAGGCCACCGTGGGGGCACCCCCCGGGGTCAGATCGCCCCGCGCCCCCCCCCCCCAGGACCCCGGAGCCCGCCCACGCCGCCTGGTCCCGCCGGTAAATACCAGGTTTGATTTACGCCGGCGGGACAGGCAATTTCTGGGCGGGACTTCGGCCCATCCGGGCCGGAGAATCCAGCGGGGGGTCCCGCCAACCGGCGCGGCCCGATTCCCGCCCCCGCCCAATCTCCGGTACCGGAGACTTCGGCGGGGGCGGGGGCGGGATTCATGGCGGCCTACGGCCATTCTCGACCCGGCGTGGGGTCGGAGAATGACGCCCCTGAAGTGCAAAAATTCAGCTTGACACTCCAATGCAGAACCGAGGGAGTGCTGCACTGATGGAGGTATCATCTTTCAGGAGAAAATTTAACAAAGACCTTTCAGATGGATATAAAGGACCTATGACACTAATTCAAAGAAAAACAGTAGAATTTCCCTCAGTGTCTTGGCCAATATTTATCCCTCAGTCACCATCACAGAATCAGATTATTTGCTGATCACCATATTGCTGTATGTGGTTTGTTTGCAGTGTGCAAAATGGCTCTTACATTTCCTCGACTCCAACATTGTAACTGTCACAACAACAAAGACTTGTGTCTTCTAATGCCTGTGTTTTGTAAATAAGGGGTGTGTTCTTTCTCACCCTCAGAGTGATCGTTTCCATTTAAATAGATCCAGCAGTATCCTTTTTGTGAATTTTAAAAGAGAAGATTATTTATTGACACACGTTTGCCCCAAAGCTTTAAAACTCATTTACTCAACTCACACGCTGCCACTCATACAAACATTAGGCACAGATTAGGAAAAAAAACAATACAGGTACCAGTTATGATTGACTCAGTCTTGTTTTGTTGCAGGCCTGTAGTTTCTTAGATTAGTTGATCCTCTGGTTGAAGTGAAGGTTTTGTAAAGAGAAGGATTCTCATTAGGTTGTGGGATTTCATGCGGTTGAATTTCAAGGAAGTTGGTTCTCAGGTTGACATTAAGTTAGAACAGTTGAGGGAAAGTCCATCTCTTTGTTCGTAATCTTACTTCTTTCAAGGAATTTCTGTTTAGTACCTTGGCTGCTTGGATGTCGCAGCTGGTTGATGGCATTTGGTGGAATCTGTCAGTAGGACAACTTCTTGCTGCTTTAAAACCATGTCAGAAACAAGGCTGTTTCACAAACAAGCTGCCAGAGGCTGTAGTAGAGGCGGGTACAATTTTGTCTCTTAAACAGCATTGAGGCAGTTATATGGGTAAGATAGGTATAGAGAGATATCGGCCAAATGCAGGCAATTGGGACTTGGTGGTAAAAACTGGGCGGTATGGACAAGTTGGGCCAAAGGGCCTGTTTCCATGTTGCAAACCTCTATGACCATGTATTCTGTTACACGTCCAAATGTCCTTTTCCGAAGGAGGTGGGTGGGCTAGGCCAAATATACTTCCTGTATGATGACTTTCACAGTTGAGAATTTATATCTGAATGAGCCATTCAATCTGAAATCACCCTTTTGAATTAGTTTCTTTTGTTCCCTCCGGGAAATAGGGAAGTACTTCAATCCACAAGAGACATGATCCTCGGACAGGTTTCTGTGGTTTATAGAAAAATATAAAGTACTGACTGAAAGCCCATAATATACTGGAACGTGACAGTAAGGCTTCAAAAGTATGTCAGCCATTTTTATTGCACCTGACCTTCCATTTGCCATACCTTCCTGAATAGACTATCTGCCTTTATTGTAATCTTGCCCATTCTGCCTGCTTACGGTGACATATTTCCCTTCAAGTGAAGACAAGAGAGCTCTTGCTGGATTCCTCTTCGAATTACTGGACAAAGATGTGTGCTTATAGTGTCTTTCTGTGCATGCCTGTCTGTCTGTGTGCGTGTGCCTACCCGGTCTCCTCTATCTAATGGAACAGAGGCCTTTGAAGGTGTAGTGGTGCTCATTTCAGAAATGGAAAGGCTTCTCTTTGGTTTCTGATCGTTGAACAGAGGTCAGCGCCTTTTGCATTATTCATCAGTGCATTGAAGGGCAGCTCTGGACAAGGGCTGTGAGCAATTGCTGACTGCTGAGATCTGAAGCGGGGAGGGGGGGGGCGGGGAATGTGGGTATGTACAGTAATGTCCGCCGTGGGCAGTAGGAAGTTCAAGTGGAAGAAACAAAAAAAAACTCCCTCTCATTGGCAGAGGCTTTAAGGCGAAGTGAGAAGTTTGACACTTCATTTTATTTTGCTTACATCATTTCAGCTGAGGGTCTTCACTGATTTGGGCACTGAATGTTCCGGAGTGCCTTGTGCCGGACGAGAGGACTGCAAAGGTTATGGACCAAACAAAAGCACAGAGCTCTCATTTCTAACAATTAGTAAACAGATCCAAAATTATGACATTAAAGACCAGTCAGCCCATCACACACACCTTATTCTAGAATTAACTAGGAGTTGCCTGCTCACATTCTACAAAATGTCAACTGCAGAAGGCAAAAACTTTTAGTGCGCATTAGCATGCAATCCCTCACAGCAGGATTAAATGATCTGTCTTTTCCACTAATATAAATTGCTACTAGTAAATGCATGTGGGTAGAACATGACTTCCCATTAGAATTATAGAGTGGTCACAGCTCAGAAGGAAGCCGTTCGGCCTGTTTGCTTTCTGCAAGAGCACATTTTGGGTGCAGGCTTGGATTAGACCCTTTTTGATAGCAAAACAATACGGCATGTTCGATTGAGTTACTGTTTTAATCAGTCTGACTGAGATATGCGAGAGAAACAAATTAAGCACATTGCAGATTTCAGGGGCTGGGAACTTCACAGTGGAAGCAGGAATGGTTAATTTCCGGGTTGCAAACCCATCCCTGATAGGAAGTGGAAACATCTTGGTGTTTTGGTGGAAGCGAGCCGTTAGTTGTGTTGGGGGCAGGTTTTCTGGACGATTAGTGGCCGGGGGTCTCGGCAGCCATTGTTGCTGCTGCCATTTGAACAGTAACTTTTTAATTTAAAGAAACGCAATGTGCAAGGTTTTCCCAATCAGAGGACAGATGAACTGGCCTTAGCTGCCCAAAAATGTGCAGATTAGGTGGATTAGCCATGATTAAATTGCCCCTTAGTGTCGAACGATGTATAGGTTACATGGGGTTACAGGGATAGGGTGGGGGAGTGGACCTAGGTAGGGCGCTCTTTCAGACGGTCGGGTCAGACTCAATGGGCTGAATGGGATTCTGCACTGTACGGATTCTATGGGCGTGACTTAACTAAATGGGAACAAAGTCCCACAGTGAGTTTAGCCGCAGCACCGAGAAACACAACGCTATTAAACGTTATTCGGGTTCGATCGGGGGCCTCCACAGGAATGCACGGCCAAGGCCGCACATAGCCCGGTCTTCTACACTGAGGATCTCCGCTTGTCTGAACTCCTCAGTGTAGCGCGAGATCGGGACACCATCTTGTTATTGGGAAAGTGATACACCATCAATAACGGACTACGAGTGGTAAACGTAACTGATGCTTTAATACACTAAATATCAAGCCTCCTGCCTCTGGACCCGAACTGGGTCGGAGGCGGAGACTTGCCACTTTTATACAGAAGCCTGAAGGGAGGAGCCAGAGGCAGAGCCAGCCTGGACAAGCCCAGGCATGCACAATACAGCACAGTGAATATAACACAATAAGGTGGTTTACCACAGGAAGGAGTTTCAGGATTTTGGCCCAGTGGCATTGAAGGAACACCAGCGATATAGCTCCAAGTCATGATGGTGTATGGCTCGAAGGGGAACCTGCAGCTGGTTGTATTCTCACGTAGCCTCTGCCCCTGTCCCAGGTGATTAAGGCAGTGGATAAAAGCAAATTACTTTCATTCACACTCCACAGTATAAATATTTCCTACTTTCTCTGTCTTGTAGCTTTGACAAAGGGTCATCTGGACTTGAAACGTTAGCTCTTTTCTCTCCCTACAGATGCTGCCAGACCTGCTGAGATTTTCCAGCATTTTCGCTTTGGTTAAGGTAGTGGGTTTGGTGGGGGCTGTCCAAGGAGACTTGGTGACCTGCTGCTGTGCATCTTGTAGATGGTACACACTGCTGTCATTGTACATAGCTGGTGGAGGGAGTGAATGTTTAAGATGGCGGATTGGGCGCCTAACATAGGGCTACTTTGTCTTGCATGGTGTTGAGCTTCTTCAGCGTTTCTTCAGACCTGATGGAAGTCTTTAAAATTATGAAGAACTTTGATGGGGTAAATGTTTCTGCTCGGAGAGGACATCCAGAATTTGGGGCAATAAATGTACAATGGCCACTAATAAATCAAATAGGAAATTCAGAAGCGATTTCTTTACCCAGAGAAAATGGTGAGAATGGGGAACTCTATCACATGGCATTGTTGAGGTGAATTGTACAGATATATTCCAGGGGAAGATGGATGGATAAGGGAGAATGGAGGAGAAGGAAATGTTAATCGAGTGAGATGAAATGGTGTGGGAGGAGACTTGAGCATAAAAACCGACAAGGAGCTGTTGAGTCAAATTGCCTGATTCTATGTTGCCAATCCTGAGTAATTCCAGATAATTCATCATGACAGCCAGCAAAAAGCCAACGTTTGCTATGTAAATGACAGTTGTTGTTGAGTCAGCACCTTGATGGGAAAAGCGCTGAAAGTAGAGGGGGTGAATGGTGTGCAGTGAACGAGTTAAACAAATGCAGCTTTCCTTTTATGTGAGCTTTGATGGCCAAGATTAATTGCTGGTTAATTATTCAGTCAATGCTAAAACTGCTGAGGTGTGTGCCGAATCTTGCGAGAGAATGCTAACAAGGAAGGCACAAGATGAAGATTAACGACGGGGCAGCACTGATGCTATTCACTGTACCTCCATACTCAGTATGGTGCCAAAGACCCCTTCAACCTCATTTGGCTCGCTGCTGTGGCCTACACCCTGAATCCCACATTAAGTTGTTGGGGCGTGATTCTTCAGAAACCAACGGGGCGGGAGGAGTGGCGTGAACCACTCCGGCGTCGAGCCGCCCCGAAGGTGCGGAATCCTGCGGGCTAGGCCAGCCCCGGAGTGGTTTGTGCCACTACGGCCGGCGCGAAAGGGGCTTGACGCCATGCCAACCGGCGCCGAAGGGCCGCCGCTGGCCGGCGCGAGTTGGCACATGCGCGGGAGCGCCAGCATGTGCTGGCGTCACTCCAGCGCATGTGCAGGGGGGTTCGTCTCCAACCAGCCATGGCGTACCGGTACACCAACCCGCGTGGAGGAACAGAATGCCCCCACGGCACAGGCCCGCCCGCGAATCGGTGGACTCCGATCGCGGGCCAGGCCACCATCGCGCCCCCCCCCCCCCCACCCGAGGACCCCGAAGGCCGCCCGCACAGTCAGGTCCCGCCAGTAAGTGCCTGTCGTAACATACGCTGGCGGGACTGGCCGAAAACTGGCGGCCACTCGGCCCATCGCGGGCCAGAGAATCGCCGGGGGGGCTGCCAACGGCCCCCGACTGGCGCGCCGCAATTCCCGCCCCCACCAAATCCCCGGCGCCGGAGATTTCGGCGGGGTGGGAGAATCCCGCCCATGACTTATCAGTGATAGGCAGCATGGTTTTGTGCAGGGAAGGTCATGTCTTACAAACCTAATAGAATTCTTTGAGGAAATGACAAAGTTAATTGATGAGGGAAGGGCTGTCGATGTCATATACATGGACTTCAGTAAAGCATTTGATAAAGTTTCCCATGGCAGGTTAATGGAAAAAGTGAAGTCGTATGGGGATCAGGGCGTACTAGCTAGATGGATAAATAACTGGCTGGGCAACAGGAGACAGAGAGTAGTGGTGGAAGGGAGTGTCTCAAAATGGAGAAAGGTGACTAGTGGTGTTCCACAGGGATCCGTGCTCGGACCACTGTTGTTTGTGATATACATAAATGATCTGGACGAAGATATCGGTGGTCTGATTAGCAAGTTTGCAGATGATACTAAGATTGGTGGAGTTGCAGATAGCGAGGAGGACTGTCAGAGAATACAGCAAAATATAGATAGATTGGAGAGTTGGGCAGAGAAATGGCAGATGGAGTTCAATCCAGGCAAATGCGAGGTGATGCATTTTGGAAGATCTAATTCAAGAGCGGACTATACGGTCAATGGAAGAGTCCTGGGGAAAATTGATGTACAGAGAGATCTGAGAGTTCAGGTCCGTTGTACCCTGAAGGTGGCAACGCAGGTCGATAGAGTGGTCAAGAAGGCATACAGCATGTTTGCCTTCATTAGACGGGGTATTGAGTACAAGAGTCGGCAGGTCATGTTACAGTTGTATAGGACTTTGGTTAGGCCATATTTGGAATACTGCGTGCAGTTCTGGTTGCCACATTACCAGAAGGATGTGGCTGCTTTAGAGAGGGTGCAGAGGAGGTTCACCAGGATGTTGCCTGGTATGGAGGGTGCTAGCTATGAAGAAAGGTTGAATAGATTAGGATTGTTTTCGTTGGAAAGGCGGAGGTTGAGGGGGGACCTGATTGATGTCTACAAAATTATGAGAGGTATGGACAGGGTGGATAGCAACAAGCTTTTTCCAAGAGTGGGGTTGTCAATTACAAGGGGGTCACGCTTTCAAGGTGAGAGGGGGAAAGTTTAAGGGAGATGTGCGTTGAAAGTTTTTTATGCAGAGGGTGGTGGGTGCCTGGAATGCTTTGCCAGCGGAGGTGGTAGAGGCGGGCACAATAGCATCATTTAAGATGCATCTAGACAGATATATAAACGGGTGGGGAACAGAGGGAAGTAGATCCTTGGAAAATAGGTGACAGGTTTAGATAAAGGATCTGGATCGGCGCAGGCTGGGAGGGCCGAAGGGCGTGTTCCTGTGCTGTAATTTTCTTTCATTTCATTTCATTTGTTCTTTGTTCTATGGTATCTGAAGTCGGGCACAAAAAGGGGAAGACGCTGGCAAAGTGTCATCGATTGAACATCGCAGCTATGGAATGTAAATGTAATCTTGGAGCTGGGAAAAGAAAGCTGGGATAGAATACAATTTTACAGAAAGAGGCCACTCCACCCATCAAGCTTGTGCTGGTTCTTTACACCGGCTGTCCAATCAACCCTTTACTTATTCCTGCTTTCTTCTCTTCAAGTTTATCTATTCCCCCCTTTTGAAGTTACTATTGAACTTCCTTCTATCATTCTCTCAGAGAGTGAACTCCACATTGTAACAACTCACTGCACTAATTCCTTCCCCCTCCCCAGCCCCACTCTCATTCTTTTGCCTATTGTCTTAAGCCTGTGTCATCAGGTCACCGATCGTTCCACCAGTTCTCATTATTTATTCCTGTCAAAACCCTTCATTAGTTTCCAGACCTCTATTAAATTTCCCCTTAACCTTCTCTGCTGTCAGAACCATCCCAGCTCTGCCACTCTCTCCAATTAGTCAGGACCTTCATCCCTGATGCATCACTTCTGCATCTTCCAAAAGGTCTTCACATCCTTCCTGAAGTATAATGCCGTGAATGGTTTTCTAATGATTTAGCATAACTTCCTTGCTAATGCGCTCTTGCCTTTATTTATAAAAACCACGATCCCTGTACATTTTAACTTTGAAATAACCTGTGAAAGTTCTCAACTATTGTTAAACCCAAGGGCAAAATCTAACGGCCGCGCACGCCCGGCTCCAGACGCGACGCGGCTGGTAAATCTTACAAGAGGCTTCTTGCGAGATTTACCCAGCTCGCTACGCCTTGCGAGCTCTATCGGGATCTCGCAAGATGTCATGATCTGGACGCTGCCTACACCCGGCGAAACATGCTTGACATGGGACGTGGTTTCATTTCTGCTAGATCGCACCCTAATTATATGATCCTCCAGGATGTTAATCTAACCACAGCTCCACACTCTTGTCAATTGTATTCAACTCGTGACGTAGCCATTTAGCCAGCACAACGTAGACTATGTGAGCGTCTTCATAACATTCAATGCTATTCTGGAACAGATATTTTTGCCTGTCCTCTGAGCTGTGCTGTTGGCACGATGCCACCAATGCCATTTACATCTGGCATGAATAATGCTTATGCCTGGCATCCGACACCGAGTACGTTCACCTCACTTTGCCACTGCCCATCCCCCGGAGCTACACTGCTTGCTCTGCGGAGGAGGGTCCTGGGCTCTGAACCACGAGGCTGGCTCTTATCCAAATGTTCAGGTTGTTCAGATAATAATGTAGTTCTAACTGCAGCACAGAACAAATTCAAGAGTGAAAGAATCAGAAGAATGTAAAACAGGAGTTTCCTTTTTTTAGGAGTTCCCGTCACAGCTCATGATGACCTCCCAAGTACGCTACATCTCTCTCTTTTCTCTCTCGATCACACATGTAGCTTGTCAGCCTGCGTGCTCATTATTTAAGGGATGAAAACATTTTCCCCTCAGGCAGATACCCTTCTGCAACGGTGGCACCATTTCTGTACTACATTCGTCGAGAGTTCATGTGTGGAGATGAGAGGATGGATGGACCCTGTTTCTCAAGTGCCCCCGGTGGGGTGATTTTGTAGACGGTGGAATTGAAACAGATTGAAACCCAAGTTAGATGTCAGGCTTTCTAATACTCTGAGCTCACGACAAGCGAAAGAAAGTTCCACTCAGTCTTGTCCATACTATTCAGATGGCAGCCTCTGACCTCTTTCAAAGACAACAATTTGTACACTGTTTACTTTCAACTGCTAGCTTCTCACCGGGTTAATCCTGGACTTTGAGGGATTTCGTACAGACATGCTACAACTTATGTTCCACCACGCCCACCACAGAAATACATTGCATTTATATAGCATCTTTCACAGCCAGAGGACAACCCAAAGATTATTTTTTACAGCCAATGATTTACATCACAGTTGATCAAGCAAAGCGAGATTAGATAACAACCAGGGGACAGAGGTGTAAAATTACACTGCATGTTCCAAGAGGCTAGGAAATGTAATGGGCGGCAGAGTAGCACAGTGGTTAGCACTTTTGCTCACAGCGGCAGGTCCCGGGTTCGATTCCGGCTTGGGTCACTGTCTGTGCAGAGTCTGCACGTTCTCCCTGTGTCTGCATGGGTTTCCTCCGGGTGTTCCGGTTTCCTCCCACAAGTCCCAAAAGATGCGCTGTTAGGTAATCTGGACATTCTGCATTCTCCCTCTGTGTACCCGAACAGACGCCGGAGTGTGGTGAATAGGGGCTTTTCAGATTAACTTCATTGCAGTGTTAATGTGAGCCTACTGGTGACAATAAAGATTATTATTAAAAAGATTATTAATGTGGCGAGATGCAGTGCACACTGCATTGAGCGTAGGGTTATGAAGATGCGACTCTGGGGTCGGGCTCACCAGCCACCCAAGGACCCACAGAACCCACCTGTCACGGCAAGTTTCTTAGGTGGGCAATCACCAGAGAAGAGGGCTAACCTTCCAAAATTATTCTGGAATTTCCAGGAATTATCACAAAACTCATGGAATCATGGAAATTTACAGCACAGTAGGAGGCTGTTTAGCACAGGGCTAAATCACTGGCTTTGAAAGCAGACCAAGGCAGGCCAGCAGCACGGTTCAATTCCCGTACCGGCCTCCCCGAACAGGCGCCGGAATGTGGCGACTCGGGGCTTTTCACAGTAGCTTCATTGAAGCCTACTTGTGACAATAAGCGATTTTCATTCATTTTCATTTCATTCATTCATTCAGCCAACATGTCAGGCCCGGCCAACAAGTAACTACCCAGCCTAAATCCCACTTCCCAGTTTTTGGCCCATAGCATTGTAGGTCTCAAACTCCAGGACAATAGCCAAGTTATTTTGGAATTTTATGAGGGTTTCTGTCTCGACCACTCGTTCAGACAGACCCCCCCCACCACCCACTGGGTGAAAATATATCCCCTCGATACTTCATATCCCTTTGCCTAAATCTCTGTGCCCTAGTTATGGCCACCCCAACCAAGGGGAATGCAACCTTTCCTATCCACTCTATCTAGGCCTTCACGTAATTTTATCCACTTCATGTAAGTCTGGCTCCAAGCCACAGTTGTGACCAACACTGGAAGAAAAATGTAAGGGGCAATGAAAAAATAATTGTGCGTTTCCATTACTTTTCTTTTATTAGTCAGAAGAATATGTGTCAGCGTTTGGGAGGGGAAATGGCTGTCTGACAGTCAAGGTCACGCAATTAAGTCATGAAGAGTCTATTTGCTTTCCAAGCTGTGTAGGAAGAGTTTGGCATGAGGTAGGACATGTCCGGAGGGTGGGAGGAGATGGTGGGCGAGGGTACAGTTGGAGTAGGGATGGCATGCAGGAAAACCTGCGGGAATACCTCCAACTACAGAGTAGCAGCCACAGGCTCACATCAGAGCAACTTTGGGCACAGCCTGTCACTTTTCATCCATTATGGTCCCATTCCATCCTGCTGGGAGGATTGCAGGGAGCATGTCGTGGGAACTCGCAGTGAGCAGCCTGGGAAATCATAAACTGCGTTGCTGTAATTTTCCAGAGTGTGCTTTCTGGGACTGCCAAATTGCTGCGTCAACTCTTTTACTTCCAGACTGATTCAGTTGATTCTGACATTTCCTTAAGTTGGGTGAACCAATGGTTTCTTGTCCCCGTGTTTGCACTTTACCTGATGAAAGAGTGTATCAATTTGAAACTTAGCACAGCGGAACCCTTTCATTGTAAAGCCTGTGTGCTTCAATGAAATGTCACTAAATCATGAGGCAGCTGATTGAGCATTACTGCCTGACAGTTTGATGAAAAAGAAAATGCCCAAACTAACAATTGGTTACATTCTAGAGCTGTATAATGTACACACACACATTGACACACATACACTCACACATATATAGACACATACAAACAAATATGGACACACATACATTTGGACACACACCCACATACACAGGCATACACACACATATACACATACATATGGATACACGCACTCACATATGGGCTTACACACACATATGGGCACATTCACACACCTGCTCAACCACACATGTCCAGACACAAACAGCTGCAGACAGTCACATAAACACTCACGCACAAACACATTCATATTCATCATTGCACAAATTTACCCATGCACTTGCACACCCAGCTGCACACACTTAGATAAACATGTATGGGGTTGGGGAGGGGCTCATATAATCCAGAAACTGACCTTCCCAAGATCCGCTTGCCTGACCCCAACCTGTCTGAAACTTTACGAGGAGAGAGGAGGCTTCGGGTGACCCAATTGATGGCCATTTAAGGGCCTCTGTCCCGGACAGCATTTTAACTGTGCCAGAGGGAGGTCTACGCCATCTAGGAGGCCCTTGCTTTAACTGCAAGGACTGGTGTTGGACTGAGGGATGGAGGGGACCTCCTTTGTGGGACCCTTGGGCCCGTCAGAGGTAGTCATCTCAAGGTCACCCCTCTTTTGACCCTCCCTCAGCCTCTTAAACTTGATCCCCATCCTCTTACCCCTTTCACCCGGACTCCTTGGCCGGGATTCTCTGAGCCCGCGCCGGGTCAGAGAATCGCCGGGGACGCGCGAGAATCCCTCCACGTCGCTACTACGCTGGGCCGCCGATACTCCGGCGACTGGAGAATCGGCGTCAATCGCGCCCGCGCGGTAGCCGTGGCAGCGGTCGGGAGCCGTTGAAAGCGGCCACGCGGCGACTCGTCATGTCGGCCCGCCGAGTCCTGCCGGTGTGGTTTACATATGGTTCAGATTCTATTAGCCAACAGCTCTTTAAGGTGGGACTTTCTCCGAAGATAGGGGCAGGAGAGATGCTTTAAAGCAATCAATGCAGCCGCCACCACCTGGATTTCAATGGCTAAATCGCTGGCTTTTAAAGCAGGCCAGCAGCACGGTTCAATTCCCGTACCAGCCTCCCCGAACAGGCACCGGAATGTGGCGACTAGGGGCTTTTCACAGTAACTTCATTTGAAGCCGACTTGTGACAATAAGCGATTTTCATTTCATTTCATTTCAAGGGTAATTAGGGATGGGCAATAAACGCTGACCTTGCCAGTGACACGCTCATCCCAAGAACAAACTTTAAAAATCTCAGCCAATAAACAGCACCAGAGACATTGCAGCACTCCCGCAATATTGGACTGAAGTGCTCAGATTTCTGCAGTGAGACTTGAACCAGCGACCTCAAGGCTCAGGGGGCAAGGCTGTGCCCTTCAGCTACAGCAAGGGCCAAAAAGAATGAGATTCCCTCTTTAAGTATTGGGAAGGTAAAAATCACTGGCGAAAACCCCATCTCTGTCAGTTCCTGGCGGTGAGTCGCACTCTTTCAGGATGCTGATTCGAGACTACCTCATTTTAACTCCCAGTCCATCACCCTGAGTGATATATTCCTCAATCAGTACTTTTTTTTAGTTCCTGCACACTGCCGCTTTGCTCGGCTGTACAATGTCACATGAAAGTTGGAGCAGCTGTTGGCTTTTTGCAGGTAAAAGCTGCCTCGTAAAATATGACTTCTGCGAATACATTTCATAATTGTGTGCAATGACCATTTGGACTCAGTTGTCGGATTAATGATTGAATGCCCTGTGCCACAAATACTGTAAGCCGATTACCTTCGGATCCAGTAGTTCTTAGAGAATGATCTGCATTTAATATCAGATGAATAAAAGGGTAAAGTATTATCAGGGATGTAATTGTAATTACAGTAATTTTCCATTGTCCAATTAACCCTTCGTAATCAAGGTAAGACGAAACTCGGCATCAAAGTGTGAATTGAAGCATGTCACTGCTTTGTTGCCGAGTTAGGATCATTAAATCCGGTATAAAAGAAGTCAAAGGGACTCCGCAGACACATAAGAATGGTGGCTGGGACTCAGTTCTGTAATTCCTGGCCTAATTCCTGGCTCTCCTAATTTTTGCCAGTGCAGGATAAGCTTGTGGGCTGGTGCAGGCTGTTAGTCGGCACCCTGCCTTCGACCTCACATAGCCGACGCCATTGTGGGGACAGAGATCTCCGAGTCTCCACATTTTTTGTGGGGCCGGGCCAGCTTTTCAATGGGCCGTGGTTTATGGCCCCTCAGAGGTGTGGTGGTTTGGTGAGGGAACCTTTTGAAAAGTAAGTGTGTTCTCCATGCCTACCCTTGCACTCACCCCCAATGGCCGATTTGTACCCTCCACGCCGACCTATGGCACTTCAATGCGCTGTGAAGCTTTGCGGAGACCATGGGCATCCATCAGTCAGTTGAAACAGTTAAAGGCTACCATTGAATTTGTATCCACCAGGGCAGCACGGTGGCGCAGTGGGTTAGCACTGCAGTCTCACGGCGCCAAGGTCCCAGGTTCAATCCCAGCTCTGGGTCACTGTCCATGTGGACTTTGCACATTCTCCCCCTGTTTGCGCGGGTTTCACCCCCACAACCCAAAGATGTGCAAGGTAGATAGATTGAGCACGTTAAATTGCCCCTTAATTGGAAAAATGAATTGGGTACTCTAAGTTTAAAAAAAAAGAATTTGTATCCACTGCACTACCAAGCAGTGCAATCCAAATCCTAACAACTCATTACGTGAAAACCTTTTTTCCCTCATGTCGACTCTGTTCTTTTTATCAACCACCTTAAATTAGTAGCCCCTCATGATCAACCCTTGGCAGCTTTTGAAAACAGCTCCTCTTTACTTAGTCTATCCAAAGACTGCATGATTTTGAACACCTCTATCAAATCTCCACTCGTCTTCTCTGCTCGAAGGTGAACAAACCCAGATTCTCCATTCTAATCACTCATCCCTGGAAACTTTCACATAAATCTTTTCTGCACCCTTTTTAAGGCCTTCACATCCTTCCTAAAATGTGGTGCCCAGAATTGAAGACAATACACTAGCTGAGACAAGGCTATCGTTAATACATGTTTTGTACAACTGCCAGGCTTTGGTATTCTATGCCTGTCATGTAAAGTCTAGGATCCCATAGGCTTTATCAACTAAATGACAAAGCACAACCAGCAGAAGACTATATATGGGGGGGGGGGGGTTACGGGGAGGTGTGGGCTTAAGTAAAGTGCTCTTTGAAGTGGCGTACTAGACTCAATGGGCTGAATGGCCTCCTTCTGCACTGGAAATTCTATGATTCTATGAAAGTGTTTACTCGCATCTGGGGGTCCATCTAATTCTCAATATGTAAACACGGTCAAAATCAGTCTGCTCCACTCAACACTTTAAGCACCATTAGATTCTGGGGAGCAGGACCCAAAACTTCCAGGCCACACCAGGACTTGGGACAAAACAGTAATATTTTAAAAGAATGGAACTTTGTTATTGTGTTTCGTTCCCCCTTTTACTTGATTTGATTCTCAGAGAGGAACAGCACATAAACGTAGAAAAATAGAAAATGGGAGCAGGAGGAAGCCATTCGGCCCTTCGAGCCTGCTCCGCCATTCATCATGATCATGGCTGATCATCCAACTCATAGCCTAATCCCACCTTCCCCCCCATATCCTTTGATCCCTTCACCCCAATTGCTATATCATAGATTATCATAGAATTTAGAGTGCAGAAGGAGGCCATTCGGCCCATCGAGTCTGCACCGGCTCTTGGAAAGAGCACCTTACCCAAGGTCAACACCTCCACCCTATCCCCATAACCCAGTAACCCCACCCAACACTAAGGGCAATTGTGGACACGAAGGGCAATTTATCATGGCCAATCCACCTAACCTGCACATCTTTAGACTGTGGGAGGAAACCGGAGCACCCGGAGGAAACCCACGCACACACGGGGAGGATGTGCAGACTCCCCACAGACAGTGACCCAAGCCGGAATCGAACCTGGGACCCTGGAGCTGTCAAGCAATTGTGCTATCCACAATGCTACCGTGCTGCCCTTGTCTAACTGCTTCTTGAAAACATGCAATGTTTTGGCCCCAACTCTGCTGTCTCCACTGGTCAGATTAGTAACTATATTTTTAAACGATTATTATGCGATCAGGATTGATCAGATGATAATAACCCTGCCTAATGAACTGCATATATTAGTGCCAACAAATAGATGAGAATTGGTTGTATCCCCAGAGACTAGATCTGCTTAATAATGTGTAAGCATTCAAAATATCTCTAATGAGCAGAGCTACATGCAGCGAAATTTATCTCTAAACTGTCATAGTTAAATAGAGCATTATTTGTCCAGTGGAGATATTGGCTCTCCGCCTCATAGCACAGTCAGGTATTAGACAGGAATAAAAAGATGTGTCTACCTGTAGATGATGCAGGCACAGTCGCGACAGGTCCCACAGTTTGCAATGTCCTGTCCAGTGTGGTAGGATTGTCTCCTAGAATGCAAACCGCACAATTAATAACTTATCTAATGGTAATTCACATTCACCTGTGTATTCCTCTCCTTCTCTCTTGCAGGCCCTGATTTTTTGCTGGTTCCAAAGGGGGGGGAAAAAGCAGGGCACAGAAGGGTTGAGATGGCAGGGGAGTGGAGTGTGATAATGGGAGAAGTCTTCTAAAGAGCCGGCACAGAAAGGATGGACCGAATGGCCTCCATTTGTGTTACATGATTCCATAATGCTTGCAACCATGGAGCCCTGAAACTTCTAAGACAACCAATATCCCAGAAATGATCGACTCCAGCACTGACTACTCCAGAGTCAATAGGAAGCTCCATCATTAGACCTGCCATAGGCTGAATGTATTAGCCCTCGCTGGCTGGAAAGGCCATTGTCCACTGCCCACTGATGGGGCTGTAACCCTCCGCCTCCCCCCCCCTCCCCCCCACAGAATGATGACTTCACACATTCATCAGCCCTCAGGTACAGATCGTTGATAACACCGGGAGAAGGTGGCATAGTGGTATTGTCGCTGGACTTGTAATCCAGGGACCCAGGATAATGGTCTGGGGACCAGGGTTTGAGTCCCACCACGGCAGGTGATGGAATTTAAACTCAATAAAACATAGAACATAAGAACATACAGTGCAGAAGGAGGCCATTCGGCCCATCGAGTCTGCACCGACCCACTTAAGACCTCACTTCCACCCCATCCCTGTAACCCAACAACCCCTCCTAACATTTTTTGGTCATGAAGGGCAATTTATCATGGCCAATCCACCTAACCTGCACGTCTTTGGACTGTGGGAGGAAACCGGAGCACCCGGAGGAAACCCACGCAGACACAGGGAGAATGTGCAGACTCCACACAGACAGTGACCCAAGCCGGAATCGAACCTGGGACCCTTGCGCTGTGAAGCCACAGTGCTAATCACTTCTACTATGCTGCCCTCAATCTGGAATTAAAAAGTCTAATGACTATGAAACCATTGTCGACTGCCCTTGAGGGAAGGAAATCTGCCATCCTTACCTGGTTTGGCCTACATGTGACTCCAGACCCATAACAATGTGGTTGACTCTTAACTGCCCCCTCAAGTGTAACTATGGATGGGCAATAAATGCTTGCCCACGTCCCATGAACCAATACATTTTTAAAAACGAAGCGGGCTGGGTGGGCAGAGGACGGAGTGCGATCATAAGCCGAATCCCCAAATGAGGCCTTTCTCCCTCCATTCTAAAGCTTACGTGTCTATGCCCTGAGGTTGAAATTATGGAAACTCCCAAAATAGGGCAAATCCGTCCTCGGTCTTCACCCACTCAACCCACACTACTTGCAACACACCACTCCCGTCCTCGGTCTTCACCCACTCAACCCACACTCCTTGCAACACACCACTCCCGTCCTCGGTCTTCACCCACTCAACCCACATTCCTTGCAACACACCACTCCCGTACTCGGTCTTCACCCACTCAACCCACACTCCTTGCAACACACCACTCTGATGCATCACTGGCCTCGTGTGGTAGCGGCTCCATAAGAGCTGCCTGCGAATTGGTGTATCTCGGACCTGGCATAACGTCATCTTCCTGGGAAAAATTCCAGCCTCTGTCCATTGGCAGGCTAATTTTTCCACAACGATAAACCTGCTAGATGTCTCATCAGATATTCACATGTACCTTGTAGAGGTTGCTGGATTTTCGGAAGCAGGAGTCCTGACAGACTCCTTCCAGCCTCCCCACTCTGCCCCCTCACATAAAGTGAAGGCTCCATAGTCCCAGGTGACCATAGGCTGGTTGAGGGGGGAGAGCTGACTGGTGCTGATTTAACCTGAGGGTCACCACACCTGACGCGAGGGGCAAGGTTCAGAAGGCGGGGCCTCCATGAATAATCTCAGCCGGTACGGGAATTGAACTTGCGCTGTTGGTGTCGCTCCGGCGCACGGGCCAGCCGGCCAGCCAACTGAGCTAAACTGGCCTCCCTCAACTATGAGATGCAGAGGCCCATTGATGCAGGTACCATCAGGCAGGCTGTAGTTGGATACCTGAATAGTAACCTTGTCTGGAACTTTACAGGCTTGTGTGAGCCAATCGCAACACATTGAGCAGTGCACTAAACCATTACATCAGTGATTGCTTTTTTTGCGCTATCTTTACTTGAGAAAGAGAGAACTTGCATTTCCACTTCACATGCTGAAGATGTCCCAAAACTCTATCTAGCCATTGAGGTACTTGTTAAAGAACATAAGAACATAAGAACTAGGAGCAGGAGCCGAATGAGCTACGCCTGCTCCTAAGCCCTATGTTCCTATGGAGATAAACCTTGGAGGGTTGGTGCAGACTCGATGGGCCAAATGGCCTGCTTCTGCGCTGTAGTAATTCTATGATTCTAAGTGAAATAACCATTCAATGGTCCAATTCCTCAGTGCTTTTGTATACCCCCATAGAATAAGGTGGGGACAGACCTAAGGCTTGGCTGTGTTTCAAGGCTGAAGAGCTTTTTAATGCCGCAGAGCCGATTTTGTGTCTCGGAGGTGATGGACCAGCCGCTGTCGATGTACCCCTCCCTATGTTAAGAACAGAAGAGTATTTTTGACTCCATTGGAATCGTCTGAAGGTTAAAACCTTCTTTGTCAAGACATACACATCATAGCCCAAGTGGCTGCAGAATAATGTTTGCAACACAAGACAGAAGAATACACAATCAGATGGTGTGAGTTAGTCCTTGCTCACAAAGTGCAGTCTTAGGGATTCCCATTCACAGCTTTCGGCTCCCACCTCCTGCCAAACAGCGAAATATCCTTACCCTTCTGCACTTTACTTTCCAAACCCATCGGCCTCTCTCAAGCTTAGGCTCTTTATCTGCTTCTGCCCATCGTCACACTTGCCTTCATCACTGGCTACTGTAGGTCGACACTAATAATGCTTTCCTTTGTGAGATTGTATGAAATTCGTTTGTCTGCTCTTTCAACAAAGGGATTAACCTGAATATCACAGAGAGCCATTTCAAAGCCATTTATCTTTATCCGGTCATGCCACATCATCGTAATCGGTTTGCTTTCCTTGTTGTTTGGCTGAACTCCAGTCTGTTTTCCCAGTGGGCGAGGTAATCCCCTTAAAGACCTCCTCAGGGATCTGAGAGTGTTGGCGAAAACGTTCAACTATTGCGTGCCGAACTCGAGACATTGCTCAAACATAAAGAGCAATCATTAAGGTAATGGCAATTTGGCACGACAAGCTAAGCAGGTCAATCTTATTAGTGCTTATATCTGTTTCCACTGCGGAAAGTTGGCTAACCAGGGCACACAGATTTAAGAGAATGGGGATGGGGAGGGGAGATGGGAGGATTTTGCTTCGAAAATGCTGTGAACATAGAACATAGAAAAATACAGCACAGAACAGGCCCTTCGGCCCACGATGTTGTGCCGAACCTTAATCATAGATTATCATAGAATTTACAGTGCAGAAGGAGGCCATTCGGCCCATCGAGTCTGCACCGGCTCTTGGAAAGAGTACCCTACCCAAGGTCAACACCTCCACCCTATCCCCATAACCCAGTAACCCCACCCAACACTACGGGCAATTTGGGACACTAGGGGCAATTTATCATGGCCAATCCACCTAACCTGCACATCCCTGGACCGTGGGAGGAAAAATGAGTTCTTACCTTCTATAAAGGACAGTGGAAGCAGATTCGGCAGTAACTTTCAAAAGGGAAGAGGATGAATACTTGAAAAGGAAAAATATGCAGAGGCAGCACGCTGGCGCAGTGGGTTAGCACTGCTGTCTCACGACGCCGCGGTCCCAGGTTCGATCCCGGCTCTGGCTCACTGTCTGTGTGGAGTTTGCACATTCTTCCCGTGTTTCCGTGGATTTCGCCCCCACAACCCAAAGATGTGCCGGGTAGATGGATTGGCCATGCTAAATTGCCCCTTAATTGGGAAACAATGAATTGGGTACTCTAAATTTATTTTTAAAAATAGAAAAAACATATTCAGGACCAGGGGAAAGAGATGCCGAGTGCACAATGGGCAATGTGGCCACTTTCTGTGTTGTCTCATTCTATGTGGTCGTGTCAGATTGGTATCGCCAAGCTGGAGCAGAAGCCGATAAATTGAAATCCCATTTCAACGCTCAAGTGTCTAATCTAGCCAGACGTGTTACTGAAGGTGTGCTGCACTGTCAGAAGAGCCATCCTTTAGATGGGACCTTATCCTTCAGTCCTTTCTGCCCCTCAGTTGGAGGTCAAATTCCCTGCCACTACAAAAAAATATAGTTTTAATTTTCTGCAGGTTGGAAACTAAATCCTATCGCCTTGAAAGTGCCACAGAGCTATAATCAGTTTAAATGTGAGCATCCAACTGACACGGGAGGTGGGTCAGGTTGGTGGGGGGGGCTGGTGGGGGGGCTGGTGGGGTGGAGTTTAGCAGAGCCAACCAATTAAAGCAACGCTCATACTCATACCTTTCCTTTTTATTGTTCATTTACGGGATGTGGGCATTGCTGGCTAGAGCAGCATTTATTGCCCATCTCTAAATGTCCTTGAGAAGGCGGTGCTAGTTAATGTGGTGTAGGTACACCCACAGTGCTGCTGGGGAGGGAGTTCCAGGATTTGGACTCAGCGACGTATTTGCTTCTATAGTTCTAAAAATGAGCATCACAGACGAAGGGCAACGGAGTGTCTAGGTCTGGAGGACACTGTCTAATACTTTGAGTAAGTACAGTCCAGAGAGAAATTGGGAACCTCTTCTGCATGCATAAGCAAGCAGAGGTTTGGAACTTTATTCCACAAATGGCAATTGATGTTAAATCAATTGGTAATTTTAACACTGAACTTAATAGATCTTTGTTAACCAGAGGTGTTAAAGGATATTGGCGCAGAAGAGGCTGTATGGAGTTGGGAAGCAGATCAGCCACAATCTCACTGTATGGCAGAACTGGTTTGACCCTAATGGAACCAAGGTACGTGGGGATATCACAGGAAGGTGCAAGATCAGACATTATCTTATTGAATGACGGACTCGGCTGAAGAAGCCTTATGGTTTATTCTTGCTTCCAATTTTTTCTTTTTAAAATTTTTTAAAATTTAGAGCAGCCAATTATTTTTCTTTTCCAATTAAGGGGCAATTTAGTGTGGCCAATCAACCTAACCAGCACATCTTTGGGTTGTGGGGGTGAAACCCACGCAGACGTGGGGAAAATGTGCAAACTCCACACGGACAGTGAACCCAGGGCCGGGATTCGAACCTGGCTCCTCAGCTCCCCAGTCCCAGTGCTAACCACTGCACCACATGCTGCCTTCTTGCTTCCATTTTTTATGAACTACATATATTGTAGCCTTCAACGTTCATTTCCCCAAGTAAAATTCTAATGTGTGATCCTTTTCGTTTGTTCCTGGCTACGCGACATTCTCTTTTGATATCACAGAGCTCTTGAGACCGCAGTGATGTCTCATCCAGCTCTAACACCTGCAGCTGCCAAAGACGGCAATAATGGATTCCATTAAGATTATGTTTAGTGTATATTTAAGCAAAGTGCTTTTAATTTCCTTTGATGGATTTTATGCTTAAGGCGAGGGATGGTAATTATAGTGAGGAGATCATTTCCACTTTATATTCAGAGGCTACCAGAGAGGCTCTCCACGGAAGTGGAGAGTCCATCTGTCGGCCTTCTTATATGAGGCGCTAAAAGGTCACAGCAGCCGTGACTAGCTTCTTTTTTCGTAGAATCAGAATTGTAAAGCGCAGAAGGAGGCCACTTGGCCCATCATGCCTGTGTTGGCTCTTTGAAAGAGCTATCCCATTGGAAAGAGCTATCCCATTAGCCACCCTCTGTTTCCCTTTCCCCATATGCCTTAGCATTTTCCTTGTCAAAATGTTATCCAATTCCCCTTTGAAAGTTACTGTTGGATATAGGATCCTGGACCTCATAAGTCGATGCATGGAATATAAAAGCAAGGAAACCATGGTGAACCTTTGTAAAGAACTGGGCTGGCCTAACCTTAAGTATTGTATTTAACTCTGGGTTACTATGCCTTAGGAAGGGCATGAAAGCATTAGCGAGGGTGCACCACTGACGAACAGTGGCAGCCACGTGTACCATGTACAAGATGCACTGCAGTTACTAACAAAGGTTCATTAGACAGCGCCTTCCAAACCCGTGGCCACTACCATCTCGAAGGACAAGAGCAGCAGATACTTGGGAACCCCACCACCTGGAGGTTCCCCTCCAAGTCACTCGCCACCCTGACTTGGAAATAGATCGCCGTTCCTTCACTGTCGTTGGGTCAAAATTGGATTTGTTTATTGTCATGTGCACCGAGGTACAGTGAGAAGTATTGTTCTGCGTACAGTCCAGACAGATCATTCCATCCATGAGGAAAAAAAACATAGGGCAAACAGAAATAAACAATGTAAATACATAGACACAGGCATACAGGAGTGTAGTACTACTCAGTAGAAATCCTGGAATTCCCTCCCTAACAGCACAGTGGGTGAACCTACACTGTCGGCACAACATCGAGGGCCGAAGGGCCTGTACTGCGCTGTAATGTTCTATGTTCAAGGACTGCAGCGGTTCAAGAAAGCAGCTCACCACCACTTTCTGAAGGGCAACTAGGGATGGGCAATAAATGCTGGCCTAACCAGCGACGCCCACATCCCGTAAGTGAGTTTAAAAAAAGAAATGACTCACAAACAGGTTTCCAGGGATGAGGGACTTCAGTCATGTGGATAGATTAGAGAAGTTGGGGTTGTTCTCTGTGAAGAAGAGAAAGATGAGAGAGGTTTCGGTGGGAGCTGCACAAACGCAGGAAGGGTTTGGACAGAGGAGATAGTGAGAAACTGTTCCGCCATGGACGGACAGAGGTGTTGAGAACCAGAGGACACCGATTTAAGGTAAATGGCAAAAGATTTGATGGCGACATGAGGAAAATCTTTTTCGGATGGCGGTTAGGATCCGGAGCGTGTGGCGGAGACAGGTTCAAACGTGGTTTCCAAATGAAAATTGGATGATTACTCTCATTGTGAGAAGAGGCAGCAGAGTTGGGCTAGCCTGAGTTTCCCTTGCAGAGCAGCAACACGACACAATGGGCCACGTGGCCTCCTTTTGTGCTGCAATCATTCAACGATTCAATTCCATTAATCTCCCACTGCTCTTTCAGGTTGTATATTCCAAATGATAATGATTTGCTGCATTAAAATGTTCTCCAATTTCCACCCATTTGAGTGTGGAATAGAATTTTTTTTTAGTCTCTTATTGAAACAAGGCATATGGGAAGGGCCTTGGGAAAGTGGAGTTGAGGCAGAAGACCACCCATCATCGTATTCAATGGCGGAGTTGAGTCCAGTCCCCTCTGGTCAAGAATCACAGAAAATACAGTGCAGAAGAGGCCCTTCGGCCCATCAAGTCTGCACCGACACATGAAATACACCTGATCTACCTCCCTAATCCCATTTGCCAGCACTTGGCCCATTGCCTTGGATGTTATGACATGCCAAGTGCTCATCCAGGCACTTTTTAAAGAACGTGAGGCAACCCGCCTCGACCATCCTCCTAGGCAATGCATACCAGACCGTCACCACCCTCTGGGCAAAAAATATTTTCCCCACTCCCCCCTGAAACCTCCTCCTCCGATTTCTTATGTTCTGTTATGAACAGTGCCAAGCCTCACACGTGAAGAACATGAGGGTCAGGGGTGTGGAAGAATGCTGCAACAATAATAATAAAGGGAAAGGAAGGGGGATGAGACAAATCAGCAGAGAGCGCAGGAGAGGTTTACGAGAATGATTCTAGGACTGAGGGACTTCCAGTTCCACGTATAGGTTGGACTGGCCTTGTTGCGCTCAGGGAAGAGAAGGCTGAGAGGAGATTTTGCAGGTATATTCAAATTCATGAGGGGTTTAGATATATTCGGTCGAGAAAAACTGCATCCAGAATCAGAGGGCATCCATTTTAGGTGAATAGGAATAGAGCCAATGGCGGCATGAGGTAAACCTAAATGATTCAGCGATTGTTCAGGACCTGGCATGAAAGGCCTGAGGGTGTGGCGGAGGCAGATTTAATTGTGGCTTTCAAAAGGGAACTAGGTAATTATCAGAAGGATAAAAGATATTGCAGGGTTACGGGTCAAGGGCGACATAATGGGGCGAGCTGATTTCCTCTTGCAGGGAGCTGGCATGGATCCGAGAGGCTGAATAGCCTCCTTTGGTGCAGCAACCATTCTGTGATCTGTGGGAGCTAGCAATTCGCAGATAGGAAAGGGAATTTTGCCATTCGAAAGGATCAACCTCGCAGATTCACACAGCAACAGAAAACCTGTGCACGATAGTGTCCCGGCTCAATGCCTGCGTTTTTTTTTTGTGTTCATTATTGCTGGAGCTGGGCCATTTAGGAGTGGAGTCAAGCAGCACATTTTCCACACTCTTCCGCAAAGAGCAGCAGAATTCTCTTTCCCCAGACAGTTGCGGATGCTCGGGGGTCAATTGAATATTCCAAGACAGTGATCAGTAGATATTTGTTTGGTAAGATGTATCGAGAATTGTGGGTCACCGGAGGGTAAATGGAGTTAAGCTACAGATCAGCCATGACCTTATTGAATGTTGGGGCAGCTTCAAGAGGATGAGGCCTCCTTCGGTGTGCTGGGTAATTTGACAGCATTCATTCCCACAATTCCCAAAATATCCAGCAGAGGATTACAGCCAGCATTTAATGATAGTCTGCTGGTTTATTCACGACATTCAAGTTCCTCAATTGGATTACTGCCTTGCTGTCCACAACCATGTACGGTATATAACGCAGCTAATGTAATACAAGTACATAAGAACTATAGAAAGTCTTATGTCTCAAGGTGTCTCCAACAATGAGCTGGAATGAAATAATCACCAGATTATCTGTTCCGGTGATGTCGGATGAGGGGCAAATGTTACCCGGGTATTCAGGAGAATTCGTTTACTCTTCTTCAGACGAGTGCCATGTGATCTTTTACATTAATCTGAGAGGGCCAACAAAGCCTTGGCCTAACGTACTGCCAAAGAGACAGCACTTCCCAGAGCGCAGCACTCCCTCAGCGCTGCACTGGGAGCATCAACCGGGGTTTTGTGTTTTCATTCTAGGGAGTAGGACAAGAGATTGATTCCGAGGTGAAGATTCTACCCAACTGATCCACAGATGGCGCGATAAATTGACTTGAGGGGAAAGCCCCTTTAGCTCCTGAAAGAGGGAAAAGCCTCAGAATTTGAGGTCTCCCCTTCAATTCCATCAATATTAAAGAGGGAGAACAGCAAACTGAGGCTGCTGGCCGTTAAACAGGACTCTAAGAAAACTAATTATAAAAGATCACCGTATAAATCCGACCATGTCTTAAGCTACTCATTGACTCAGACCTCTTAGATTTACCTCATCTTCCCTTCAACTCTTCTCAACCAACCGGTGACCTGTACTGTAGACTTGGCCTTTCAGCTGGACCCTATCTGCCGTAACATCATTCAGCAAGCACACGGCCCAAACTTCAAGATTTCATTGATGACAGTAAACTGTTCGACCTTCAATCTCATGGCTCTGTGACATTTTCCGAGCCGCCCACAATTAAATTGCAGCTCACTTCCAACCATCAGTAATTCTCCATTTATTAATCAGGATAATGGTTGAACCCAGAGCCCTGGTAAGCCCTTTTATTAAAAAAAAAATTGGAAATCCGTTTGAGAGTGCTTTGTGACACTGAAATCTCAAAGCAGCCGTTGATATATTCACTTCACAGTTGACGAGTTGGTCAGTCAGAGGCTTAACCCTTGTTGCGCATTGCATTATTTCTCCTCGAACACCCTCCTTATAGGGGAGGGTGGGGGAGAATCCAGGGAGGCAAGCGAGGGTCAAAGTACAAAGAACAAAGAAAAGTACAGCACAGGAACAGGCCTTTCGGCCCTCCAAGCCTGTGCCGACCATGCTGCCTGTCTAAACTAAAATCTTCGACACTTCTGGGGTCCGTCTCCCTCTATTCTCATCCTATTCATGTATTTGTCAAGATGCCCCTTAAACGTCACTTTCGTCCCTGCTTCCACCCCCTCCTCCGGCAGCGAGTTCCAGGCACCCACTACCCCCTGTGTAAAAAAACTTGCCTCGTACATCGCCTCTAAACCTTGCCCCTCGCACCACAAACCTATGCCCCCTAATAATTGACCCCTCTACCCTGGGGAAAAGCCTCTGACTATCCACTCGGTCTATGCCCCTCATAATTTTGTAGACCCATATCAGGTCGCCCCTCAACCTCTTTCGTTCCAGTGAGAACAAACCAAGTTTATTCAACCTCTCCTCATAGCTAATGCCCTCCATACCAGGCAACATCCTAGTAAATCTCTTCTGCACCCTCTCTAAAGCCTCCACATCCTTCTGGTAGTGTGGCGACCAGAATTGAACACTATACTCCAAGTGTGGCCTAACTAAGGTTCTAAGGTCCTTGATCAAAACCATTTGTCATCTACTCTGTCTTGTTTGCTGCAAATGGGAAGACAACAAGAGATACAAGACTTTGCTGTTTAATCGTCTGGAAGAAAAACTGGTCTCAAGGATTTCTTTTGGGGGGGTGTGGGGGGTGGGGGGGACGTGAGGTGTTATCAAAGACCAACATTCCCAATGTTGTTCCCAGCATTATCAAAATAGATGGTAGAATGGGGAAATCAAGGGTTAAGGAATTTCAAATACAAAATAGCAAATAAAGGCTGAAGTGGCTCGGATGTAGTTAGATTAAAAGTTGACGTCAACTAAAGGTGCAGTAAAAAGAGAGAATCATAGGGATTGGAGAACATTCCACCTCTCGGTTAGATCATGGCAGATCTGTATCTACCTGCATTGGTCCGGTATCTCTGAATGCACTATCCTACTGAATGGCAGAGCAAGCTCAAGGGGCCAAGTAGCCTACTCCCGCTCCTATTTGTTCTGCCCTTATGGTGTCAAAGAACAGCAAAGAACAAAGAAAAGTACAGCACAGTAACAGGCCCTTCGGCCCTCCAAGCCTGCGCCGACCATGCTGCCCGTCTAAACTTCCGGGGTCCGTATCCCTCTATTCCCATCCTAATCATGTATTTGTCATGACGCCCCTCAAACGTCACTATCGCCCCTGCTTCCACCACCTCCTCCGGCTGCGAGTTCCAGGCTCCCACTATCGGGTTTTCAGCAATAGCTGTTTGAAGGACATATTTCCACCAGCCTTTATGTAACAAAGTGTTTCCTGTCATCACCCATTATCAGCCTAGCCCAAATTTTCAGATAATGAACCCCGAAGAGGAAACAAAAACAGACAAGCGCAGATATTGGTTGATCATATTTTTTAATTGAATATATCTATGGTGATTATTGACTTGTTTTTATGATGCAGGATGACCGACACCCTTGCTATAAACTAACCTTCTTACTAACACATTTTTCAGAACATGAACTTACAACTGCAAGGCATCTGCAGCCATGTTACAATTTTTTCTAACATGTGCTTTCTGACGTTGGACACTCAGGTCAAGTGACCCATGAAATTCAGAGTGTACCGTATTGCATCTAACTCTGGTGTTCATGACCGTAATCGCCCTATTATCATTTTTAAAAGCCCAGGTTCGATTCCGACCTTAGGTAACTCTCTGTGTGGTGTTTGCCCATTTTGCCCGTGTCTGAGTGGGTTTCCTCCGGGTGCTCCGGTTTCCTCCCACAGTCCAAAGATTCGCAAGTTAGGTGGATTGACCGTGCTAAATTGCCCCTTAGTGTCCAAAGCTTACAGGGATAGGGCCGCGGATTGGGCCTAGGTAGAGTGCTCTTTCGGAGAGTCGGTGCAGACTCAATGGACCGAAAGGCCTCCTTGCGCACTGTAGAGATTCTATGACAAGATATAAAGGGGTATTTCACTTTTACAAAAGTGGCTATTCTAATGAATCCACAAAATTCTGAACTACTGCTCCCTGCCCTAATCTGCTCACTCCGGATTTCACCCTCCTGACCTACCAAAGTCCCATGACAGTGGAGGCAGCTGATGATATAAATGCCCAGCTGCCTCCAGAAACCGTGCTTGCCCGAAATGCGCCCTGACGCCCCTGCAAAAATAGGGATGGCCATGAAAATCTCGATCCATGTTTCCAGACCAATGGGCCAAGCTTGTGTTGTAACATAGTCACGATGTGAACATGACCCCAGGAGCTGAAGTGATTTGGGATACTCCTCAGAGGAACAGTGATGTGATATACAAATGAAACACCTTTCCTTTCATTTTGAAAGAGAGATAATAATGAGAAGACATGGAGGGAGGTGGGGGGCTGTACAAAAAGGCAGCTCCTAAATATTCTTCTCCAAACACTAGCAAGTGTTCAGAGAGTAAAAATGGTGGTGCTCAACACAACTGATGATCAACCTCTCTCCTTAAAGCTAATAACAATTCATCGCAAGGATTTGTGATTTTGCCAGGTACCTACCCATCTCGAACAGCTTCCTTCTTCTCCAGGTCTTGAATGACATCCAGTAAAACCTTAATGGTCTGCTGGCTGGTCTGTAGAACATCCTCCATTGTCTGTAACCTGGACTGGAGAGAAGTGATTTCATACTGGGTGGTGAGACCTGGTTTGACCCTTTGGTTTCCTGCTGGGTTCACCGGCTCCTTCAGATTGTCCTGAGGATTTTTGCCACTGGGCACAAGTTCCAGTCGGTCATCAGGATGTGACAGTGAGGGCCCCAGTTGGTTGGCGTGTTCTCCTGATTGGAGAGAAGTCTTTGAGTGTGGCTGCGGTGACTCACTTGGAACTTGGGTTGATTCTGATGGGTTCAGCGTTGAGGTGCAGAGTTCTAGTTGGTCAGTTAGAAGGGAGAGACTTGGCTGTTGGGGGTTGAGTGCTGATGCTGGGGTCTTTAAGCAGGACTTGGGGTAGATACAAGGCTGGTCCTTAAGGAGAGGTTGATCCATGTTAGGTGGCTCAGTCTTTCTAGGTTCAGGATGATTACTGTCCAAATCACATGACTTGTTACATGTGCCCTGTTTCAGTGAGTGCCGATCCAGAAGGTTTTCTTTGGACGATGGTGGACTGGTCTTGGAGTTTATTGAGCAGGGATTGGTGGAGGAGCTTCTCAAATGGTCTGCAACATCACCCTTAGCTGCACAGTGCTGCCCGGCTATCAATGTTTTGTGGTCCTGTTCTGCCAGGGTGTCAGTAATGGCTTTGCAAAGTGTAGCCTTGTCCACAACGCGATGGCATGCAGACGAACCATTGGGGTTTTGGGTGTGAGCTTCCTCGGAGGCACACTCATTTTGCTGAGAGTTCTTGGAAGAAGGCAGGTCTGGATTGGGGTCAACACAGTTATTCAGCGGTGCCCTGGCCATCTCCGGTTCCCTCCCATTGAGAACTGTGGCTGCCTCTATCTCCCCCACTTCCTCCTCCTCTTCCTCCTCCTCTTCCACTACCTGTGCATGAACGCTGGCCACCTGTGGCTCCCCTTCTTCCTTGGAGGACTTTGGGGAGGCATGTGAAAACAAAATGCCGTCCTGCTTGTCCACTTCGCTGAAATCACTGATGCTCTTGCTCCTGAACCTGAAGGCCGGGAACTGCTTTTGAAGGCTGGGAGAGGTCTGAATGGCAGTGCTCATGCAGACTTTCCGGGGATTGGGAAGGGTCAGGGAGCAGGGCCGTGCCTGCTGCCAATTTCTCGCCGAGCCCTGGGAACTCGCTGTGGATGCCTGCTGCGTATTGCCCTCGGGCCCCTCAGTGGATGCCTCTGGGGTCTTCTCCCCTCCCACCTCCTCAGGGCCGTCGGCTAGATCCTTGAAGCGCACCTGCTGGGTCTTGTGACGCCTCCGGTGTTGCCTCCTCTCGGTTTCCGATGAGCTTGCGGGATCCCGCTTCAGTAGGACAGATCTGACGGTCATGGTGCGGTCTGAGTTTACGTGAACATTTGAAGCCAGTGAATGATTTGTTTCCTTACTGACCATTATCTCCTGACCAGAACAGTTTGGAAAGAATTTGAAGTATTCAACACTTTCCCAGAAGGCCTCAGAACCCTTGGCTTCCAACTGGCTGAAAATGAGCATGTGACTCCTGAGCCACGTCTGCCATTGGCCAAAATGCGCAGTCCATTCTCCTGCAGGTTGCTGCAAGCTCCTTCCTTCCAAAGAGTTATGGGATGTTCAGGAAGAGTAGAAAATTCATCAGAAGCCTGATGAGGGAATAATTAGCTCTGGGCCCAGAAACTGTTAAACAGTTGGCTTTATTCAGCTGAAATGTTACCAACAGAGACATCCCCCAGGGGAGGGGCGGCCAACCAGGCACTGGGTACAGTTGAGGCCTCTGCTCAGAAGCTCTGCCTGACAGAGGCACTCGCGCTCCAACGCAAGGAGATGAAGTGAAGAGTGATGTTGCGCCGTGTTTGATCCTTCCTACCCGCCGTGTAGCATGCTGTCTCTGGCCCGCAAGGGAAGCAAATCGACCTGACTCTCCTGCCGTTGTGTTGACCAGCTCTGTTGGGGTGGTTGTCCGAGCAGTGAGTTCGGATATCGAACTGACGGCTGTACCTGGGCAGGCAGTCTGGCTGGCAGAGTGGTGTCATCTTCCCCTCCCTCCACCCAGGCTTTCGGTACACATGAAAGTTCAAACTGTGTCCATTGCTGCGGAGCAGGCTTGAGTGACTTATTTCCTTCCAGCTCTCAGGCCACAGCAGTGAGGCCCTAGGTGGTTTTCAGGGTTGCGTTGTCAGGACCTAAGCAGGTGGAGATGAAGAGAGACAATGGATGTTAATATTTGCATGACAGCTTCACCGAACGTATTGCAGAAATGATTAACTACAAGCTCGGTGCAGCCAAATTAGATACTGCTGCAAACTGGATTGGCTCTGGCATTTGCTTCTTTCATAGCTCTAAAATTTTGCTGAAATCAGTCAGGCCCGCTATAGTCTGGAACTGAGGTCATAAATTGTTAATTCATATCCCATGCTGCTCTCCACATGCTCCCCACCTTTTCCCTAAAGCTTCAGGCTCATCCTGACATTAAGGGATAATCATCACCCTGTCCCATCATCTGATCTGTTCACCCATGCTAGCCCAGCCTCGCAGCCAAAACCTAATCCTATTGTTAACTGGCATAATAATAATAATCTTTATTATTGTCACAAGTTGGCTTACATTAACACTGCAATGATGTTGCTGTGAAAATACCTCAGTCGCCACACTCTGGCGCCTGTTCGGGTACACTTACGAAGAATTCAGAATGTCCAAATTACCTAACAGCACGTCATTCGGGACTTGTGGGAGGAAACCGGAGCACCCGGAGGAAACCCATGCAGACACGGGGAGAATGTGCAAACTCCGCACAGCCAGTGACCCAAGCCGGGAATCGAACCTGGGATCCTGGTGCTGTGAAGCCACAGTGCTAACCACTGTGCACAGGTGTGCTGCCCAGTCAGGTAACAATCTAGACCTCATCCCTGCTTTGTCCAAAGGTGTTAGGATTCATTGTAGCATTGTAAGGAAATAGCGATACTCTTTACATTAACTTCAACTTTTAATTGAATTTCCATTGCGTTCTCCCATTGACTGCGAATGTACCAGTTGGACAGCAAGAAGTGGTGAAAGAATAATCTGGTTTCTTCATTCGAAGATAAGTCTGTGTACAAACAATGGTACCCGGGGTGCGATGTAGACAAATCTGGTCTATAGATCTGCTGCTCTGTTCTAGCTACAGAGTACGTAGACATAAACAGCACATCCTGCCTCATGATGGATAGTGATGAACTGCAGTTTATGATATTTATCCTCAAAGGTACATGTGCATCACAAGAAATTTCTGTGAGCTCTGTTCAGTTTGTGAAAGGGATTCCAGTAAGAGATTATTTTACCTGTTAAGGGGAGGCCACCAAAACTGTCCCTGTTAGCTCAACCGTTTAAATGTATTCTGTCACAGATCTGAAAAAATCAGGAGAATGCCATATCATGGGAGTTATTCTTCATAAAATTAAAGTTAAAACTGATTGGGTGAGGTAATACTTCGAGACATTCAATTTTCACGTATTCAGAGTGAAAGTGGTATCGAAAAACTCTGGTAGGGGAATAGATTGTGGATATGGACCAAGCAGGTGTCCACGAGGTGGAGAGTCTGGACCCTGGGGCCATTGTTTAGGATTACCATAGATGATCATAGAATTTACAGTGCAGAAGGAGGCCATTCGGCCCATCGAGACTGCACCGGCTCTTGGAAAGAGCACCCTACCCAAGGTCAACACCTCCACCCTATCCCCATAACCCAGCAACCCCACCCAGCACTAAGGGCAATTTTGGACACTAAGGGCAATTTATCATGGCCAATCCACCTAACCTGCACATCTTTGGACTGTGGGAGGAAACCGGAGCACCCGGAGGAAACCCACCCAGACACGGGGAGAACGTCCAGACTCCGCACAGACAGTGACCCAAGCCGGAATCGAACCTAGGACCCTAGAGCTGTGAATCAATTGTGCTATCCACAATGCTACCGTGCTACAGCTCAACGATTCAGGAATATAGTTGCAAAAAGAACAAAGGTGGTGAGGAGTTTGAACTCGCTTCCACAAATGTTAAATCTGTCAAGTATCATGCTGCACTTCTTTGTGTCTTCCTCACTGCCCACCTCGCTTTGTATTCTTGGCACATTTGTCTACAAAACAACTTCTAATGATTTGTTTATATTCATTCATGGGACGTGGTCTTCATTGGCTACTCCAGCCAATGTTGCCCCATCCCTTTTTCACCTTCAGTACATGGTGGTGAGCTGCCTTCTTGAACCATTGCAATCCAGGTGGTGTAGGTATACCCGCAGTGCTGTTAGGGAGGAAACTTGAGGATTTTGACCCAGCGACAGTGAAGGAATGGTGATATATTTCCAGGGTGTTATATAGCTTGGAGGGGAGCTTTCAGGTGCTGGTGTTACCATTCACCTGCTGCCCTTGACCTTCCATGTGGTATAGGTCATGGGTTTGGAAGGTGCTATTGAAGGAACCTTGGTGCGTTCCTACAATGTATCTTTTAGATGGTGCACACTGCTGCCACTGTGCATCAGTGGTGGAGGGAGTGAGTGAATGTTGAATATGGGGCGGAATTCTCCGATCGCCGAACGGCCGGAGAATCCACTTTTACGCTGGAATTGAGGGCTGCATCATTTTTGCGATGCCCCGCCCCCTCAAAAATGGCGTACAGTATGCCGCATGCCATATGGATGTCATCTGAGGCCCTCACCTGATGCTCCGCCACCGATGGGCTGAGTCCCCGACGGAGTGGGGCACATCTCCTCACAACTTTCGGGGACCTCACCTGGCGATTGCAGACGGTGTCCAGCGCCGTCACAGTCGGGGGGAGCCATTCTGCTGGGGGGGGGGGCTTTGCCAGGGTCTGGGGCCACTGGTGGGGTGGGTTATGGGGGCAGTTTTTGGCAGGCCGCGTCTGTGCGCGGCCGCCGCCATATTTTACGTCATGGCCACCGCAGGCCACCACCGTGCGCATGCGCGGCCATGGTCCCGGCCATTCTGCGTCTGTATCGGCAGGTAAAGCCGGGGGATTTACATGGCGCTGCTGCTAGCCCACCACTGGGCGGAGCATCGGTGCAGGGGCGGAGCCCGTTTTTTGGTCGTCAGACCAGACAGATCCTGCGGGCATAGCCGCAGAATCGGAGAATCCAGCCCATGGTGTCTGGATGCGAATCAAGTGGGTTGTTCTGTCCTGGATTCTATTGAACATCTGGCGTGTTATTGGAGCTGTGCTCATCCAGGCAAATAAGAGAGTATTCCATCACACTCCTGACTCGTGTCTTTGGAGAGGCTTTGGAGAGTCAGGAAGTGGGTTAATAGCTGAAGAATTCCCAGCTTCATATTCTGCATTTAATGCAACAAAATACCTCATACAACAAAGTGTGACACCAAGCCATGTAAGGAAGATATTAGAGATAAGGACAAATAATGCTGGAAATCACAATAGGATAGACAGCATCTGTGGAGAGAAACAGAGTTACGTTTTGGGTTGATGTTATTCCAGATGCCCAGCATCCGCAGTTTTCTGCTTTAGTGAGGGGATGTTAGGCTATGACCAAAGTTCAGTCCAAGAGGTAAGTTTAAATTGCCCCTTAAAGGAGGAAAGCGAGATACTGAGGTGAAAATTTGAAGGGCGGTTATTCCAGAGATTGGAACCTGGGCAACTGAATGCATGGCCACCAATGGTAGAGCAATTATAGTTGGGAGGTAGTGAGGTAGGAGGTTGAAGGGAGGGTATTCCAGAGATTGGAACCTGGACTACTGAAGGCACCGCCCCCAGTGGTGAAGAAATTATAAGTGAGAATACGTAGGAGGCCAGAATTGGAGTAGCGCAGGTATTTGAAGGGATATGCAGCTGCAGGCGATGACAGAGATTGAAGGTTGGGGCAAGGACAAAGAGGGATTTGAAAACAAGGATGAGAATTTTATAGTCAAGATGTTGCTATTTAGGTCAACAAGGCAGCAATGATCAGGGAACAGAACTTTCCGCAAGTCAAGACACAGGAAAACAAAGTATTGGAGAACCTCAAGCTAGCATGTGGGAGACCAGCCAGGAGTGGCTATCTATAGATTGTAACGCATTTGCTGCAGTCCACTACAGCCTGCCAATTCAAAAATTCCCTATTTATGCCTATTCCCTGATTCCTGTCTATTAACTATTCCTGTATCCGTGTGAATATATTAACCCCAAATCCATGATTGATTTCATCCCAGGGTGCGAAAGGTGGTGAATAGTGAGTAGTAGATGTGTTGGTGTTAATTTTCCAAAATGGCTAGATTCTGGAAAAGTTTGATCAGATTGGAAAGTAGCAAATATAACTCTTCTTCAAGAAGGGAGGAAGGCAGAAACCAGGATAATATAGGCCATTTAACTTGACAGCTGTCATGGGGAAGGTGTTAGAATCGATCACTAAGGAAGCTATAGCTGGGCACTCAGAGAAATTCAGAGTACTTGAGAAGAGTCAGCATGGTTTTGTGAAAGGAAATAATGTTTGACCACAATTTGTTGGAGCTCGTTGAAGGAGTCACATGCATTGTGAATAAAGGGGAGCTTATAGATGTACTATACTTAGATTTGCAGAAGGCGTCTGATAAGGTGCCACATTAAAGGTTATTGCTGGAAAGTAAAGGTTCATGGTATAAGGGGTAACATTTTAGCACAGCTAGAAGATTGGCTGGCATAAAAGAAAGCACATGTAAATGGGTCTCTTTCTGATTTACAGGATGTGATGGGGTCTCTGTTGGGCGCATAATGTTTTGCAATTTCCATCAATTGCTTAGATTAGGGGAGTAATGTGATGGCAGCTCAATTTACAAATGACACAATGTAGGAGAGTATGTTGTGAAGAGGACATAAGGAGGTTGAGTGAGTGGGCAAAAATCTGACAGATGGAGCATAATGTAGGAAAACATAAGTTGTTCACTTTGGCAGGAAGAATAAAAAAGCAGAGTATTAAATGGAGAACAGCTGCAGAATTCTGAAGTGTCGAGGGATCTAGGTGTTCTGGTGCCTGAGTCACAAAACATTAGTGTGCTGGTACAGCACATAATAAAGAAGGCAAATAGAACATTATCCTTTATTACTAGAGGAATTGAACATAAAAGTAAGCGTGTTATGCTTTAGTTGTATCGGGCATTGGTGAGACCACATCTCGAATACTGTGTGCAGTTTTACTCTCCTTATTTAACCAAGTATGTAAATGCATCAGAGGCAGTTCCGAGGTTTGCTGGATTGATATCTAGAATGACTGGACTTTATCATGAGGAAAGGTTAGACAAACTGGGCATGTTCCCACTGGAGTTTAGAAGAGTGAGGGGTGATTTGATTGACGTAGATAAGATCCTGAATGGTATTGTCAAACTGGATGTTTCCTCTTGTGGGCGAGTCCAGAACTGGGGGCCACTGTTTTAAAATTAAGGTTCTTCCTTTTAGGACAAAGATGGGGAGAATTCTTTTCTCTCCAAGGGTTGGCAACTTTGGAACTCTTCAGAAGGTGGTGGAGGCGGGATCATTGAATTTTAAGGCAGAGGTAGATAGATTTTCATGAGGTAAGGGAATCTAAGGTTATTAGGGGTAGTTGGGAATGTGAGTGTCCCTTTAAGAAAAGGTTTTTGTCTTATCACATGGCTTCAGTGATGTCATTGTGTGAATGGAGCTGGGCTGTGGCTCAGACTTTTACTTTCGTTTTCACAATGGACTGCTGTGGACTCAGACAGAGAACAGGAGTGCCTGCCTCTCAATCTTCATTTTAAAAGCTGTTCCAGACTGCTTGGTAATCTAAAAGAGATAATTGCTTTCTGAAAGGAATTCAAGCCTGCTGTTTGGAAAGGGGAACAGAGTACCAATAACAAGTCTTATACCAGTGTGAATGCCGGGTGCTGGGCCACGCCTTTGAAAAGGGGTTTCTAGTTTTAATTGGATTTTGTTGTTGAATTGGAACAGTTAAGGGGGAATTCATTCAGGGTTATACATTACTGCAGCTGTGTGGGTTCTGTGTGGGGCAGCACGGTAGCATTGTGGATAGCACAATTGCTTCACAGCTCCAGGGTCGCAGGTTCGATTCCGGCTTGGGTCACTGTCTGTGCGGAGTCTGCACATCCTCCCCGTGTGTGCAATGGTTTCCTCCGGGTGCTCCGGTTTCCTCCCACAGTCCAAAGATGTGCAGGTTAGGTGGATTGGCCATGATAAATTGCCCTTAGTGTCCAAAATTGCCCTTAGTGTTGGGCGGGGTTACAGGGTTATGGGGATAGGGTGGAGTTGTTGACCTTGGGTAGGATGCTCTTTCCAAGAGCCGGTGCAGACTCGACGGGCCGAATGGCCTCCTTCTGCACTGTAAATTCTATGATTATGTTCGCAATTGATAAAAATTCTTGCTGTGAGTGTTTATATAAATGTTGACTAAATTCTGAGAATAAAGCTTGTTTTTTTGATTAAAAGTCCGTTGATAATCACCTGAAAGGAAGGCTCTTGTGCTCATCCTAGCCAAATTCAACATAAAGGTTGTGGGTCAGGTGGACTCCATAATATACTTTGGAGTTTTCTAAACCCTGGCCGATAACACAATTCAAAACACAAACACAGATCTGCCATTATCTTATAGGCGGAGCAGGCTCAAGGGATTGAATGATCTTCTTCTCCTATTTTGTGTATTTGTATGTTTATATGTATGTACGAGTTCTTGGCTTGTGTATTAACCTTTTGTGTGGCACTTTATCCAATGCCTTGTCAAAATCCAAGTATATTACTTCTATTGGCTCCCCCTCATCTACCCTACTTCTTACTTCCTCAAATACCCAATTCATCAAGCACAATTTCTCCTTTCATAAAACTGTGTTGACTCTGTCTGATAATACAATGACTTTCGAAGGACTACATCAGATTCCAGTATTTTCCTGACGGCTGATATCAGTCTGACTACATTGTGATGCATGAGGCATCACAGTTGTGTGATGGACAGATTAGAGGGTCTTTGCTTATCTGCCACTGTTTGCATGCTCGTACATGACATTGTGAGCTGAATGCCGCTCACGAAACCCATCAGTATCCCAAGTACTCGCCACCACACCTAATCCCTTCCGTTCACTAAACCAGGCAAAATAAATCCTTTTACGATTGCCTGCCTGAAAAGCAGCTGCTTAAAAAGGCATTTCTTTGTTTACTTCGGGCCATCTAAATCGCAGCGCTAAGCCACAAGGTCTAAATATAATTCATGAAATTCGCCATTTTAAGTGCGTGGCTATAAGATCAATGCCTCTTGTCTCTTATAGTGAAGGTACAAGTGGCCTGCTGCAGAATGGGATTTATTTACAAAGCTAAAATCTGAGTGCAGAAGATGTAATCACAGGAAGGAAGGAAACAATGATCCTCTAAAGAAGTCTGAAATGAAGACTAGTTGGTCTGGAGACTGAAACGGCAGCACACAAGATCCATCACGCTTATGTAGCTGCCAGTTCTTCAACTAATCTACCCTGATCCCATTTCCCTGTATCCTTTAAAGTTAATCCATTCCAAACATCAATCAATTGCCTTTAAATGGATCATTTTCACTTTCCTGCTTAAGTGGGGTAAAATTCCCAGGATTCCTGCCTTTTGTAGATCATGCATGGATTTGTATCCCATTGAAATCACTGAAATCAACACTGGATCGCTTTCACCCGGAATTACAACTGAATCTCTGGGCCAGTGCTCCGAGCAAAGTCCGGGAGCAGGAATCACTGGGGGCATTAAAAATTGTACTCTGAAAAGATTTTCCCTTGAAATGCTTTTGTAAACTGCTATAAATCTCTGGGTTGAGTGTCAACCAATCACGAAATTAAGAGTTTGTTCCCTATCTGACTGGAAGTGGGAAGGTGATGTGCCGCAAGCAGGAACATTTTTTTTCAGACCACCAGTGGCAGAATTGTGGAGGTGGGGTGTCGGGAATCACAGTGTTATGAGATGGCTGACATTCCAAGAATATGTCAAGTGACTACCCAGGCAGTGAAGGTGAAAATCATTCCCGTAGCCTCTCTCTCAGTGGCCACTCGCAGTAAAGCTTCAAAGAATACATTGGGTGGGATTTTCCTCCCCCTCCGCAGCGTGCTTTGAAGCGACGGGGGTTGCACACCAGTTCTGGTCCCGACATTGTCAACGGGGTTTCCGGTTGAATGCACCCTTCACCGCCGGGAAACCCGCGGCAGGGATGGTGCATCAGTAAGATCCTGCCAGCGTGAACGGCCAGAAAACACCCGCCCTTCGCCACATTGACATAGAGTCAGAGATAGAGTCGGAGATGTTTACAGCATGGAAACAGGCCTTTTGGCCCAGCTTGTTCATTCCGCCCAGTTTCTGTCACTAAGCTAGTCCCACTTGCCTGCATTTGGCCCATATCCTTCTATACCCACCCTGCCCATGTAGCTGTCTAACTGCTTTTTAAAAGACAAAAATTAGCCCTGCCTCTACCCCTGCCTCTGGCAGCTCATTCCAGATGCTCACCACCCTCCGTGTGAAGAAATTTCCCCTCTGGTCTCTTTTGTATCTCTCCCCTCTCATCTTAAACCTATGCCCTCTAGTTCTAGACTCCTTTATCTTTGGGAAAAGATGATGACCACCTACCTTATCCATGCTCCTCATTATTTTATAGACCTCTATAAGTTCACCCCTAAGCCTTCTACTCTCCAGGGAAAAAACGTCCCAGCCTATCCTGCCTCTCCTTATAACTCAGACCTTCAAGTCCTGCTAGCATCCTCGTAAATCTCTTCTGCACTCTTTCTAGTTTAACAATATCCTTCCCATAATCGGGTGACCAGAACTGAACGCAGTATTCCAATGTCTTGTACAACTTCAACAAGATGTCCCAACTCCTGTATTCAATGTTCTGACCAATAAAACCTAGCATGCCGAATGCCTTCTTCACCACACTGTCCACCTGCGACTCCACCTTCAAGCAGCTATGAACCTGTACCCCTAGATCTCTTTGTTCTGTAACTCTCCCCAACTCCCTACTGTTAACTGAGTAGGTCCTGCCCTGATTTGATCTACCAAACTGCATCACTTCACATTTATCCAAATTAAACTCCATCTGCCATTCATCGGTCCACTGGCCTAATTGGTCAAGATCCTGTTGCAATCTTGTATAACCTTCTTCGCTATCCACTATGCTACCAATGTTGGTGTCATCTGCAAACTTACTAACTATGCCTCCTACATTTTCATCCAAATCATTAATATGTAGAACAAATAGCAGTGGACTTTAAGGACTTTAAACACTTGGATTGAGTTTTTTGAAGGGGCACTGCTCTCATCTACCTTCTTGGTTAGCCCTTCAAAAAACTCAATCAAATTGGTGAGACATGACTTTCCCCTTACAAAGTCATGCTGACTTTCCCCAATTAGCCCTTGCCTGTCTAAATGCCTGTAGACACTGTCTCTCAGAATACCTTCGAACAAGTTATTCACTACAGAAGTAAGGCTAACCGGTCTTTATTTCCCAGGCTTGTCCCTACAGCCCTTCTTAAACAAGGGCACAACATTTGCTACCCTCCAATCTTCAGGCACCTCTCCTGTGACCATCGATGATTCAAATATCTCAGCTAGGGTAGGGTGGCAATTTCCTCCCTAACCTCCCACAATGTCTTGGGATACATTTCATCAGGTCCTGGGGATTGATCTATCTTGATGTGCTTTAATACCTCCAGCATCTTCTCTGTAATATGTACACTCCTCAAGACATCACTTTTTATTTCCCCAATTTTCCTAACATTCGTGATTTCTCAACATTAAAAACTGACGAGAAATATTCTTTTAGGACCTCTTCCATCCCTTGTGGATCTGCACATAGATGACCTTGTTTATCCTTTGTGTTAAAAATAAATCTCCTCACCTGCTCCTTCCAGTAAACCATCAATAACAGCTTGTATTTGTAAAGCACTTTTAATGTATTAAAATTGTCGCAAGTCTTTCATGAGGAGCATTACCAAAGTTTGACACAGAGCAATGTTGGAGGATATTTGTATATAAGAGCCATCTTTCAGTGAGCGTCTTGAGGAAGGAGAGTATGATAGAGACGCAGCGAGTTTTAAAGAGGAAATTCTAGGCTGATTGTCATTGTAGGGTTCATTAGTTCTGTATGGTGTAGTGTGGGTGGGTGAATGGGCATGGAAGTGCCACAGCTTGGAATGAGAGGCACATCAAGAACATAGAACATACAGTGCAGAAGGAGGCCATTCGGCCCATTTAAGCCCTCACTTCCACCCTATCCCCATAACCCAATAACCCCTCCTAACCTTTTTGGACACTAAGGGCAATTTAGCATGGCCAATCCACCTAACCTGCACGTCTTTGGACTGTGGGAGGAAACCGGAGCACCCGGAGGAAACTCACGCGGACACAGGGAGAACGTGCAGACTCCGCACAGTGGCCCAGCATGGAATCGAACCTGGGACCTTGGCGCTGTGAAGCCACAGTGCTATCCACGTGTAGCCACACACTGTTCCCTTCGTCCCCCGGAAGTCCTGATACTGCCAGGTGGTAAAGGTTCTGCCTTGTTTACCAGTTCATATCAAATTCAGAATCCCATTTACATTAGTTACATACACTCACGTCTCTTATGCTCGGTGGATCAACAACCCCGACTCTGTTAATTAAGGTTTTCACCACTCTGGTCACATTTGCTTTTACTGCATCTTATTTATTGTTTTCTGGGGTGTGGACATCACTGGCAAGACCAATGTTTGTTGCCCATCCTTAATTACTCATGAATTGAGTGGCTTGCCAGGTCGTTGCAGATGGCAGTTAAAAGTCTGGATCACAGAATAATAGTGAAGAAGAGGCCCCTTGGCCCATCAAGTCTGCACTGACACGGGAAAAACACAGGACCTATCTGTCTAATTCCATTTGCCAGCACTTGGCCCACAGCCTTTTTAAAGGATGTGAGGCAATCTTCCTCTACCACCCTCCCAGACCGTCACCACCCTCTGGGCAAAATAGGTTTTTCCTCAAATCCCCCCTAAATCCCCTGCCCCTCACCATGAACCTGTGTCCCCTCGTAACTGACCCTTGAACTAAGGGGGACAACTGCATCCTATCCCCGCCCCTCATAATTTTGTACACCTCGATCAGGTCACCCCTCAGTCTTACTCTGCTTCAATGCAAACAACCCAAACTAATCCAACCTCTCTTCATAATTAATTGTTCCATCCCAGGCAACATCCTGGTAAAACCGCTCCAGTGCAATCACATCCTTCCTATAATGTGGTGACCAGAACTGCACACAGTACTCCAGCTGTGGCCTCATCAAAGTTCCATACACCTCCAACATGACCTCCCTGCTTTTGTAATCTATGCCTCGATCAGTAAAGGCAAGTATCCCATATGCCTTTTTCACCAACCTATTAACCTACCCTTCTACCTTCAGAGATCTACGAACAAACATAAGGGTCCTTTGTTCCAGTGTCATGCCATTCATGAAAATTAAATGAAAATCGCTTATTGTCACAAGTAGACTTCAATGAAGTGACTCTGAAAAGCCCCTAGTCGCCACATTCCGGCGCCTGTTCGGGGCTCCTGTTCGGGGAGGCTGGTACGGGAATTGAACCGTGCTGCTGGCCTGCCTTGGTATGCTTTAAAAGCCAGCTATTTAGCCCAGTGTGCTAAACCAGCCCCTTGAATACTTCCTTGTCAAATTATTCTATCCAAAGTGTATCACCTCACACTTTTCAGGGTTAAATTCCAGTTACCACTTACCTGTTCATTTGACCAACCTGTCTATAGCGTCCTGTAGCCCAAGACACTCAAACTCACTGTTAATCACCTGGCCAATCTTTGTGTCATCCACAAACTTACTGATCCTATCCCCCACATAGTTATCTGTGTAATTTATATAAATGATGAAATGTAGGGGAACATGCACAGTTCCCTGTGGAACGCCACTGGACACTGGCTTCCAGCAGCTGTCTGCCATCACCCTGTGTCTCCTACAGCAAAGCCAATTTTGAATCTACCTCGTCAAATTACTCTAGATTCCATGTGCATTTGCCTTCTTTACAAGTATCCCATGTGGTACCTTGTCAAAGGCTTTGCTGAAATCCATATATACTACATCAACTGCACTACCCTCATTTACACACCTGGTCACCTCCTCAAAAAAAATCAATCAAATTTGTTAGGCATGACCTTCCTCTCAAAAAGCCATGTTGACTATTCCTGATCAAACCTTGCCTCTCCAATTCTTCAGAATTTTCTCCAATAGTTTCCCTACCACTGACATGAGACTCACTGCTCTGTAGTTCCCTGGTTTATCTCTTCAATCTTTAAAAAAAATAAATTTAGAGTACCCAATTCATTTTTCCAATTAAGGGGCAATTTAGCATGGCCAATCCACCTACCCTGCACATCTTTGGGTTCTGGGGGCGAAACCCACGTAAACACGGGGAGAATGTGCAAACTCCACACGGACAGCGACCACGAGCCGGGATCGGACCTGGGACCTTCGCGCCGTGAGGCTGCAGTGCTACCCACTGCGCCGCCGTGCTGCCCCTATAATCCTTCTGTAATAGTGGAACCACATTAGCTGTTCTCCAGTCCTCTGGCATTACCCCTTGGCCAGAGAAGAATTAAAAATTTGGGTCAGAGCCCCAGGAATCCCCTCCCTCGCCTCCCGCAGCATCCTGGGACACAATTCATTCAGACCTGGAGATTTGTCCACTTTTAAGCCCCCCAATACCTCCAATAACTTGTCACTCCCGATGAAAATTTGCTCATGAACCTCACAATCTCTTTCCCCGAGTTCCAGACCTACATCCTCATTCTCTGGGGTCAGCCACATTGCTCTGGGTTTGGAGTCACCGGCAGGCCAGGCCAGATAGGGATACTGGATAAGGATGGCTGATAACCTTCCCTCATGGGAAACAATGATTACTCAACAAAGATCCCTGTGACATGTCTCTGCCTCGAGCCGCCCTCTATCCGTGTTGCTTTAACACCATTCACTTGAATTTTTCAGAAAGTCTCTTAAGTTGCATTTCACCAGCATAATCCAACTTCATCAAAAATGTAAGTACTTTACAAAACCATGAAGGCTATTCTTTGATTATCTTCTGAAGTGTTCCTGACCTCCTCCCATATTATGTGACAATATTTTTCACTCTCTGTTCCAATTAACCTTTTGAATTGATTCCTTCTCAATATTTTTCTGTAGTAATGGTTTTTCCACACTGTCCTCAAATGCCTCGGCAGTCTTGCTTTCATCATATGCTGTAAAAACCGAGATAAAATATGTATTTTGCAAAGAAACAGGAGTTGGCCATTTAACTCCTCATGGCTTTTCAGGAGGCTGATCTGAAACCTAACTCCATACATATATCTCCGTTTGCCCCTTATCCCCCGACTGACAACAATCTAAGCAATCTCAGATTTAGCATTAACAATTCATTCGGCATTAATTGCTGTTTGCGGAAGAGAGTTCCAAGCTTCTGTGCCACCCTTTTTATGTCAAAGTATCTCCCAACTTCACCACTGAAAGATCTAGCTCTGGTTTTTGTCCCCTTCGTCCTGGACTCTCCAATGATAGCAGTAGATCTGTTCCATCTGGGAAATCGTGCGGAGTAGTGGGTTACATCTCTGCCTCTAAGTCAGAAGCTTCAGGATTAAGTCCCACCCCAGGAACTTGATGGCCAAGGAAGCTGCATGCATAGCAAGACCAAGTGTGTTGATTCTCAACCAGATCAGCCTTCCAACACATTGAACAGTGCGACAGATTCCTCGTCAGTCACGTGATGAAAAGAAAGCTGGTGCCTCTATCATCACTATCCATAGCTCCAGACTAGGCCATGGAGGAACGCACATTGCTACAGCAACTCAGACTCCTGACCTATCTGAAATGCAACACATATCTGCATGGTTCCTCAATATTTTGAAAGTGCCATTGCTGTAATCCCTTAAATCATATGTTCCAAGACAGTCTCTTCGCCTCGAAGTAGTTCTTTGGCTATATTTTATAAATTTAAATTAACTATAAATGGAAACATTGAAAACTATTCTTTACTCATTGGCCGGGGCCGGAATTCTCCGGATGTTCTCTGACACTGGGGTTCTCTGGTGCCGCCGGTAGCGCACTCCTGCGGTGTGGGGTGGCTTCAATGGGAAATCCCATTGACTGCGGCGGCGGGAGCAGGAAGACTCGCCGCCAGCGAACGGCATGCCGCCTTCCCGCCATCGAGAAACACGTGGCTGGGAGGCTGGAGAATCCTGCCCATTGCGTATCCCTATCGTTTTCACACTCGTTTGAGCACCTCTCCTGACCCAGCGCTAGCTGGTTCGTGTGATTAGCATTTGGCTGAATCTTTTGGCTATTGTGGACCTGGATGACCTCATCACCTCTCCATGTCAATACAGTTGCGGCTTTTATCTTTTAACCAGTTCATTGACACAAGACCAGATGGTAATGGGCAGCCGTTTTATTTCAAATTCCATTTGTTGGCACAGATGCGCAGTTACCCTGAGGAAGCTGATTAACGTGACTGTTGTTAGCCTTAGGAAGTGGATGTGGTGTTGGGCGTTCTGACACACAGATGAGCCAACATAGTTGTATTTGGTACAACGCTGTTTTATTCAAACTTACTATCTACAGTTTTGTCTTGATACTCTGCACGTGGGGACTCCCTGTCTGTGATGTTAAAGCAGGTCTTGTCGTTGTCCTTGTCCCCAGATCTACTACCCACCAGGTGTCGTGTTTGTCCTTTTATACAGTCCCTGTCTTTATCTGTGATTGGTTGTGGTGTTGTGTGTTCTGATTTGTCTGTTGGTGTGTCTATCATGATGTGTGTGTTTGAATATCATGACAGTGGAGAGGAACGATTCACTTGGAAGAAGTCAGGAATGGGAAAATATATTATGAGGAGGGGGTTTCAAAGTGAAGGAATTGGGTGGAATAATTGGGAAAGCTTGTTTCTTCTCCTTTGGGGAGTCAGTGCTGAATGGCCTTCAGATGAAAATGTCACAAAGAGAGTAAGAGAGGGCTGTTTGGAGAATGGAACATTTTGCTACAGGGAGTTGTCGAGACAGAGGCTTTTGCAGATGTTACAGGAAAACTAGAGAACTATTTGAAGAGCTGTGAGGTAGGGAATTAGTTTTGAATTAGGCGAGCAAAGAGTCAGTGCAGGCCTGATGGGCTTGGATGACATAGAATCCCTACAATGCAGAAGGAGGTCATTCGACCCATTAAGTCTGCACCGACCCTCCAAAAGAGCACCTGAGATGGGCCCCAAACCTATTCTATTAACCCCGTTGTGGTGATATGCATCACTGTATATACACAAGGGGTTAATGTAAATACACTACAACTAAGTGAACATTAGAGGGAGCACCAGAGATGTCATGACACACAGACATACAGCCAATGGGCCATTAGAACAGGACACAACCAATGGGTAATCAGGACACCCAGAGGGGGCATTACCACAAGGGTGCACTTCACAACCTATATAAAAGGACAGGGCATACATGCTCTGCCTCTTTCCACAGACAGACATCTAGCGAGTACATCAGGGTTGATCAACAGCATCACACCCAGCACGTGGCTTAGAGCAGGTTGGTAAAGATAGACTGAGTTACTACAGCTAGATTAGCAGAGAGTCGAACTCATGTAAGAACTGTGTTAATAGTTCAATAAGCAAGTTGAACTCATTTCATAGTCTGGAGCTTCTTTTGTCAAAGCATACATCAAGGAAGCAGATTATGCTACATGAAGCAGCATAACACAACAGTGTGTACCATCTACGTGATGCACAGCAGGAACTCACCAAGGCTCCTTCGACAGCACCTACCAAACCCACGGCCACTACCATCTAGAAGGACAAGGGCAGCAGATACCTGGGAACTCCAGCACCTGGGGTTCTCCGCCAAGTCACTCACCCCACTGACTTGGAAATATATCGGCGATCTTTCACTGTCAGTGGGTCAAAATCCTGGAGCTCCATCCCTAACAGCACAGTGGGTGTGGCTACATCTCGGGGTCAGCAGCAGGTTCAAAAAGGCAGCTCACCACCACCTTCTCAAGAGCAACTAGGGATGGGCAATAAATGCTGGCCTTGCCAGTGACACCCACATCCCATAACTGAATTTTAAAAAACAAGTGTTGTTGCATCTTCAGCCTCCCCTGGTGCTAATTGTTGCTGCTGCTATGCTGTAGATTACCCATGGGGCGGGATGCTCCGTCTCGCTGCACCACGCCCACAGGGATGGTGTGCGACTTAAAGTGGCGCTTGCACATGGGGGGGTGGGGGGGGGGTGGTCCCAGGCACCTGCTGCCCTTATCCTCCTAGCTGGTAGAGGCCATGGGCTGGATTCTCTGGATGTCCCGACGGCGTGGGACTGCCCAAAATGGGAAACACCATTGGCTGGCTGGCAGGGCCGAGAATCGCGCTGGTAATTGAAGCAGCATAACACAACACCCGTAACCCCACCTAAACTTTTGGAGACTAAGGGGAAATTTTGCACGGCCAATTCATCTAACCTGCACATCTTTGGACTTCAGTGCAGTCAAAATCTGTAGAAGCTATGCTGTGTGGTAAATGGGCCGACACATCGAGCAAAATAGTGAAATTGTAAATTTATGCAGTTGCATTGATCCCTGTTCTGTGCTGATTTGTGCATGGCCATTAGATTAGGAGAATTGTTTTCAGTGACTGTGCCACGGAAGTGGAAACTCAGTCAGGGTTCCTGCTCCTGATTATTTTCTGGTGATCCCTGCCGCTGGAAAATGCTGCAGGTACGTCGCAAGTGGGAGTGGGATGAGGTTCACCTGTGATGACTCCCATGGCCAAGCCAGCAAGGGGAAAGCCTCCTCTAACAGGGTGTGCAAGAATGTCCCGGTCTGGAGAACCATCGTCAATCAAGACCTTTGGGAGAGGGGCTTGGACTTAAGGGCTTTCATGGATCTAGCGACACATGAGGCAAACAAAGCGCTTTGCTAATATAAAAGCAAAATACCATAGACGCTGGAAATCGGAAATAGAAACGGAAAGAAAATCCAGCAGATCTGACAATATCTGTGGAGAGAGAAACCGAGTTAACGGGGCACATTTTCCGGCTCCACCCGCTGCAGGAATTGCCATGGGTGGGACGTACTTTTTAGGGACCTGCTGACGTTGGGCTGGCATGGTGGCACAATGGTTAGCACTGCTGCCAAACAGCACCAGGGACACGGGTTCAATGACGGCCTCAGGTGACTATTTGTGTGGAGTTTGTATGTTCCCCCCATGTCTGCGTGGGTTTCCTCCGGGTGCTCCGGTTTCTTATCACAGTCCAAAGATGTGCAGTTTAGGTGAATTGGCCATGCTGAATTGACCCTTAGTGTCCAAAAGGTTAGGTAGGGTATCAGGGGGGTGGGCCTGGGTGGGGTGCTCTTTCAGAGGGTCAGTACAGATTCAACGGGCCGAATAGCCTCCGCATGCACTATAGGGATTCTATGATTCTCTGACCTCAGGCGGGAATTTATGATCTCGGGGCAGGCATGACCGGAAAATCCCACCAACGGTCTGAGTCCTGATGACTTCTTCAGGCCTGTCGTATGACCTTGGAAAGAAGTGTTATACTATCATTAGCATTAACTCTATTTCTCTCTCCACAGTTCTTGCCAGACCTGCTGCATTTTTCCCAGCACTCACTGTTTTTCAAAATATTATTAAAGTACTTGTTAATGTCGGTTTGCACGGCTAGAATCCCTGTTCGGATGCCAGCCTGTCTGTGGTAGTATGTATTAGGGGTCATGTGGGACTGGAAGCCCTAATGTCATTGGCTGACAGATTCCGGGTTTTGACCTCTAGTTCCGCCCTGAAGGCGGAGTATAAGAAGCCGGAGTCCTCCCCCGCAGGCCATTCTACTATTGAGCTGCGGGGGAACAGACGCGCTTAATAAAGCCTCATCGACTTCACTCGATTCGTCTCACGGAGTCTTTGTGCGCTACAATTTATTAAGCGCGCCTAAAAAGGACTATGGAGCTCAGGATCATCCCGGAATGCCTGAGGATCAGCCCACACGCAGTGAACGCGGCAGTAGCCTTCAAGCACTGGCAGACTTGTTTCGAGGCCTACCTCAGAACGGCCACCGGCCGGGTCACAGAAGACCAAAAACTACAGGTCCTGCACTCGAGGGTGAGCACGGAGATTTTCTCCCTCATCGAAGACGCGGAGGATTTCCAGACGGCGTTCGCAGCACTGAAAAGTCTCTATGCCCGCCCAGTTAACCAAATCTACGCTCGCTACCAGCTCGCGACGAGACGGCAAGGTCCCGGAGAATTGATGGACGAATTCTACGCCGCGCTGCTGATTTTGGGACGAGCCTGCAGCTGCCCTTCGGTGAACGCAAATGAACACACGGACATGTTAATGCGCGATGCTTTTGTGGCAGGTATGCAATCCTCCCAAATCCGCCAAAGACTTCTAGAAAAAGAGTCGCTAGGACTCTCAGAGGCACGGGCCCTAGCAGCCTCCCTAGACGTGGCCGCGCGTAATACCCGCGCCTACGGCCCCGACCGCGCGGCAGCCCATTGGGCTCACTACGTACCCGTCGCGACAAACCCACCCCCCCCCCGGACACCCCACAGGCTTGCGCGGTCCAAACGCCAAGTCGCACCGGGGGCGCTCGCTGCTATTTCTGCGGCCAGGCGAAACACCCCTGACAGCGCTGCCCGGCCCGCGCAGCAATCTGCAAGAGCTGCGGGAAAAAGGGTCATTTCGCGGTTGTGTGCCGGTCCCGCGAGGTCGCCGCTGTCCCGGGAGAACAGGGAGCCCTGCAAGCCATTTACACTCCCCAACCCCCCCAGCGCCCCATGTACGACCCGCAGGCGCAGCCGCTCTGGGTCCCGCCCACCGCGGTCCCGGGAGAACAGGGAGCCTTGCACGCCGCTTACGCTCCCCAACCCCCCCCGCGCCCCATGTATAACCCGCCGGCACTACCACTTTGGGTCCCGACCACCGCTCTCCCCGGAGAAGAGGGAGTTCTGCGCGTCTCTAACGCCCCCCCAAACCCCCCCCCCCCGCGCCCCACGTCTGACCCGCCGGCGCTACCAACTTGGGTCCCGACCACCGCTGTCCCCAGAGATGAGGGAGCCCCGCGCGGTCCTAACGCTCCCAACCCCCCCAGCGCCCCATGTGCGACCCGCAGACGCCGACATTTTGGGCCCCGGCCACCACGAGGGGAGGAAGGGTGCCGCCATCTTGGACCACCCCAGACCTGTACGACGCGTGGGGGTGGCCATTTTGTCCACCCCCGCCGCCATCTTGTGACCCCCCAGCCATGTGCGATGTATGGGGGCAGCCATTTTGTTCATCCCCGACGCCATCTTGGACGGCAACAACGGACCCCACTCCACTACTACAACCACGTCTCGCTTCAATTACGCTCGATCAAGCTCGGCCCCGGACACTCCAGACGACGACGACAACGATGCTAATAAACGGCCACGAGACACCATGCCTAGTCGACTCCGGGAGCATGGAGAGCTTTATCCACCCCGACACGGTAAGACGCTGTTCCTTGACCACCTATCCCAGCGCACAAAAGATTTCCCTAGCTGCAGGATCCCACTCCGTACAGATCCAAGGTTTCTGCATAGTTACCCTAACGGTGCAGGGGAGGGAGTTCAAAAACTACAAACTACACGTCCTTCCCCAACTCTGCGCCCCCACTTTACTGGGATTAGATTTCCAGTGCAATCTACAGAGCCTTACGTTCAAATTCGGCGGCCCAATACCCCCACTCACTATCTGCGGCCTCGCAACCCTCAAGGTGCAACCCCCGTCCTTGTTTGCGAACCACACCCCGGATTGCAAACCCGTCGCCACTAGGAGCAGACGGTACAGCGCCCAGGACCGGACCTTCATTCGGTCCGAAGTCCAGCGGCTACTAAAGGAAGGCATAATCCAGGCCAGCAATAGTCCCTGGAGAGCACAGGTGGTAGTAGTGAAAACAGGGGAGAAACAAAGGATGGTCATAGACTATAGCCAGACCATCAACAGGTACTCACAACTAGACGCGTACCCTCTCCCCCGCATATCCGACATGGTCAATCGGATTGCCCAATATAAAGTCTTCTCCACCGTGGACCTCAAGTCTGCCTACCATCAGCTCCCCATCCGCCCAAGTGACCGCAAGTACACAGCCTTCGAGGCAGACGGGCGATTATACCATTTCCTAAGGGTCCCATTTGGCGTCACAAACGGGGTCTCGGTCTTCCAACGGGAGATGGACCGAATGGTTGATCAACATGGGTTGCGGGCCACGTCCCCGTATCTCGACAATATAACCATCTGCGGCCACGACCAGCAGGACCACGACGCCAACCTCCAAAAATTCCTCCAGACCGCCAAAGCCTTGAACCTCACGTACAACGAGGACAAGTGCGTTTTTAGCACCAACCGGCTAGCCATTCTGGGCTACGTAGTGCGCAATGGGATAATAGGCCCCGACCCCGAACGTAGGCGCGCCCTCATGGAATTTCCCCTCCCGCACTGCTCAAAAGCCCTGAAACGCTGCCTGGGGTTTTTTTCATACTACGCCCAGTGGGTCCCCCAGTACGCAGACAAGGCCCGCCCCCTAATACAGACCACGACCTTCCCTCTGTCGACAGAGGCTTGCCAGGCCTTCAGCCGCATCAAAGCGGATATCGCAAAGGCCACGATGCGCGCCATCGATGAGTCCCTCCCCTTCCAGGTCGAGAGCGACGCCTCCGACGTAGCTCTAGCGGCCACCCTTAACCAAGCGGACAGACCCGTGGCCTTTTTCTCTCGAACCCTCCACGCTTCAGAAACCCGCCACTCCTCAGTGGAAAAGGAAGCCCAAGCCATAGTGGAAGCTGTGCGACATTGGAGGCATTACCTGGCCGGCAGGAGATTCACTCTCCTCACCGACCAACGGTCGGTAGCCTTCATGTTCGATAATGCACTGCGGGGCAAAATCAAAAACGACAAGATCTTAAGGTGGAGGATCGAGCTCTCCACCTTCAACTACGAGATTTTGTATCGTCCCGGAAAGCTGAACGAGCCGTCCGATGCCCTATCCCGCGGCACATGTGCCAACGCACAAATTAACCGCCTCCAAACCCTCCACAAGGACTTCTGCCACCCGGGGGTCACTCGGTTTTTCCACTTTATCAAGTCCCGCAATCTCCCATACTTTTTAGAGGAGGTCCGTACAGTCACACGGGACTGCCACATCTGCACGGAATGCAAACCGCATTTTTTCAGGCCGGATGGTGCGCACCTGATTAAGGCTTCCCGCCCCTTTGAACGCCTTAGTCTCGATTTCAAAGGGCCCCTCCCCTCCACCGACCGCAACACATACTTTCTTAATGTGGTGGACGAATACTCCCGCTTCCCATTCGCCATTCCCTGCTCTGACATGACCGCGGCCACAGTCATTAAAGCCCTGAACACCATCTTCACACTGTTTGGTTGCCTCGCATACGTCCACAGCGACAGGGGGTCCTCTTTCATGAGTGACGAGCTGCGCCAGTTCCTGCTCAGCAAGGGCATAGCCTCAAGCAGGACGACCAGCTACAACCCCCGGGGGAACGGGCAAGTAGAGAGGGAGAACGGCACGGTCTGGAAGACTGTCCTACTGGCCCTACGGTCCAGGGACCTCCCAGTTTCACGGTGGCAGGAGGTCCTCCCGGACGCTCTCCACTCCATCCGGTCGCTATTATGTACGAGCACTAATCAAACGCTTCATGAGCGTCTCCTTGTCTTCCCTAGGAGGTCCTCCTCTGGAACGTCGCTGCCGACCTGGCTGGCGGTCCCAGGACCCATCTTGCTCCGAAAGCATGTGCGGGCATACAAGGCGGACCCGTTGGTCGAAAGGGTTCACCTCCTCCATGCGAACCCGCAGTACGCTTACGTGGAGTACCCCGATGGCCGACAGGACACGGTCTCCCTGCGGGATCTGGCGCCCGCCGGCAACACACCCCCCCCCCCGACACCATTCACCCAACCCCCCCCTTCCTGCCACCGCCGCACCCCGCGACTGCCCCCTTCCCAGGAGGATCGGTTCCCCTCCCCTCAGGCCCGACCAAGAATAAAGCCCAAGCTGAAACCGTAAGGCTCCCAGAGACGACAACACCGGTACAAGCACCACCACCACCACCGGGGCCGAGGCGATCGACACGGACGACCAGACCGCCCGACCGACTCGTGGCGTCGATCTAAATCAATATGTGGACTTTTCACAAGAACATTTTGCTTTTCTCCCAATACCTTCTGTAAATAGTTGAAACAGGACAAAATTGTACATACTGTATTGCCATGTGAATGTTTTCCTCCCAGGACCAGCCCTGTAAACCCTTACCACCATGCGAAGCATCACCCCGCCGGGTTCATTTTTGACAAGGGGTAAATGTGGTAGTATGTATTAGGGGTCATGTGGGACTGGAAGCCCTAATGTCATTGGCTGACAGATCCCGGGTCCTGGTTGGCCGTTGACCTCTAGCTCCGCCCTGAAGGCGGAGTATAAGAAGCCGGAGTCCTCCACCGCAGGCCATTCTACTATCGAGCTGCGGGGGAACAGACACGCTTAATAAAGCCTCATCGACTTCACTCTATTCGTCTCACGGAGTCTTTGTGCGCTACACTGTCACACGAGACTGTGGGATACCACTCTGCTCCAAGCACAGCAGGCCTCTCTTGCAACCTGCCATATTGGAAGGATTTATAGGTTGACAAGCACTACTCGGGGCCATGAAGTCCTGCAGTGGGACTCGAACCCATGAGCTTTTGACTCCAAAACAAGGGACACTCCCCACTGCGCCACAAGACCTCCGCTTCAGGAGAGAAAGAGAGTGGAAACGTTAATGCTGGAAGAACTGCGTGCTTTAACTAGTACAAAAGATCACGGCGCCGAGGTCCCAGGTTCGATCCTGGCTCTGGGTCACTGTCTGTGTGGAGTTTGCACATTCTCCCCGTGTTTGCGTGGGTTTTGCCCCCACAACCCAAAGATGTGCAGGGTAGGTGGATTGGCCACGCTAAATTGCCCCTTAATTGGAAAAAATGAATTGGGTACTCCAAATTCATAAAACAATTTTAAAAACTAGTGCAAAAGACACTCACAGGTGAATTACTGACGTCCACTTTCAACGTTGTGGTTTTGACATTAAGTTCAATCTCACATGAATTGAACTATTTTTAGCGGCAGATGGGATCAGAACTGTTAATCTATGGCTTTAATGTACCTCCTGTGGATTCTGCTGCTGAACATTTGATAATACATCAGCCAAAGGATAAAATAGCTGTATAATCTGGGGGTTATGGGATAATATTAGGTTAGAACATAATTTTGACCTTTTCAATTCAACATGTGGCTTGTAACCTCCCCTATTTGTGAGCTGTGCCATATAGTTGAGTTAGATCAATGGAGGTTTGTTAAGTAAGTGCATCAAGGGATATGGAGCTATGGCTGGTAAATGAAGTTGAGGGACAGATCAGTAATTATCTAGTTGAATGGCAGAGCAGGCTCGAGTAGCTGAATATTCTTGTTTCTCGTGCAGAGTGCAGAACCTGTATTATGCACAATGTTATCCATCTTTCACAAGTATCCTCCCGTCAAAATCATCTTCAGTGACCAGATCTCTCATTAGCTTTTCTATCATATCTCTCACAATAAGATTTTGTTTGACCGACATTTCTTCTGACGGGATTTTCGCACTACCAGATTCTCCTACCAATGGAATCTCTCACCACCGAATTCTCCCACCACTGGATTTTCGAACCAATGGAATCTGCCATTACCGGATGCTCCAATCACCAGATTCTCCCACCAAATGGAAACTTCCATTACCGGATTTTCCCACCACTGGAATCTCCATCACTCATCCCTCCCATCACCGGAATCTCCATCACCGGAATCTCCATCACTCATCCCTCCCATCACCGGAATCCCCACCAACTGTCCCTCCCACCAACCGTCCCTCCCATCACTGACATCTCCCATCACTGACATCTCCCATCACTGACATCTCCCATCACTGACATCTCCCATCACTGACATCTCCCATCACTGACATCTCCCATCACTGACACCTCCCATCACTGACACCTCCCATCACTGACACCTCCCATCACTGACACCTCCCATCACTGACACCTCCCATCACTGACACCTCCCATCACTGACACCTCCCATCACTGACACCTCCCATCACTGACACCTCCCATCACTGACACCTCCCATCACTGACACCTCCCATCACTGACACCTCCCATCACTGACACCTCCCATCACTGATATCTCCCATCACTGACACCTCCCATCACTGACACCTCCCATCACTGACACCTCCCATCACTGACACCTCCCATCACTGACATCTCCCATCACTGACATCTCCCATCACTGACATCTCCCATCACTGATATCTCGCTTCACTTTATCTCCGACTATCAGATATCCTCAGTATCAACCACCACTAATTCCCTTCATATACCGATGAGCTTTTTTTTGGCATTGTCTAGTGAAAAAGCTGTGAGACAATCTCGCTCCCCCCCTTCAATCCCACCCAAATCCTTCAGGTAAAATATCCAAAAATACCAAAGCAAGATACCTTGAATTAGGACACATAAAGGAATCGCTTCCTCTTGTGTTCAGGGTCACTGATGTTAAACGCACAAGAGCGTTCACCAATCAGCAATTTGCACGAGTGAAGAGCAGGGAGACAAAGTTAATGAATTGACAGGTTGCTTGTAAAGCCACTCTGAATTTAGGAGTATGGACTTTCCCCAATTACGTTTTTAGCACTGACTCAAACCTGACTTTAACGTCTGGAACCTGACTGAGCAGCTTGAAATGAAATGAAATGAAATGAAAATCGCTTTTTGTCACACGTAGGCTTCAAATAAGTTACTGTGAAAAGCCCCTAGTTGCCACATTCCGGCGCCTGTTCGGGGAGGCTGGTACGGGAATTGTACCGTGCTGCTGACCTGCCTTGGTCTGCTTTAAAAGCCAGCTCTTTACCCCGGTGCTAAACCAGCCCCTTGAATATAATAAAGTTAACAGATTGAAGACATTTCCCAAGAAACTTACTCTGGAATTTTCAACCTATGTTAACATGACAATGTGAACTAAATTAAACCGCTTAGAGGGGGGATCCTTGTGCTGTTCCCAGGAGCGAGAGGAAAAGCGAGCGGGAGAAGGTAATTGAGTGAGAGGGAAATCAGCTTCCCATTGAAAGGATGAACTTTTGCAATTAAGTCCAAGGAAGCTTGAAGACATATTGAACTTCCCAATGGCAAGTGTCAGGAAGTGCATTTATATTCATCTGCATGCCATGCGTGCTCACTAAAAGTCTAGCTCGCTAATATTTAGTCTCCTTTCCCAAACGAGTTATCAGTGAGCAAGAAACACGTGCCTTCAGATTTATGACTGTATACAAGGGACATGCAGAGGGCAATGTAGTCAGCTTTCTAGACATGGAGTGAATGGCCACTTTCTTCCCCCTTTGGGAAACATTGTTCCATGAGGCGATGATTGGGTGGTGGGAGCCGAAGGAGCAAGGAGGCTACCCGAAGAAGGGAGAGAGGGAGCCAGGTGCAGGAATGTGGGAGGGAGCCTGGATGTTGGGTGTGGGGGTCCTGTGAATTATGGCAGAGAAGGGGAGGGAAGTTGGAAGAATAATGTTCCGAAAGGCTGCATCGTTACAGCCTATAGTGGGGTCTGGGTTTGAACTGAGGGTACTGGGCAGTGGAGAGAACAGCCACAATGAGAGGGGTAGTGTGATGCAACAGGATGACAGGTCCAGAACCATACACAAGAGAAAGATGGTCTTATTGGACAGCAGTTCGAGAAACAGACAAAATAGGCAGCGCAAATAAAGACAGGGATAGGGACAAGTGGGCGTGTGGACAGTAAGGTCTGTAGGCTCAAAGAGGAGAATACTCAAAAGTGTGTGAAGCGTTTATTCGGTTGGAGGAGCTCAGGGTCAGTATAATTGGCTGAAGAAGGGACACGTTAATAATCATGAAGCAACTGGATTATCATAGAATTTACAGTGCAGAAGGAGGCCATTCGGCCCATCGAGTCTCCACCGGCTCTTGGAAAGAGCACCCTACCCAAGGTCCACACCACCACCCTATCCCCATAACCCAGTAGCCCCACCCAACACTAAGGGCAATTTTGGACACTAAGGGCAATTTAGCATGGCCAATCCACCTAACCTACACATCTTTGGACTGTGAGAGGAAACCGGAGCACACGGAGGAAACCCATGCACACACAGGGAGAATGTGTAGACTCCGCATAGACAGTGACCCATGCCGGGAATCGAACCTGGGACCCTGGAGATGAGAACTATGCACAGGTGGGTTCTCCTCTCCATGATGAAGTCCAAACAGCAACAGTTACCCATTACCAACTTTTACAGATGCACCATAGAAAGCATCCTATCCGGCTGCATCACAGCCTGGTATGGCAACTGCTCGGCCCAGGACCGCAAGAAACTTCAGAGAGTCGTGTACACCGCCCAGTCCTTAGCACAAACCTGTCTCCCATCCATTGACTCCATCTACTCCTCCCGCTGCCTTGGGAAAGCAGGCGGTATAATCAAAGACCCCTCCCACCCGGTTACTCACTTTTCCAACTTCTTCCAACGGGCAGGAGATACAGAAGCCTGAGAACACGCACGAACAGACTCAAAAACAGCTTCTTCCCCACTGTCACCAGACTCCTAAATGACCCTCTTATGGACTGACCTCATTAACACTACACGCTGTATGCTTCAACCGATGCCGGTGCTTATGTAGTTACATTGTATATGTTGTGTTGCCCTATTATGTATTTTCTTTTATTCCCTTTTCTTACCATGTACTTAATGATCTGTTGAGCTGCTCACAGAAAAATAATTTTCACTGTACCTCGGTACATGTGACAATAAACAAATCCAATCCAATCCAAGGTTTGTATCTCCCCACATTGAGATCCCAGCAAAGTCGGGAGCTGCGGTAAAGTCTGATCTAAAGGGCAGCTCAAGTTACAGATGGGGAAGGGGGTGAGGGAATGGAGGGAGGGAGGCAGAGGGTAACTCTCTAGAGAGAAGAGAAATCACAAACAAGTGAGGATCCTGGGTAGATAGTCATTGCTGGCGAAAGGGCAGGTGTTACATTCATGATCACAAGACAAAGGTCTCTTGAATGTTTCTCAAGGGTGATGAAGGGAAGCCGAATAGTTTTTGTAAGAAGTCTTACAACACCACGTTGAAGTCCAACAAGTTTGTTTCGAATCACTAGCTTTCGGAGCACAGCTTCTTCCTCGGGTGAGAGAAGATGTGGGTTCGACAAACACATATATAGACAAATTCAATGATGCAAGGCGATACTTTGACTGTGAGTCTTTGCAGGTAATTAAGTCTTTACAGGTCTAGACGATGTGACTGGAAAGAGGGATAATCACAGGTTAAAGAGATGTGAATTGTCTCAAGCCAGGACAGTTGGTAGGATTTCGCAAGCCCAGGCCAGATGGTGGGGGGTGAATGCAATGCGACATGAATCCAAGGTCCTGGTTGAGGCTGTACTCATGCGTGCGGAGCTTGGCTATCAGTTTCTTCAGTATCCGAGGAGTGCTGAACATTATCCCCACTTCTGACTTCTGATTGAAGGAAGGTCATTGCTGAGCAGCAGAAGATGGTTGGGCCTAGGACACCACCCTGAGGAACTGCTGCAGTGATGTCCTGGAGCGGAGATGATTGACCCCCAACCACCACAGCCATCTTCCTTTGTATCAAGCATGACCCCAACCAACTGAGTGTTTACCCCCCGATTCCCATTGAGTACTGTTTTGGTTGGGCTCCTTGATGCCATTCTCAGGCAGATGTTGACTTCATGCCAAGGGCAGACACGCTCCCTTCACCTCTGGAATTCAGCTAATTTGTTCATTTTTGAAGCAAGGCTGTAATGACGTCAGAAGCTGAGTGACCCTGGCAGAATCCCAAATGAGCATCCTTGAGCAGGTTACTGCTGGGTAAGTGCCGCTTGATAGCCCCGATGATGACTCCTTCCATTACTTTGATGATGGTCGAGAGTAGACTGATGGGGTGGTAATTGGTCAGGTTGGGTTTGTCTTGTGTACAGGGGCGCGGAAAGTTCTGGAGCAGAGCTCTTCAGTACTATTGCTGGAATATTGTCAGGGCCCATAGCCTTTGCAGTATCCAGTGCCGTCAGCCGTTTCTTGATAGCATGAGGAGTGAAACATATTGGCTGAAGACTGACGTCTGTGAAGCGGGGTCCTCGGAAGGAGACCGAGTTGGATCATCCACTCGGCACTTCTGGCTGAAGATTGTTGCGAATAGGACATACGAAGACACAATGTAAATACATAGATGCTGGCATCAGGTGAATCATCCTGAGTGTAGTATTACTCAGTAGAGAAGATGTGAAGGGCAGCACGGTGGCGCAGTGGGTTAGCCCTGCTGCCTCACGGCGCCGAGGTCCCAGGTTCGATCCCGGCACTGGGTCACTCTCCATGTGGAGTTTGCACATTCTCCCCGTGTTTGCGTGGGTTTCGCCCCCACAACCCAAAGTTGTGCAGGGTAGGTGGATTGGCCACGCTAAATTGCCCCTAAATTGGAAAAAATGAATTGGGTACTCTAACATTTTTTTTTTTTTAAAGTAGAGAAGATTGGTGAAGAGATCAGATCAATCCATAAGAGGGTCATTCAGGAGTCTGGTAGCAGCAGGGAAGAAGCTGTTTTTGAATCTGCTAGTGCGTGTTCTCAGATTTTTGTATCTCCTGCCCGATGGAAGAGGCTGGAAGAGATAATAACCAAGGTGGGAGGGGTCTTTGATTATGCCGCCTGCTTTCCCAAGGCAGCGGGAGGTGTAGACAGAGTCAATGGATGGGAGGCAGGTTCGCGTGATGGTTTTGTGTCTTGTCGTTATTTCATAGAATTTACATTGTAGAAGGAGGCCATTCGGCCCATCGAGTCTGCACAGCCCTTGGAAAAAGCACCCTACTTAAGCCCCCGCCTCCACCCTATCCCCGTAACCCAGTAACCCCACTTCACCTTTTTGGACACTAAGTGTAATTTATCATGGCCAACCCACCTTACCTGCATATCTTTGGACTGTGGGAGGAAACCGGAGCATCCGGAGGAAACTCACGCACACACGGGGAGAACATGAAGACTCCACACAGACAGTGATCCAAGCCAGGAATCGAACCTGGGACCCTGAAGCTGTGAAGCAACTGTGCTAACCAAGTCAAATGCTCAGTCGGACAAAATTCTAAAATCTCACAATTTAGCCTGAAATCATTTGCTACATCTCCCGCTGCTGCGTTGTTTACGATATTGTGCACTTCCACCTGTCTACCTGCAGCACGGTAGCACAGCGCCAGGGTCCCAGGTTCGATTCCCTGCTGGGTCACTGTCTGTGCGGAGTTTGCACGTTCTCCCCATGTCTGCGTGGGTTTCCTCCGGGTGCTCCGGTTTCCTCCCACAGTCCAAAGACGTGCAGGTTAGGTGGATTGGCCATGCTAAATTGCCCTTAGTGTCCAAAAAGGTGAGGAAGGGTTATTGGGTTACGGGGATAGGGGGGAAAGTGAGATAGTCAGAGGCTTTTCCCCAGGGTAGAGGGGTCAATAATAGGGGGCATAGGTTTAAGGTGTGAGGGGCAAGATTTAGAGGAGATGTACGAGGCAAGTTTTTTACGCAGAGGGTAGTGGGTGCCTGGAACCCGGTACCGGAGGAGGTGGTGGAAGCAGGGACGATAGTGATGTTTAAGGGGCATCTTGACAAATACATGAATAGGATGGGAATAGAGGGATACGGACCCAGGAAGTGTAGAATATTTTAGTTTCGACGGGCAGCATGGTCGGCACGGGCTTGGAGGGCCGAAGGGCCTGTTCCTGTGCTGTACTTTTCTTTGTTCTAAGTGGGTCGGTGCCGACTCGATAGGCTGAATGGCCTCCTTCTGCACTGTATGTTCTATGTTCTACCTCCTCTCTTCGATTGCCCAAAGCTTCTCTAAGTTTCCCTCATAACCCCATCCTACAGCATTTGGGATCAATTCTGCAGCCCTCAGGGGCCTCACTATATAACTCGTGACTCGTTGATGTTGGAACTTTGCCCCATCATACGTGACCTGCAAAGTGCGTGGTCATGAGACGCATGTTCCAAGTTGGGTGAGACTGAGACTGTGGGGAAAGTTGGGAGGAAAAAAAACAAAGCCCTCCAAGTTCCGCACTTTCATCTTAAAAAAAAATGAACGGTCCAGCAGATATGTTCAAAGGAAATAAAAGATCAAAACATTTTTTTGAAAAGATCCCTGCTGTCATAGTGGGTTACTCCAAATGTATGTGACGTGCTGAGATCTTGAGAAAATTCAACGCCTGCTTGATAATTCTGCAATCACCGAACATTGAACACAGTGCTGTGTAACAATCAGTGTCGGATCAGCAAAGACATTGCTCAATGGAACCAAAAGTCAGGATTTTTATGCCCCATTTACAGTGATAGAATCCCTATGGTGCAGAAGGAGACCATTCGGCCCACTGAGTCTACACCGACCGTCCGACAGAGCACTTTATTTGGGCCCACTCCCGCACCTATCTTGTAACCCCAGCTAACCTGTGGACACTAAGGGCAATTTAGCATGGCCAATCCACCCAACCTGCACATCTTTGGACTGTGGGAGGAAACCGGAGCACCCGGAGGAAACCCACGCAGACAGAGGGAGAACGTGCAGACTCCGCACAGGCAGTGACCCAAGCCGGGCATCGAACCTGGAACCCAGGAGCTGTGAGGCAGCAGTGCTAACCACTGTGCCACCATGCAGTCCTTTTTCCCATGCCGTTTTGTAAAAGCCTTGATCGCCACTGGCAATGTTACAGTAACTGCCCAAGTGTAAGACTGCAATTCCCCCTAAAGTCAGATTTGTAAGTTTACCCTCCCAGTAGTACACACACCCCCCCCTCCCCCCACCCCGTGGTGTGTATTGCGGAGGCATCCTGCCATTGGCTTGCGACGCAATTTTTTGTTTCCGGTCAACAGGGTTTCCCATTGTTCGCACCCTATCCCGCTTGGGAACCCACGTCAAGGGGTGGGAGTGGGTCACTGTCAGTGGGACATGAAGAACCTGCCAGTGGGAAGGGCAGAAAATCCCGCCCTAGGTACATTTTTAAAAATCGAGAAAGGCGTAAAACAGTCTGACTGCTCATTCTCACCCGTTTCACACAGCTGGACTAAGTCAGGATTTACCACAGGAGTTTGCCTGGCGGCACACATGCAATGGGCCAAAGGGCCTTTCCTGTGCTGTTGACCTCGAAGACTATGAGGATTGTGAAGGTCACAGAGCTAGCGGCAACATTTTGTCAGAGGCCTGCGCCCACTTCAGCACCAAACAAAATGGTGGACATGTTGGCGATCATCAGTGTCCTCATTGCTTGAGTTCTGGAGGTGTACAAGTCATTGAGACCTTAATTATTCGCTCCTTCCACCAGCCGCGCCTTGGTAATGCACTGCAACTCGGCGTCTCTCCTTTGACGGCAACTTCAAAACCTGGAACCTCCACCACTTGGAAGAAGAAGAATGGCAGCAGCTACAAGGGAACTGCACCAGCTGCATTTCCTCGCCAAGCTGCACGCCATCCGGATTAGGAAATATATCACCATTCTTCACTGTCGCTGCATCAAAGTCCTGGAACCCGCTCCCTAACAGCACCGGGAACATGGACTTGCAGCAGTCCAAGAAGGTGGCTCATCGTCTCCCTTTAAGAGCAATTAGGGAGGTGTGGTGATATGCATCACTGTAAATACACAAGGGGTTAATGTAGATACACTAGGACTAAGTAAACACTAGAGGGAGCACCAGAGACATCATGACACACAGACATTCAACCAATAGGTCACTAAGATAGGACACAACCAACGGACAGTCAAGACACTCAGAAATGACACTGCCACAAGGGGGCAACCCATATAAAAGGACAGGGTACATATGCTCTTTCTCTTTTCCACAGGCTACACTCCGAGAGGCAGGGGCAGATCAGGAAGCATCACACCCACCGCATGGATTAGATCAGACTAGTTAGTTAGATTGAGTGGCTATAGCAAGATCAGCAGGACAGTCGAACTCAAGTAGGAGAGTTGTTAACTGTTCAATAAATGTGTTAAATCTATCTCCAAGTCTGAACCTTCCTTTGTCAGAGTAAACATCAAGAAAGCAGCTTATGCTACATGAAGAAGCATAACAAAGCAGGAGGGGCAATAAATTGTTGTTATTCAGAGCCATGCCTCGTCCCATCAACAAATTACCTTCTTTTTTGTAAAATTGAGCTCCCATCTCTGGAACGACACCTGGGTAACTTGTTCCTCACAGGCAAAGCAACGGAGCTATAAAGCTTTGCTGCGCCCACATCAGCAGGATTGATGCAGGAAACAGATAAGAGATCATTTATTGCATTTAACTGTCAGTTTGTGTTTTTCTTCCATTGTTACTTGTCTGTTTAGCTTAGGCCTTGTTCCACGACATCAGTGGACACAGCTGTCATCAGAGGGTGATGTTAGGACAGGCATTTATCGTTTGTGAGCGAGGTACAGACGTATGTCAAATTGGATTGGATTGTTAAAGCAATATAGGTGTCTGCGACTCCTGTCATTCCCAATGAGCGGCACTTGCTCAGCCTGAATCTAGAGATTTTTCTGTGAGATTCGAGGAGGCTGATATGTTTGTCATCACTTGCCTGAGATTAGAAGACCAATTCCCATGAGCTCACAGGATCTTACTCTGCCAAGCTCTTGTTGCTTATATACTGAAAGGCACATCTCTACTCAGTCCTAGTATTATTTTAACACCAAGGATGAGATCTTCCGGTTGTTCATGCTGGTGGGATCCTCCCCCACTGCCTCACAGCGCCAGGGATCCGGGTTCGATTCTGCCCTCAGGTGATGGTCTGTGTGGGGTTTGCACGCTATCTCCCTGACTTCCATTGCTGCAGTCTAGCTTTTAAATGCATACTTTGGTGCTACTTACAGGCTGCTCTTATTGCTGCCTTGGTCCTTTAAATGCTCAGAAGGTCTCCGGTCATCTGAGAGCCCACCCAGGCCGCCCTTCTGGACATCCTCATATCCCAGCTGTATCGTCAAGGGCCAAGCTCAATCCGGAGCCCACCAGGTGTTGGAACTCAGAAGCACATCACCATTGCAGGGGAACAGCAGAGCACATCCCAACCAGAGGATACCTGTACCATGGCCTTTGTAGACCTCTCTGGTTCTCTGCCCCTCTCAGGACAGAGGACTGACTAGAGACCCCCACCCCTCTGGATCACCAGCTGCCCCTCCTGGTGAGACTGTCAACGCTGACTGCCTCTGCCACCACCTCCCAAGCAGTATTCAGGAGGGCAGGCTTGAGCCTGCGGCCCACCCTGGGGAAGAGGGTATCCCTCCACTCCTCGCTGCCCTTGAGCTGTGGGACCACCCTGGACTCTTGACCTCAGGGCGCAGGTCTTCTCTGAGCCATTTTGGTGGCTGCAATGTGTGGTAAGTGGAATGCATGAAAACAGCTGGCAGATTCTTTGGTGGTAACCTGACCACAGCAGTTAGAATGTCCGCTGGGCTGGGAATTGCCCGGAATTCGCACCAGCACTGATGGGCCATTAGCATACCCTGAATTGCTCCACAAATAGTCCCCAACTGGAATGCAAATTGCATAAGTGTTGAGCTTGTTGAGTGTTGTTGGAGCTGCACTCATCCATGCAACTGGAGAGTATTCCATCACAGTCCTGACTTGTGCCTTGTAGATTGGGGTGCCAGGAGATAAGCTACTTGCTGTGGGATTCCACGCCTCTAACCTACTCCTCGAGCCAAAGTATTTATCTGGTTAATCCAATTCAGTTTCAGTTCCTTGCTGAGATTTCACCCCACCTTTCTCTAAGTGTTGAACCCTCCCTCTCGTGATCCTGCCCCTTCTCTCCCTTCCTGTTATGACGTTGATCAGATGTAGGCTGCAGAACACACCAGAAAAAACAGTGTTGTATTAAACACCCTCTTTACATTGCTGAGAAGGAGAGCCAGCAAACAGGTTTATTACATTATTCAACCGACTCCTTGACTCAAATAACCTTCGCAATCTGAACACGATCCAAATTGCTTTCATGTCGTAAACAGTCTCTCTGGAGCTGAGCTTGTTGTCAATACCATTCGTGTAGCCTCCTAGAATTGTCACAGCACAAGAGGAAGCCCTTCAGCCCCTTGAGTCCGCGTGTGCTCTCTGTAAAATCAGCTTACAATTCGACAGACAAACCTTCCAACCCCACGACCACTACCATCTAGAAGGACAAGAGCAGCAGATACCTGGGAACCCCACCACCTGGAGGCTCCCCTCCAAGTCACTCACCACACTGACTTGGAAATATATCGCCGTTCCTTCACTGTCACTGGGTCAACATCCTGGAACTCCCTCTCTAATAGCACAGTGGGTGTACCTACACCACAAGGACTGCACCGGTCAAGAAGGCAACCCACCACCACCTTCTGAAGGGCAACTTGGGATGGGCAATAAATGCTGGCCTAGCCAGCGACCCATAAATGAATTTAAACAAAACTCAGCTCATCCCAGTCCCACCCCCTTCCTCATAGCCATGCAAATGTTTTCTTTTAAAATAGTTATCCAGTTCCTTTCAATGTTCCTCAGCCTCACAGCTAACCACAATTGACATGCACAGACCAGTAGGATTATTATATGATCCATCTTCACTGTATTCTACTATTTAACATGACATTATTGGAGAACAAAGACATTTCTGTGTTAGTTTCACCTTAATTTTGATGAGGGAAAAATCTTGATATGCAATCAATACGCTTGAGTCCTCGAGGAGTCATATCGATCTAGATTTAATCAAATAGAACTGTACCCAGCAGTGATGTTACAGAAGTGAAGACTGCTGGGACGGCATCGGTTCTTATACTCCGCCTCGCAGGGCGGAGCTACATACATTAACCAATGGTAGACCTCGCGGTCTAGCCAATGATCATCCACCTCTCAGGTACTGCAATACCTGGTATTACCACAAATCTCCTGCAAGAATTTCTAAAACTGGTTTGAAGATGTCTCCTGGGGCCGAGTTTTGATTTTTTTGGCAACTCTTGTAAATTGGGAGACACCGGATCATCCAGCCATTTTACATCTCCCCAGATTAACATTTCTCTAACTTCAGTAGCAGTCAGGAGAGATGTAGCTGATCCTGTTTTACACATCTCCTGATGATATCATGTTACTACTATTAGCAGGAGATCATCGACAAGAAAAAGTAAATGGGGAAAACGGACTGCTTCGTGCACAATCCAATCAATGAGTCCAAACTGGACTAAGTAGCATTAGAAATTCCGACATTTTTATTCGGTATGGAATTGAGTGCTATGGAATTTGGAGTGCAGCCCCTCCCTGCTAGATCGATGGCCTTTTCTAGGGCGGCACGGTAGCACAGTGGTTAGCAATGTTGCTTCACAGCGCCAGGGTCCCAGGTTCGATTCCTGGCTTGGGTCACTGTGCGGAGTTTGTACCTTCTCCCTGTGTCTGCGTGGGTTTCCTCTGGGTGCTCCGGTTTCCTCCCACAAGTCCCAAAAGACGTGCTGTTAGGTAATTTGGACATTCTGAATTCTCCCTCAGTGTACCCGAACAGACGCTGGAATGTGGCGACTAAAGGTTTTCACAGCAACTTCATTGCAGTGTTAATGTAAAACTACTTGTGACAATAAAGATTATTATTAGTTAATGTACAGAATTATGATCTTTCCAACCCGGATCCGTCATCCAGACACATTTAGAATAGAATCTCGACAGTACAGAAGGAGGCAATTCAGCCCATTGAGTCTGCCCTGGCCCTTGGAAAGAGCACTCTACCTAAGTCTACGCCTTCACCCTATCCTCGTAGCCCCACCTAACCTTTTGGCACTATGGGGCAATTTATCATGGCCAATCCACCTAACCTGCTCATCTTTGGACTGTGGGAGGAAACCGGAGCACCCGGAGGAAACCCACGCAGACACGGGGAGAACGTGCAGACTCCGCACAGACAGTGACCAAAGCCGGGAATCGAACATGAGACCCTGGAGCTATGAAGAAACTGTGCTAACCACTGTGCTACCGCAGACATAAACTGGCCTGAATAACTGTGACTTAAGCTGTAGGTACACTCAAAATTCCATCACTTGTGTTGCAAATGAAGGTAGCAATATGTACGGAGAGGCCTTAAAGGCGGGCATAAATGGCAAAGGCACAATATTTATTTTTGACGACAACAATCATCCACAGGCATATGACACCTTCAATGTAGAAAAACGCTCTAAGGTGCTCCACAGAGATTGAAGGAGTAAACAGACGGGAAACCAAAGCAGCAGAGGATAGAATGGGACACCAGAAATTTGGCCAAAGAAATGGGATTCAAGAAAGGCCTTAAGAAGAAAGAGGGAGGTGTTGAGGGCTTCTGGACCATCCAGAACACTCTGGGTCTTTATTTGGTGAGACTTGCTATTCTTGAATTAACAATAATAATAATAATCTTTGTTATTGTCACAAGTAGGCTTGCATTAACACTGCAGTGAAGTTACTGTGAAAATCCCCTAGTCACCACATTCCGGCGCCTGTTCGGGTACACAGAGGGAGAATTCAGAATGTCCAATTCACCTAACAAGCACGTCTTTCAGTCAACCAACATGGCCGTGGCACTTTTTTCATTCAAAAAGAAAGGAATCTTTGTTCAGTTTTGTTGAAATCTATTTTCAATTTTCCATTATTCAGGAAAAATTACGATCCTTCTTTCTCCTAAGTAACATAATATATTACTGGGAGATAAAATGCTTTCTGGCCGGGTGCAAACAAACGATGTGAACTTAAACTCCCTGAGCATTCTGGTCAGATCAATATGCAACAAGTTTAGAATTATGCACAGTTCCCCCGGTAACCCCACCATCAGCATTCACTTTGGCTCCAAGCTAGAAGGCTATGGCTGCAAGAGTCTGTTCCAGGGACTGGAGTGCATCGTTGAAGCTGACACTCAAGTGCACGAAGAGGGAACACCACACTATTTGGAGGGGCTGCGCATGCTCTCTTGTCTTGACCATCATTTATCCCTTGACACACCATTAAACTTGAGGTACATGAAAACATACACATAAAATAGAAGCAGGAGGAGGCCATTCGGCCCTTTGATCCTGCCCCGCCATTCATTATGATCATGGCTGACCATCAAATTCAATACCCTGATATTGTCTAATTATCTAATTCCTTCTTGAAATTACACAACATTTTGGCCTCAACTCCTTTCTGTGGCAGTGGATTCCACAGATTCACCACTCCTCACCTCAGTCCAAAAGGGTTTACCCCTTATCCTCAAGCAATACCCCTCGTTCTGGACACCCCCATCATCGGGAACATTCTTTCTGAATCTATTCTGTCTAATCCTGTTAGAATTTTATTCTATGAGATCCCCTCTCAGTCTTCTAAACTCCAATGAAAACAATCCTAACCGATTTACTCTCTCCTCACACGACAATCCCGCCATCCCAGGAATCAGCCTGGTAAACCTTTGCTGCACTCCCTCCATGGCAAGAACATCCTTCCTCAGATAAGGACACCAAAACGGCACACAATACTCCAGGTGTGGCCTCACCATTGCCCTATACAATTGCAGTAAAACATCCCTATTCCTATACTCAAATCCTCTCGCTATGCAGGCCAACATACCATTAGCCTTCTTTACTGCCTGCTGTACCTGCAATGTGATTCATTCATCCCAATATTGTTGGTAGGATCTCGCTGTGGCTATTATGTTTTCTGTAGCAGTGAAAACATTTCAGATGGGATTATACCAGGATTTAATAGATTTGATTCTGAGTACAGATGGAATAAAGTTGGTTTTTATTCTCCTCAGTTTCGAATATTAAGGGGTAATCTGCATCAGAGGTAAAGGAACCCTTCTTTCCTTGCTAATATTGATAATGGCCGGGATTCTCCCTTACCCGGCGGGGCGGGGGGTCCCGGCGGGATGGAGTGGCGGGAACCACTCCGGCGTCGGGCCGCCCCAAAGGTTTCTCCGCACATTTAAGGGCCAAGCCCTCAGCTTGAGGGGCTAGGCCCGCGCTGGAGTGGTTGGCGCGCTGCCGGCCGGTGTGAAAGGCCTTTGGCGCCATGCCAGCCGGGGCCGAAGGGACTCCGCCGGCCGGCGGAAGTCTGCGCATGCGTGGGAGCATCAGCGGCTGCTGACGTCATCCCCGCGCATGCGCAGGGCGTGGTTCACTTCCGCGTCGGCCATGGCGGAGGCGGAGGGAAAAGAGTGCCCCCACGGCACAGGCCCGCCTGCGGATCGGTGGGCCCCGATCGCGGGCCAGGCCACCGTGGGGGCACCCTCCCGGGGCCAGATCACCCCCGCCCCCCCCAATGGAACCCGGAGCCCGCCCGTGCCGCCAGTCCCACCGGTAAGAGAGGTGGTTTAATTCCCGCCGGTGGGACTGGCATGACAGCAGCGGGACTTCGGCCCATCGCAGGCCGGAGAATTGCCGGCGGGGGGCCCGCCAACCGGCGCGCCGTGATTCCCGTCCCCGCCGAATCTCTGGCACCGGAGAATTCGTCGGCAACGGGAGCGGAATTCACGCCGCCCCGTCGGCGATTCTCCGACCCGGCGGGGGGTCGGAGAATCCCGCCTCACGTTTCGGGCAGACGGGTGAATTGCAGTCATGGGCTGGATTCTCCCGCACCGCCCGCCACGAGAACGCCATGGATGAGCCGTGTACAATGGAGAACTTCATTGACCTGGGGCAGAATTCTCTGGTCGCCAGTTGGACGTGGCTGGGGAATCCCACCCATTGTCCTTTGAGTCAGTGATGCTGATCTCCCCCAGTCTCAAAACAGAGGCACACGAAACAAGCACAATTTGTGACATGGACATGGTCCCACATGGCGGGACCTGGCTGGTAGGCCGTCTAGTGGAGTCCTCGGGGGGCGCAGGGCTATCCTCCTCCGGGGGGGGCCGGCACGGTGGCCTGGCCCACGATCGTGGCCCACCAATCTGCAGGCGGGCCTGTACCGTGTGGGCACTCCTTCTTTCCCCGCCGGCCTCTGTAGGACTCCGCCACGTCCGGCGCGGAGAAGAACCCCCCTGCGCATGCGCAGGAACATGCCGGCCGGTGTGCACATGCGCGGAACCACGCCGGCGGTTCTGTGCATGCGCCAAACCGTACCGGCCCTTCGCCGCCGGTTTGCACGGCGCCAACCACTCCGCCGCCGGCCTAGCCCCCAGAGGTGCGGAGGATTCCGCAACTTCCGGTTGGCCCGACGCTGGATTGGTTCGCGCCGTTCTTGGCGCCGATGTATCCCGCCAATTGCAGGAGAATCCCAACCTATAATATTAGCAGGGAAAGAACGGGTTCCTCTACCTCTGACGCAGATTACGCTTTGCTGTGGAAGAATGTATTTAAAATGATGCCCTCTTGTTATGGATTCACCCACTCAAGGAAATAGTCCCTATTGTCTGTCCCATTGATAGTGTCCTCTCTTATAATATAGTGGATAAAACCACCAAAGGTTGACAGTCAAATGCCTTTTTCACTTCAACTAAATTCCCCCTTAATATTCGAAACTGAAGAGAATCTCTTCACTGAAATGAAAGACCGCGCATTTATCGAGCACCTTTCACAATCTCCCAAGGTGTTTTAAAAGCAATCAAGCCAATTTAAAAAGAAATCCTTCATGGGATGTGGTCGTTGCTCGTTATTTTTGCATGTCCCTAAATGCCCTAGAGAAAGTGGTTGTGAGCCATGTTCCTGAGCCACGGCAGTCCATGTGGTTTTGGTAAATCCATAGCGCTGTTCTGGACGGAGTTCCAGGATTATTCTCAAGTGACGATGAAGCAACAGTGATATATTTCCAAGTCAGGATATTATGTGAATTGGAGGGAAATTCGATTTGTTCCTCTGTGTCTGCTGTCCTTGTCCTTCTAGGTGGCAGAAGTCATGTGTTGAAAGGCACTGTCAAAAACCCCTTGGCAAACACTCTACTGCTGTAATATAGGGACGTGCAAGAGCTAATTTACAGCCTGCAAATTTCCACTAGCAACAGCATGACAGTGGACTTGAGAATGAACCTGTGCACACATTGCACCCGTTTCAGCTAAACAAAGTGAGTGCCAGCCATCTGCTGTTTCATTCCTTGACCAATCAGAGTCAACCTGCGTGGTTTAAATTTCAAACAAGGCTTTGCAGTTAACTGTCAGTCACCATCAACTGGTGCATTCGACAGGGCAACACGTGGACCAATCAGTGTCCACTTGCCAACCAATCAGCACTCTCTTCTCGTACAATATAAGTTTGTTGATTTCCATTACTTTGTATTCTTGCAAATGTCTTGAGTATTTTGACAGAAACTGTCTCTCTTTTTACTCAAGTTGTGTACGATTAAATGAGCAGATATTCTGTCTTTTTTCAGTGATGTTGGTTGAGGAGTAAATATTGGCCAGAAACAAAGAAATAGCAATGTCTGATTGCTACATCCATCCAAGAGGGCAGGTGGAATCTAACATCTCATTTGAAAGACGATGGGCAGGATTTACCATGCAGCCTGCTGTATGTTTCACAGTGGCGGGAGATAGTCCGCCATTGGATTTTCTGGTCCTGCCGTTGTTAACGGGGTTCCCCGTTGATTTCACTCCTCGCTACCAGAAACCTGTGGTGGGGCGTGCGCAGCTGGCGGGATTAGGAAACCCTGCTGACGTGAACCTCCGACAGTGCGCTTCTCCTGCTGTACTGTACCGGAGTGTCAAACTGGACTGCGTGCTCAAGTCACCCGGGTGGGATGTGAATCCACAACCTTCAGAATCAGAGGGGACAGTGCTACCCTCAGAGCCGTTGCAGACAGCAGCTGCGCTGCTCGCTGTGAAACTGAGGAACAGAGATAGACTTAAACTTCATAGTAAAGCAATCAGAAAGTAATGGACAGCCAATTTTGAGGTAGGGTGGTGTTAAAGAGTGCGTGTGTACCAAAGAGATTGAAAGATTAACTAGCAGCCGAGGGAATTCACATCATCTCCAGCTGAGAAAGCATCAGGCTCAGTAAAAGCAGCGAAGATATCGTCCAAAAGATAAATTTAGAACTGGCAAGATACTGAAAGGGTAGCAAAATCTTACAGGGGCCTTATGATGGTCGGAGAGCGCGCAAGATCCACAATACTGTGAGAATCAAAACTTGCCTTTACACATTAACTTTGGGCGGAGTTTTATGGCCCCTCCCACTAGCACGATTTTCCTGTCCCACCGAAATCAATGGATGGGGCCGTAAATCTCCACCACATATCTCGGGCCAAGCATGCAGCGAGGTTACCCGAGGCATCGACATTCATGCGAGGAGTGTAAATCGTGATTGGTGCAATAATTTTCAACCAGATCCCCCAAGTTAGCACAGTTAATCTTTAGCGTCGCTGGAGAAAAGTAACATTGGCCGAGTGTAAAGGAGAATTTTCTGCTTGGCTTCCCTCTCCAAACATTCTCAGTTATGGTATCTAGTCCAATTGATGGCACAGGCACTGATCCCAGCTACTCTATGGTAACTTTCACTTGTGCAAAGTGATCTCCAACTGAATCTTCACTCTGAGCTATCAATGCTGCAAAAATAAGTATCCTGATGCATTACTTCAGCCTTTCTTCCTGACCCTCCAGCACCCTCACCCGGCGTGGACCATTTTGAAATGAAATGAAATGAAAATCGCTTATTGTCACAAGTAGGCTTCAAATGAAGTTACTGTGAAAAGCCCCTAGTCGCCACATTCCGGCGCCTGTTCGGGGAGGCTGGTATGGGAATTGAACCGTGCTCTGGCCTGCCTTGGTCTGCTTTAAAAGCCAGCGATTTAGCCCAATGAGCTAAACCAGCCTAATGGTCGATAGTGACACGGGCCGGTTTGACTGAAGAACTTGTTGCTGTTTCACTCCTGTGCATTTCGTCTTACTAAGTGAAGAGGTGCCAAAGGGCCACTTTCTGTTATTATGCTGAAGACAAGAAAAATCTGCAGGTATTGTAAGTGATGTCATGAGGTCCAGTGATTAGGTGCGAAAAAGGAGGTTGGTGAGCGGGCTTGAAAATATGATGGGTTGGAGTTGGGACCGATTCCTAACCCTTCTCTCCCTCTGCTGGAAGTGGGTTCTGGACAGGAAGGGCCATGGTTGACCCTCCTGCCCGCTTCCACTTGAGTCCCTTAAGTGGCAAATTAAAGACCACCTAAGGGCCTCTTACCACCTCTGCTGCAATCTTCCCGGCTCCAGGCAGGCCTACTGACATGCAGCCTGTACGGCTGGTTAAACTGCGGGCTGCATGTCAGCTGGAGGAGGAGGTAGGGCCCTTGATCTGCACTAATTTGTGTTCGAGGCATGGACATGGGGCAGGAGGGGTAATCTCTGATGGCCCTTTCCCTGCCCTTGCTGTCGACCACCAGCTCCCCACAACTCCCCACCCAGTGAGACACCCCTCCCCTCACAGCACTTCTCCTTCTCCTGGGTCACTCTGTGACGCTGAGAGTCCAGGGAGGGCGTAGATCCACAGCCACCTCCGCAGTTCTTCTGAGTGCAAGAGCCGCCGGCCTCTGTTTGGCTGGCAGCTCTTGGGAGGCAAGATGTCGTCTGCAGGGGTCCTCAATATGGAGGAAGGCCCACCACTGTCCACTTAACTGCCTGATGGGCAGGTGATAAGGCGAGCCTTCATCCTGAGAGTCAGCACGGGTGTCGTTGCCCCTTTTTCAAGCGAGCGAGCAAGGTGGCTGCCATGAATGGAAGATTCCACCCGAGGTCTTGCGTTCATGGAGAACATGCTCATTTTTGGAAGTACTTCACAGGCTAGAGGACAAGGGTATTGAGAATGGAGAAAATCAACAGAGCATGAAATATGACAACGTATATGACAAAACAGTTTTATTTGATTACTGTTTGGGTTTAAGGATTTTAGAATTTCCCCTCCAATTAAATAGATGGAATAAAGTCCATGACAGGATAGATAAAAGATAAAGGAACAAATGCCTTCATATGGTGTATTTCTCAAGATCAGGACACCCTAAAGCGTCGCACAGCCAACAAATTAGTTTTGAAGTGTAGTCATGTTTGTAATTCAGGAAATGCTGCACCTAATTTGTGCACAGCAAGCTCCCACAAAAAGCAATGATCTCTTTTAGCTACTAATCTGTTTTTCAGCTAATGAGGAGAACTGCTCTCCTGCGAAGTAATTGTCTGTGAACTATTATATCCGCCTGAGAGGGCAGATGGAACCTTGGTATAATGACCCATTTGAAGGACATCACCTCATCTGACAGCGCGGCACTTCCTCACTGAAGTATCAGCCTAGATTATGTGCTCAAATCTCTGGAGCAGGGCCACGCACTTCTTGATTCAAACTTGAGAGAGCAACTGACTGAGCCACGGCTGACAGCTGGAGTAGATGGTTTGAAGGAGATTAAATGGGTGAGGTAGAGTTTATAATAATGCAGATCAAGTGCAAACGTGATAGGCACAATGCCCTTTTTCTCATTGGTTGTGCTTTCTAACGTTCTTATCATTGATCATGCCATCGCAGGCGTCTCAGCTCAATAACCTGGTAAATTGCCTCGGTTCTGCCCCATTTCTTCCTCAAATGCCAGCTGTCAGGTCAGGCTGACAACGACAACAAGGTAAAAGGTTTGAAAGTCTCTTGTTGGAAATGCTCAAAAAGAAAATTCATATGAAGTTGACAATGGGATAGTTTGTCCCAAAGTATAATCACGAAGAGGTATGAATAACTTATCCTTCCCTATATAGAACATAGAACATAGAAAATACAGCACAGAACAGGCCCTTCGGCCCACGATGTTGTGCCGAACCTTTGTCCTAGATTAATCACAGATTATCATTGAATTTACAGTGCAGAAGGAGGCCATTCGGCCCTTTGAGTCTGCACCAGCTCTTGGAAAGAGCACCCTACCCAAACTCAACACCTTCACCCAACACCAAGGGCAATTTGGACATTAAGGGCAATTTATCATTGGCCAATTCACCTAACCCGCACATCTTTGGATTGTGGGAGGAAACCGGAGCACCCGGAGGAAACCCACGCAGACACGGGGAGGACGTGCAGTCAGTGACCCAAGCCGGAATCGAACCTGGGACCCTGGAGCTGTGAAGCAATTGTGCTATCCACAATGCTACCGTGCTGCCCTTGAGAACAAATAAATCTACACTATATCATTTAACCGTAATCCATGTACCTATCCAATAGCTGCTTGAAGGTCCCTAATGTTTCCGACTCAACTACTTCCACAGGCAGTGCATTCCATGCCCCCACTACTCTCTGGATAAAGAACCTACCTCTGATATCCCTCCTATATCTTCCACCTTTCACCTTAAATTTATGTCCCCTTGTAATGGTTTGTTCCACCCGGGGAAAACGTCTCTGACTGTCTACTCTATCTATTCCCCTGATCATCTTATAAACCTCTATCAAGTCGCCCCTCATCCTTCTCCGTTCTAATGAGAAAAGGCCTAGCACCCTCAACCTTTCCTCGTAAGACCTACTCTCCATTCCAGGCAACATCCTGGTAAATCTTCTTTGCACCTTTTCCAAAGCTTCCACATCCTTCCTAAAATGAGGCGACCAGAACTGTACACAGTACTCCAAATGTGGCCTTACCAAAGTTTTGTACAGCTGCATCATCACCTCACGGCTCTTAAATTCAATCCCTCTGTTAATGAACGCGAGCACACCATAGGCCTTCTTCACAGCTCTATCCACTTGAGTGGCAACTTTCAAAGATGTATGAACATAGACCCCAAGATCTCTCTGCTCCTCCACATTGCCAAGAACTCTACCGTTAACCCTGTATTCCGCATTCATATTTGTCCTTCCAAAATGGACAACCTCACACTTTTCAGGGTTAAACTCCATCTGCCACTTCTCAGCCCAGCTCTGCATCCTATCTATGTCTCTTTGCAGCCGACAACAGCCCTCCTTACTATCCACAACTCCACCAATCTTCGTATCGTCTGCAAATTTACTGACCCACCCTTCAACTCCCTCATCCAAGTCATTAATGAAAATCACAAACAGCAGAGGACCCAGAACTGATCCCTGCGGTACGCCACTGGTAACTGGGATCCAGGCTGAATATTTGCCATCCACCACCACTCTCTGACTTCTATCGGTTAGCCAGTTCGTTATCCAACTGGCCAAATTTCCCACTATCCCATGCCTCCTTACTTTCTGCATAAGCCTACCATGGGGAACTTTATCAAATGCCTTACTAAAATCCATGTACACGACAGCCACTGCTTTACCTTCATCCACATGCTTGGTCACCTCCTCAAAGAATTCAATAAGATTTGTAAGGCACGACCTACCCCTCACAAATCCGTGCTGACTATCCCTAATCAAGCAGTGTCTTTCCAGATGCTCAGAAATCCTTTCCTTCAGTACCCTTTCCATTACTTTGCCTACCACCGAAGTAAGACTAACTGGCCTGTAATTCCCAGGGTTATCCCTAGTCCCTTTTTTGAACAGGGGCACGACATTCGCCACTCTCCAATCCCCTGGTACCACCCCTGTTGACAGTGAGGATGAAAAGATCATTGCCAACGGCTCTGCAATTTCATCTCTTGCTTCCAATAGAATCCTTGGATATATCCCGTCAGGCCCGGGGGACTTGCCTATCCTCAAGTTTTTCAAAATGCCCAACACATCTTCCTTCCTAACAAGTATTTCCTCGAGCTTACCAATCTGTTTCACACTGTCCTCTCCAACAATATCGCCCCTCTTATTTGTAAATACAGAAGAAAAGTACTCGTTCAAGACCTCTCCTATCTCTTCAGACTCAATACACAATCTCCCGCTACTGTCCTTGATCGGACCTACCCTCGCTCTAGTCATTCTCATATTTCTCACATATGTGTAAAAGGCCTTGGGGTTTTCCTTGATCCTACCCTTGATCTGCACTCTTAATCTCCTTCCTGCTTTACTCTAGGCTTCCATGCCTCTTGCCCTCTGACAATGTGATGTAACGCCATCACTGATTATGTCCTCCACCAAAATAAAACACCTAATAAGTTTGACACCCCACCTGCTGGCTTTCTGTATTTTGTGTGGTAAAAGGAAATTATCTTTCAACAATCCTTCACGCTTGGACGTTTATTGGGAATTCTTATTAGACTGAGTGCTGGTGAAGGATTCAAATACTAAGACGACACAAGTAACTGAAGTGTGTTTTCACAATAAAGATCCCTGGGTCTGTGGAAGGCGGACATGAAAGGTGTCCCAGGGGCAACAAGATGGCTTTTGGAGAGAGGCGGGAATAACGGTTATGCAGAGAAGGTTGGTCTTTGGAGCCGAGATCACTCAAAAGAGATAGATTTTTTTCGGCCTAATGTGTTTGGTGAAATATTTTCACAGGAAGAAGCAATGGCAGCTACTGTAAAGAATGAAAGAAAGTAGAATTTTTCATTTCTGCACCACCTTTCCTGACCTCAGGAAATCCCGAAGTACTTTACAGCCAAATAAGTAATTTTGAAATGTAGTTGTTGCAACGTAGGAAATGTGGCAGCCAATTTGTGCACAGCAAGCTCTCACAAAACAGCAACGTGATGACGGCTAGATAATCTGTTTTAGTGACGTTTATTGAGTGAGGATAAATATTTGCCAGGAATACTTCCTTGGGTCACTGTTTAATAATAAGGGGCGGGATTCTCCGACCCCCCGCCGGGTGGGAGAATCGCCAGTGGGTGGTGTGAATCCCGCCCTGCCGCTCCGATGCCGGCTGCCGAATTTTCCAACGGCAGTTTTCGGGCGGGGATCGCGCCGCGCCGATCAGGGGCCATTGGCAGCGACGCCCCCGGCAATTCTCCAGACCCAATGGGCCGAGCGTCCACCCGTTTTCAGCCAGTCACTCCGGCGTGAAATAGACAAGGTCAATATCGGCGGGACCTGGCTTGGAGGGCGGCTTGCAGAGTCCTCGGGGGGAGTGCGGGGGGATCCGGCCCCGGGGGGGGGGGGGGGGGGGGGGGGGGGGGGCCACCGTGGCCTGGCCCACGACGGGGCCCACCGATCTGCTGGCAGGCCTGTGCCATGGGGCACTCTTTTCCTCCGTGCCGGAATTTGTAAGGATCCGCCATGGCCGGCGCGGAGAAGAAACCCCCTGCGCATTCGCAGGAATCACGCCAGCGGTTCTGCGCATGCACCAGAACATACTGGCGGTCCTACTCATGTGCCAACTCGCGCCGACCGATAAAATATTTAAAAAACTCTGCGTAGACAGTGGCAAAATGCATAGATAGTGTCTGTGTGTGTGCCTACAGCATGTTCGATTAATATTGGGTGCAACTGGGCCCTGGCATTAGTTAATTGGAGCAGATAGTCAATATACCATTTTACACTGCAATACAATGGAAAAGAAGATCGAGTAACAACACTGGCATCTTCCCAACAATGTGGAAAATTGCCCAGGTATGTCTAAAAGCAGGGCCAATCCAATCCTGCCGATATCACCACCCCATCACTCAATACTTTCAATTACTAGCAAAGTGTTAGAACGAGGGTCATTGACAGTACTGTCAAATCACACTTAAGTCAGCAAGAACCTGCTCATGGGCACTCAGTATGACTTACGCCAGGGTCTCTCAGCTCCTGACCTCATGACTGTCTAAGTATAAACATGGACAAAAGGACAACATGGACGTGAGGTGGGGGTGACTTCACTTGACGTCGATGCAGCATTTGACCTGGTGCGGCATTAAGAAGCCCTAGCAAAACTGAAGTTAATGGGAATCAAGGTGAAAACTCTCCACTGGTTGGAGTCATACCTGGCACGAAGGAAGATGGTTGTGGTGGTTGAAGGTCAATCATCTCAGCTCCGGGACATCACTGCAGGAGTTCCTCAGGGTAGCATCCTCAGCCCAATCATCTATAGCTGCTTCAACAATTTTCCTCCACCATAATGTCAGAAGTGGGGATGTTCGCTGATCACTGCACAATGTTCAGCATCATTTGTGACTCTTCAGATACTGAAGCAGTCCATGTCCAAATGCAACAAGACCTGGGCAATATCCAGGGTTGGGCTGATAGGTGAAACGTAACATTCATGTCACACAAATGCCAGACAATAACCATCCTCCAACAAATGAGGATTTAATGGCATTACCGTCGCTGAATCCCCCACTATCAATATCCTGAGTGTTACCATTGACAAGAAATTGAACTGGACCAGCAAAACATTCTGCGGCTACAAGGGCAGATCAGAGGCTAGGAATTCTGAGGAAGAATTAACCCTGAGGCTTTCCAAAGCATGTCCATCAACTACAAGGCACAAGTCAGGAGTGCAATGAAATACTCTCCACTTGCCTGGATGAGTATGACTCCAAAAACATTCAAGAAGCCCAACACCAAGAATCCAAGACAAATCAGCCCTCTTGACTGGCACCCTATCCACCGGCTTAAAAATTCACTTCCTCCACCACTGAACCACTGTGGTAACAATGAGCACCTTCTCCATGATGCACTGCTGCAACACAGCAAAGGCTCCTGAGAGAGCACCTTCCGAACGCACGGCCTCTACCACCTGGAAGGACAAGGGCTGGAGATGCATTGGAACACCACAATCTGCAGATACCCTCTCCAGGCCATACATCATCCTGACGTAGAAGTAAATCGCCATTCCTTCACTTGTCACCGAGTCAAAATCCTGAAACTCCCCCTCAAACAGCTCTGTGGGTGTAAGTGCACCTTATGGATCTCAGCAAGTTAAGAAGGTGGCTCAGCCCTCCTATCTCAAGGGCATTTAGGGATGGCAAGAAATGCTGACCTAGCCAGCGATGCCCTCATCCCATGAAATATATTTTTTAAATCACCTGGAATCCAGTCTTAACCCTTGCAGAATATGCAAGCCATTCAGCATCAGTGCCTGCTGTAGATTTCCCTTGTAAAAGCTACCAAATCACCTAGCCCCCTGGCCATTTCCATTAATATTTTGCCTTTTAGTTTTCGGAACTTCCGAACTCTGCTTGCGAAACTCCGCATTTACAGGAGAATTCCACATTCTGGCCACCCCCTGTGTAAAGATACATGTTTTCTCATCTTCCCTTTATTTATTCATCAACTCCCAACTGCCTACATACAGGGGAATTGGTATATAAATATATTGATGTCTAGATTGTGAAAAAAATCCTATTCGGGAGGAAGGGAAAACATTGCAATCACTGGAAGGAGAAAGAGACTGATGGATTTTTGGATACCAAGGAAATCCAGGGATGTGTTGAGAGCGCGGGACAGTGGATTTGAGCTCGGGGATTGGGTATGATTTTCAGGAGCAGGCTCAGAGTCGGACGGTTGACTCCACAATCCATCTCCTATTTTCCTCTGTTCTCGCAGAATCAACGGGAGATTAAACAGAAAGACACATTAGAAAGGGCGCGTGTGTGAGAGCGAGAGAGAGAGGTCGCGAGACAATAGCCGGAGATAATGCAGGTAGAGAGGAAGAGACAGACAGAAGCGAGGCGAGGTAGCATACAGAGAGGTAATGCAGAGAAAGAAACGAGAGTGGCAAAGAGGGAAAGACAGTAGCCACGCAGAGGGACACATTCGACATGGAAATATATCTGTCAGGGTCCAGACAGAGAGGAAGCGGAGCGAAATAAGAGAAATAGAGGGAGAGAGAAACAGCAGAGAGGTTACAGAGAAACAGAGACAACAAAAGAGGCACATTGAAATGAATGAAAATCGCTTATTGTCACAAGTAGGCTTCAAATGAAGTTACTGTGAAAAGCCCCTAGTCGCCACATTCCGGCGCCTGTTCGGGGAGGCTGGTACGGGAATTGAACCGTGCTGCTGGCCTGCCTTGGTCTGCTTTCAAAGCCAGCGATTTAGCCCTGTGCTAAACAGCCGAAGGTGGAATCTTCTGCTCCAGACTCTAGGTTCGGTGGCGGGCGTGGAATTTCGAGTGATTCTGTTGGATGGCGGGATAGCTGAACGTGCATGATCCTGCTCTGTTCAGCTCATTACTGGGGTACGTGGCGAATCTCATGGGGGGAGGTGAGGCGGGCAGCAAACCGCCCTCCTCGCTGTTACCTCATAGGCTCGGAGGTCGAGGTGTTATATTTAAAAAGGTCTCCCTCCATTCACCCCCCCCCGCCCTCTGTGCATCCCCAACACCCCCCACCCCTCCGTCTTAGCCTGTCCTCTGCTCCACCCTTCCAGAAGACACGTAGAGAGAATTATCAAACAAAATTAGAAGGTGGAAGCAGGGAGAAGAGAACAGAACAGTGGTATAGTGGTTAGCACTGCTGTCTCACAGCGCCAGGATTCCGGGTTCGAATCCCGGTTTGGGTAACTATTTGCGTGGAGTTTGCACGTTCTCCCCGTGTCAGCGTGGGTTTCCTCCGGGTGCTTCGGATTCCTCCCACAGTCCAAAGATGTGCAGGTTAGATGGATTGACCGTGGTAAAATTGCCCTTAGTGTCCGGTGGTGTGGAGGTTAGGTTATTGGGATAGGGTCGGAGCGGACGGGGGAGCGGATCTGCTCTTTCGGACGGTCGGTGCAGGTTCAATGGGCTGAATAACCTCCTTCTGCACTGTCGGGATCCTGTGAGAAAGAAGCAGCGGTTGGACAGAGTCACAGGCAGACACAGGAGTGAGGAATCCAGCAGACAGACTGGAGACAGGACAGGAGGGAGACTCAGCAGATAGTGGAGAGGAAGGCAGGTTGTGAAAGGTACTGGGTAAATGCAAGATCTTTCTTCTTTTTGATGAGAAGGCCTTTTACTCCGAGTATCGGCACCTCGGAAACATGATTGTGTTAGCTTTTCCCAGTTCCGGTTTTTCCAGGAATGGGGATAGGGTCGGGGGTGGAGGCAGGCAGGGGGAGAGAGAGGGAAGGAGAGAGAGAAGGAGAGAGACGAGCGAGAGAAACTGTGAAAAGTAAGAGACAACAGGGAGGGAGAGAGACAGCAGAGGATAGATAAGGCTGTCGATGGAAGGGGCTGGTTTAGCACAGTGGTCTAAACAGCTGGCTTGTAATGCAAAACAAGGCCAGCAGCGCGGGTTCAATTCCCGTACCAGCCTCCCCGAACAGGCGGTGGAATGTGGCCACATTGGGCTTTTCACAGTAACTTCATTGTAGCCTACTTGTGACAATAAGCGATTATTATTAAATAGAGAAACAGCAGAAAGAGGGCACAATTCATTCACAAAAAATCTATGTCCGGTTTTGGGCGCATTAAGCGGAGTGCTTCCCAACGCCTGTAGCGCTGACAATCACCTCGCTATTCAACAGCAGTTTGCCATTTCTTTTGGCCTTGGGAAGTTTCACTCTGCCGAGGCCACATCTGGAGTCATTTCCTGCTGGCGAGCGGATGTTTGTCAGCAAGAAAAGCTCCTCGCAGATGGGGGCGCCATTTAGGAGGGCTACCGCTATCTCTTCCTTCCCTTAAGCCCGTCCAACCTGTTTTTGACTCCCCCGCCCCCTACCTCCCACTCCCCAAAACTTTGCGGCGGCCCCGGGAACACCCCCTCGCTTCCTCTACATCTTGTAAAGCGTACCCCCCCCCCCTCCCTGGGCCCGATCGCTGCCAGGGTGCCAGCTTGGCAGTGCCAAATTGCCCGGTTGCCAGAGGAAATGCCAGCTTGCCACTCTTCTCTGTCCCCACCAACTTGGGAACCTCAAACGGCTTGGCAGATCCGCTCAGGTGCCATTACGACCCGTCCACCTTTGTGGAAACCAATACCAAACGGCACCCTGTCGATGTCACCCAGGGGCGGCCATAAAAGTCCCAGGCGCCAGGAGAATCCCAATAATGCATATTTAAATGATCCATTTAAATATGCAGATCGGGATCACTCCCAGTGACGTCAAGATCCAGATCGCGACGTCTTGCAAGATTCCGTTAAATCTTGCGAGGCGTTTCGAGCGTCGCAAATCCCGCGAGAGTCAACTGCCCCCGTCCCGACACCAAGTTGGGGCAAGGCGAGGCCGTTAAATCGCACCCAAAGAGATTGAAAAACAAATAACAAAGGGGCCAAGAGCCAGTGAGGCAAGAGCAGTAGAGCGGGAGAGATGCCATACTGAAAAAGAGAGACAGCAGAAACAGAGCATCCAGAGAGAAGAGGCTGGTCGAAGAATAATTGACAGTTAAGTAGGAGCCTCTTCAGCATAAACATTAACATAAGTTTCTTCAAGCAGCAGAAATTGTCGCAGATTAGCACTTCGGTTTAGAAATCAATCGGAATGCTGTGGAGACAGACAGCCAAATAAAGCAAACTAATACGCTGCTCAAAATACTTCAGACAACGAACCGTGCAGACACATCACAGTATGGGACGAGAAAAATAAACTCTGCAATTTAAAGGGGCGCCGTCTTCATCAACTGTATTGGTTAAAAAAAAGTAATTTACTTGCTCACCAAGGCAGGATAGTGGGTTCCCTGTTTGCCAAGTGTAGTTATGTTGGAAACCATGTTGAGCAGCAAGCTTTTTACCATTCCCGGCAAAATCGGAACTGGGAAAAGCTACCACAATCATGTTTCCGAGGTGCCGCCACTCCGAAGCAAGAGGCCTTCTCATCAAAAAATAGAAAGATCTTGCATTCACCCAGCGCCTTTCACAACCTGAGGCCGTCGTAGGATCACAGGAGATTTATGGCCCAGAAGGAGGCCTTTTCAGCCCTTCGTGTCTGTGTCAGCTGAAATAAAAAGAGTTAAGAAAAAATTTGAATGCGGATTACAGGGACAACGGCAGGGTTCTGAGGAACGTGGAGGAACAGAGAGATCTTGGGGTTCATGTCCACAGATCTCTGAAGGTTGCCACTCAAGTGGATAGAGCTGTGAAGAAGGCCTATAGTGTGTTCGCGTTTATTAACAGGGGGCTTGAGTTCAAGTCCGCGGGGTTATGCTGCAACTGTACATGACCCTGGTGAGACCACATTTGGAGTATTGTGTGCAGCTCTGGTCAACTCACTATAGGAAGGATGTGGAAGCATTGGAAAGGGTGCAAAGGAGATTTACCAGGATGATGCCTGTTTTGGAGGGTAGGTCTTATGAGGAAAGGTTGAGGGAGCTAGGGCTTTTCTCTTTGGAGCGGAGGAGGATGAGAGGCGACTTAATAGAGGTTTATAAGATAATGAGGGGGATAGATAGAGTGGACGTAGAACATAGAAAAATACAGCACAGAACAGGCCCTTCGGCCCACGATGTTGTGCCGAACCTTGTCCTAGATTAATCATAGATTATCATTTGATTATCATTGAATTTACAGTGCAGAAGGAGGCCATTCGGCCCATTGAGTCTGCACCGGACGTTCAGAGACTATTTCCTCGGGTGGATGTAGCTGTTACAAGGGGGCATAACTATAAGATTCAGGGTGGGAGATATAGGAGGGATGTCCGAGGTAGGTTCTTTACTCAGAGAGTGGTTAGGGTGTGGAATGGACTGCCTGCTGTGATAGTGGAGTCGGACACTTTAGGAACTTTGAAGCGGTTATTGGATAGGCACATGGAGCACACCAGAATGCCAGGGAGTGGGTCAGCTTGATCTTGGTTCTGTGCTGTACTGTTCTATGTTCTATCCAGCCTCATCCCACTTTCCAGCTCTCGGTCCAGAGCGCTGTGGGTTACAAAATTCCGAGTAAGTTTCCAATGCTTTGTTTCAAATGCTATGAGGGTTTCTACCCTTACCACCCTTTCAGACAGTGAGTCCCAGGCCCAGCACCATCACTTGAGTGGAAATTTTTTTCCCATCAGGTTCTTCTGCCAATTCCTTTCCTTTACGTTTATGCGCTCACCATGACCTCTATACTAAGAAAAACAGCTTCCTATTATTCACTCTTTCTCGCTCCTCATGATTTTGTGCACCTCAATTAAATCTCCCTCACCCCCGCCCCCCCCCCCCCATTCTGAAGCAAACAATGCCCAACCTATTGACTTTTACAAAAGACATGCTCTTAAACACTTTCCTCGCTCCCTCCCCCGCCTTCTCCACGTCCATCAGTCAATTGGTGCACAGTGCCACCCTACCTGAAGGACAGTGCCTCCGCCAGTACAAAATGCCATCAGTACCACACTGCAAGTGTCAGCCTCGTGTTTGAGCATAAATCTCTGCAGTGGGAGCAGTGTCCACAACCGTCCGGTTAACAGACAAGGCGTGCGTCAACTGAGCCCCAACTAGCATCTTATAAGAGTATCACACCAGCTGGACACAGTTTTAAAAAAACAATAGCTTCGCTGCAATTTAAGAAATTAAGAGAGAATGCTTCTTTAAGTTTCATCCCTCTTGCTTATACTCCCCGTCATTCAGGGATAACGGTGAACAGAATCGGGAAGGAAATGCAATGGGAGCTTTAGACATTGTATTTAGCCTAGTCACAAAGAACAGGATTAATCTGACATGGGAATTCACTCAAAGCGTGAATACCTCCCCCTCCAATAGTATTGAGTCGTTTCCTGTGCATCTGTGTTTTCAGTCTGTAATACACTTATGACTCCGTTGAACTTTCAAGCTGTGAAAATGCCGTCTAAGGCAGGGCATGAAAAGGAAACACTCTAAATATATCTCCCGACAGCAAAGTGATGTAGGACAGAGCCTTGGAGAGATGGGAGTACAGGGGTTGCCAGTGTTGTCAAGTAAGGAATACAAGCTCCCCTTCCCCTCCCCCACCCTCCGCAGACAGTCTTCCTTCACGTTGATGGGGACAGAGGTTGACCATTCCCACAGGCCGTGAACCCCATTTGACAGGATCGTTGCTGTTTTGTGTGTCAACACCATTTACTTAGAAAACCTGCCTCACGAAAATCGAAAAATACCGGTTTTGAAATATTCAGTTGACATCACCTACCCCCCACCCACCCCCCACCCGTACCCAACCAGGCACAACTGGAAGTTCCAGATTTTGATTACATTTGTGTGAAGAAGTGCTCAATCGCCTTGCTCTAATTTTAATTATCCGTCGTACTCTACCTCTCCCCGCCAGAGGAATTGGTTTCTCCTTTATCAACTCCTTCAATCAGCCTCTCCATAAGAGCAGTTCAGCCTCGTCTGATCATTTAACCCTTGCAGCGCAGGGACCGTGCTTGTGAATCTGCACCGCACAGCCAGTTTGTGAGGTGCAGGACCCAGAACTGAATACGGTACTCCAAATGTGGCCCATGTCGGAAGCTTTGTACAACTGTGGCACAACATCAGGCATCTTTGCGTGCGTGACGAGGAAGCTGGCTTCAGGATATTCCAACAGGTTGCCTGCTCAATCCGGACTCTGAGTGTCATGCTGCATACTGCCAGTTCTTTGACAGCAGAAGGATTGCATGGATGGCAGAAACAGGCGAATCAGCCCAACAGGTCCACATGTGTCTTCAGGCTCCATTCGAGCCTCCTCCAACCCAAGCCCCAAGCACCTAATGAAAAAAAAAATGAAAATCGCTTATTGTCACAAGTAGGCTTCAAATGAAGTTACTGTGAAAAGCCCCAAGTCACCACATTCCGGCGCCTGCCGGGGAGGCTGGTACGGGAATTGAACCGTGCTGCTGGCCTGCCTTGGTCTGCTTTAAAAGCCAGCGATTTAGCCCAGTGTGCTAAACCAGCCCCTTAATAATCAGCATGGCCTCCTTTCTATTCCCATTGGATATAATGGGGCTCTCACCTTCAGTCACGTTTTGCCAGGCTGGGATCTTAGCGTGCTGACACCTCCCATTCACCAGAAACCTCGATGGTTCCACTCTCCCGTCTCAAGAGGAGCAGGACGAACCCATAAGAAATCAGCTTCATTACGTTTGGTTTTCACAAAGTAGAGAGCCTCTTCTCAAGCACTGAAGAGTTGACCGACCCTGACCCTGTCAAGCGAACAATGTGGGAGCGTGCGGGGGCAAAGTGGTGTGGGGTCAGGGCGGTTTGGGGGACATGTGACGGAAGCTCCTGGAATAGGGCCAACCAGATTTGGCAAACCTACTCACAGATTCTTAGCAGGATTTACATTTCTTCTGCTAGGATTTTTGCTCCAATCCTCCTGCAAGAAGCAATCACAGAAACAGCAGCAGAAAGAGAAAGTTTGCTGTGCATATTAACCCCATAAACACCGGCTTCTAAACACACAAACACAGGCCCCAAGGTGAGATGTGTAAATGTATTTCTGAGCAGAATATTAATAACTACCACAGAAAAGAAAATGTTCTATAGTCCTTGAAATTTTAATAGCCCTTATCCCGTTAAACAATTCAAAGAGAGTTCACATCATGAATTACTTTAAACCAATGTCAAACACAGAGGTCTTTTTAGGATTAAGGGGTGTGCGTGTATATAGAACCCTAGAACCGTTACAGCATAGAAGGAGGCTATTCAGCCCATCTTGTCCCTGCCAGCCTGTGGGCACCCAGATGCCCTTTCTAATCCTACTTTCCTGGGCCCGGTCCACAGCCCTGTAGCTTAGAGCACTTAAGGTGCAGATCCAGGTATTTTTTCAAAGAGTTTAGGGTTTCTGTCTCCACCAGCAACTCGGGCGGTGAATTCCAGACTCCTACTACCCTCTGCATAAAAAAGGTTTTCCTCATGTCCTCTCTACGCCTTCTGCCACTTACCTTATCTAGAATTCTCCACCAAGGGAAACTATTTTACCCTGTCCACTCTATCTCTTCCCCTCATAATTTTGTGCACCTCAATTAAGTCACCCCTCAGCCTTCTTTGTTCCAAGGAAAATAACCCCAACCTATCCAATCTCTCCTCGTAGCTACACTTTTTTCGCCCTGGCAACATTCTTGTAAACCTAGGCTTGTAAAGATATGTGTGTGCACGCATGCACGCGTGCCTGTGTCTATTTCGAGTGAGACTTTAACACATTTCGCCCTTCACTGATAGATTGCAATTTTCTAACATTGCTCAAAACTACCTGAGATCCTCTAACTCTGACAGTGGCCACTGGGTGAGGGTGAGAAGGATGGTAGTAATTCTATGAATATACAACCTCAATCACAGGCAGTGTAATCTGAAAGTCTGGACTTGCACCATCTGAATCTTTGATTCTGACTCTGCTCAGAGCAGGCGACGTGCCCCACAGATACTCACCAACGACACTCCCCACCAACGGTCACCACCAACATGAAGCAACACTCCCCATCAACAGTGCCCACTGTGAGGGGAGGCATTCTCCTCTTACACAAGCGACACTCCCTATCTGTAAATCCTGCTAATATATCCTGCTAACACTTACATGGAACAGTGTGCCGCTCCTACACTGCCCACATTAAATGGAGTGTTTCTCCACTTAAACAGGGCGACACTCCCCACTGACACTGCCCAGTAACACTTTTAACCATACAGGTACCCATTCATGACACTACCCACCAACAGAGAGAAGCACTCCCCACTGATACTTCCCACTGACAGGGAGACACTCCCCATTGACAGGGAGACATTCCCTGTTAGCTGAAGAAATTGCTACATGTGTCAGGATTGGTATAATAAAGATGTCTCAAAGTATTGTAATAGCACAGGTCAAGGGCAAACCAGCAGGCAAGGGGTTAAACATATCCCAAGGAAAAACCAGCACGCAAGGGGTTAAAGTGACCCACATTGGAAATGATTGAATCACCTCACAGAGCTTTTGAATATGAAAAGAGAAACACAGGAGGCCCCAGTAAGTCTAAAGGATCCATGGTCCAACACATTCACACCTCTTCTAGAAGTTAAATATGTTAAGCACAAACCCATGAGATTGTAAGGAAACATTGCATTCTTTAATCATTTTCCCATTACGGGGACCAGAAAATATGCATACTGATCACTTTGTATTGTTCCGAATGATTCACTGATGCCACTACCTGCTTGTGACTCCAAGGAACTTTAAATATATATGCATGTAATTCTGAGGACAGGCAGAGCTGACTTTTGTGAGCTACAGGATAGTCGCGGGGTCTATCTCTCCTGTGTGCACACAGATTTTCCGAATTAAACAAAGTTTTACCAACATCACGCGGTCGAGATAGACTTTGAGGTTTTTCTTCCCTCCAACACTCCCCACAAACAGGGAGACACACCCCACTGACCGGGAAACACTCCCCACTGACAGGGAGAGACACTCCCCACTGACAGGGAGAGACACTCCCCACTGACAGGGAGAGACACTTCCCACTGCCAGGGAGAGACACTCCCCAATGCCAGGGAGAGACACTCCCCACTGACACGGAGAGACACACCCACTGACAGGGAGACACTCCCCACTGACAAGGAGAGATACTCCCCACTGACAGAGAAACACTCCCCACTGACAGGGAAACACTCCCCACTGACGGGGATAGACACTTCCCACTGACAGGGATAGACACTTCCCACTGACAGGGAGACACTCCCCACTGACAGGGAGAGACACTCCCCACTGACAGGGAGAGACAGTCCCCACTGACAGGGAGACAGTCCCCACTGACAGGGAGACAGTCCCCACTGACACCCCACTGACAGGGAGAGACACTGCCTACTGACAGGGAGAGACACTCCCCACTGACAGGGATAGACACTCCCCACTGACAGGGAGAGACACTCCCCACTGACAGGGAGACACTCCCCACTGACAGGGAGACACTCCCCACTGACAGGGAGAGACACTCCCCACTGACAGGGAGAGACACTCCCCACTGACAGGGAGACAGTCCCCACTGACAGGGAGACAGTCCCCACTGACAGGGAGAGACACTCCCCACTGACACCCCACTGACAGGGATAGACACTCCCCACTGACAGGGAGACACTCCCCACTGACAGGGATAGACACTCCCCACTGACAGGGAGACACTCCCCACTGACAGGGAGAGACAGTCCCCACTGACAGGGAGAGACAGTCCCCACTGACAGGGAGAGACAGTCCCCACTGACAGGGAGACAGTCCCCACTGACAGGGAGACAGTCCCCACTGACACCCCACTGACAGGGAGAGACACTCCCCACTGACAGGGATAGACACTCCCCACTGACAGGGAGAGACACTCCCCACTGACAGGGAGGCAGTCCCCACTGACAGGGAGACAGTCCCCACTGACAGGGAGAGACACTCCCCACTGACAGGGAGAGACACTCCCCACTGACAGGGAGAGACACTCCCCACTGACACACCCCACTGACAGGGAGAGACACACCGCACTGACAGTGAGAGACACTCCCCACTGACAGGGAGAGACACACCGCACTGACAGTGAGAGACACACCCACTGACAGGGAGACACTCCCCATTGACAGGGAGACACTCCCCACTGACAGGGAGAGACACTCCCAACTGACAGGGAGAGACACTCCCCACTGACACACCCCACTGACAGGGAGAGACACACCGCACTGACAGTGAGAGACACTGCCCACTGACAGGGAGAGACACCCCACTGACAGGGAGAGACACTCCCCACTGACACACCCCACTGACAGGGAGAGACACTCCCCACTGACAGGGAGAGACACTCCCCACTGACACACCCCACTGACAGGGAGAGACACACCACACTGACAGTGAGAGACACTCCCCACTGACAGGGAGAGACACCCCCACTGACAGGGAGAGACACACCCACTGACAGGGAGACACTCCCCATTGACAGGGAGACACTCCCCATTGACTGAGAGAGACACCCCCCACTGACAGGGAGAGACACCCCCCCACTGCCAGGGAGAGACACCCCCCACTGCCAGGGAGAGACACTCCCCACTGCCAGGGAGAGACACGCCCCACTGACAGGGAGAGACATTCCCCACTAACAGGGTTGGACACTGCCCACTGACAGGGAGCGACACTCCCCGCTGAAAGGGAGAGACACTCCCCACTGCCAGGGAGAGACACGCCCCACTGACAGGGAGAGACATTCCCCACTAACAGGGTTGGACACTGCCCACTGACAGGGAGCGACACTCCTCGCTGACAGGGAGAGACACTCCCCACTGACAGGGAGAGACACTCCCCACTGACAGGGAGAGACACTCCTCACTGACACCCCCCCTACCAATAGGAAGGAAATGGATTGGTTGAAACTGACAGTGCCTACTGAGGGTGTGCTACCCTGTCAGGTAATATCTGATTGTCTCATTTCTGTTTGTGGGGCTTTACTTTGTGCGAATTGGTTTTTCATTTCCCACAGTGGAACAGTGACCTTATTTTGTAAACTATTTCATCAGTTGGAAAATGTCGTGGAATATTGTACGGTTGGGAAAGGTGCTGTGTTAATGCAAGTTCTTTTTTTTTATAACTTAAAAACATGTCACTGGGACTCCCAACATCCTACTTATGTTTTTGGCCAATGGGAGATCATAAGGAGGCCAACTGGTCCATTGTGACTGTGTCGCCCCTTTTGCAGAGCAGTTTATTTGTCCTACTACCTCCCACTCTTTCCACGTGGACCTGCAATTTATTTTTCCCTTTTCCAAGTATATACCCAATTCCCTTTGGCAAGTTGATTCTGCTCAACCGCACATTCAGGCATCTGTGTTGGCAGGGTTTGGGAGGGGAGGGGAGGGGAGGGAGAAAAGTTTGCAAGAGGAAGTTTTTAATATTGAGGTTGAGTTGCAGGTCACCTCGAAGGGTTAACCCACTGGCTTGTTAAAGAGCGCAGCTTATTTGGAATGGAGAACACCAGGCAGTGCTTTTCATCTGTAGAAACACGCACAAGTCGTGCGCACAAGTATTCCTCGCTCACATATGCACACCCCTTGCTCACATATGCACACCCCTTGCACACACACATGCTCATGAAATATGTAACCCATGCTGGGGCAAAAATCACCCCCTCACGAAAAGCTCAGGCTAAGTCCAACAGAAAGAATTCGGATCATCGAATCCCTTGAATCCAGAGCAGAATACGCTCCGTGCTAAAACCTGTCTGGTCGTGGTACACTTGGCAATGACAGACTGCTTCAGCTCCACAAAAATATTACAAACGGAAGAACTAACAGAAAATGGAAAAATAATGCACAAAAGTTTCCATTCTCCCAGGAAAGCAATTGCTTCTTTATGTAAGTATGTAAAGCCCCACCTACCTGCAGCTTGGCAGCAATAGCATCCTTAGTTTCTCCTCAATTGTGTGCGTGTCTCTGTGTGTGTCTCTCTCTCTTTTATCTCAGGAAAGCAGCATCGTGTTTCAGAAGAGGTTCCCTCCCGATGAAAGACGGAAACACCGGCTGAGGCTCTCTGGACGATCCCTCTTTAACACTGATCATCGTGGCTCTCTCGCACAGCATCTCGCAGCCAATGAGCCCTCCCCCCCCCCTCCCACCCCCTCCCCCAATCACCACCACCTCTCCGCCCCTCTTTCCTATTCTTCCAAGTGCATGGGGTATATTCCACACTTAGGATCCTCCTCGTGGTTGCCACGCCGTGTTAGTGTGTGGGAGCATGTGCGAGACTTACTCCTGGGAGAGACAGAGTGTGAGTCTGTGTGTGGTGAGTGTGTGTAAAAGTACGTGTGTGTCTGTTGTGTGTATTTGTGAGTAGTGTGTTGTGTGTATATGTGAGTGGTGTGTTGTGTGTATATGTGAGTGGTGTGTTGTGTGTATATGTGAGTGGTGTGTTGTGTGTGTGTGTCAGTGTGGGCTCTCACTAGCTGGCTGACTTTCAGTCCCTTACTGCTCTCCAGCATTCTGCAGATGGCAGAGTGGAGTTCTGAAGGGGAGGAGAATAAATGTGCTTAACAAGATCCCCAGCAGCTGATGAAAGCACGTCACTGGTGAGGTAATTATGAATTCTCTCACCCATGCTGATGGGTGCTTTGCAGCTGAGTCTGTGTGTGTGTGTGTGTGTATGTGTGTGAGTGTGTATGCCTGCTTCTGTATCACTGCTCCTTCACCCACCCACCAAAAATCAATAGAAGACAGCATTGCTGTGGTTAATGTCTTGTGCTGATGTGTCAGTCCCCAGACAGGGCGCTGTGGTGAATGAATACCCAGTGCTGATTCCCTGAAGTTCCATAATCTCCTGAAGGTCTCCCCCTGCAGTCCAACCCCCCCCCCCAGCGTCTCCCACCATCATACCAAACCAAATCCCACCCCCATCTCCGACCTACCCCCCCTACCCACAAACACAGAGCATGTTGTTGGAGAAGTCACAATTACATTTTTATTTAATGTCCAGAGATTGATCCCCCCCCCACCCCCGAGCTGTGCTCAGTCTGCCGGATGCAGCCAGGAATGCTGCTGTTTCTGCTGCTGCAGTGTGTCAGCTCTGGCTCGTTCGGTAGCTCTCTCTCATCTAGGTTCGATGGTCGAGGGTTTAAGACCCCCTCCCCTCCAGAGACCTGAGCACACAATTCAGGTTGGCACTACCCGTACAGCAATGCCTTGCCGGCCGCTGAAGCGTGCCCTCTCAAATGAATGCAAAACATCCATGGGATTGTTTTTGAAGGTGAGCTCTCCCCAGACTCGTGGCCAATATTTGATCTTCAGCCAACATCCCTGAAGCAGATCGTCTGGTCAATATTTCATTGTTTGTGGGAGCTTGCTCTGGGCAAATTGGCTGTGACATATCCCGCATTACAACAGTGACTGCACTTCAAAAGTAGTTCATTGGCTTTAAAACACTTTGGGATATCCTGAGGCTGTGAAAGTGCGATATAAATTGGTATTGGTATTATAATTGTTCTCGGTGATCTTGAGCGAAGCGGGGATGGTGTGGTTCAAATGTGATCAGAGGGTATAATCTCAGAGTAAGGGGTCGCCCATTTAAGACACGGATGAGGAAGAATTTCTTCCCCCAGAGGGGAATAGTTCAGTGTGTAGAGGCTGGGCCGTTAAGTACTTCCAAGGCTAAGATAGACAGATTTTCAGTCAGTAAGGGAATCAAGGGTTATGGGGATAAGGAGTGGGGTTGAGGATTATCACATCAGATCAGCCACCATCTCATTGAATGGCAGAGAAGTCTCGATGGGCCGGGTGGCCTACTTCTGCTCCTACGTCTTCTTGTCTTGTGGTGCCCTGACTGCGTGCTAGAAATGGGTGTCAGTGGAACCTGAGAACAAAAGAACTTGCGACATCGTCAAGACGGGGGAACGTGACAGCTGGGTGTGCATGGGGTGGGAAGGGGAAATGTTGATCACATGGTTTGCGGTTTGCTGTGAGATTAAACATTTAGAAATTTGCGTCGCACTATTCCACTCCTCATTGTGAGCAGTGGATTCAAAGGCGAAATGCCAGCAGGAACAGTAATGACAGCAAAAATCAAACCCGCACTTTAGAACATAGAACATCACAGCGCAGTACAGGCCCTTCGGCCCTCGATGTTGCGCCGACCTGTGAAACCAATCTAAAGCCCATCTACACTATTCCCTTATCGTCCATATGTCTAGCCAATGACCATTTGAATGCCCTTAATGTTGGCGAGTCCACTACTGTTGCAGGCAGGGCATTCCACGCCCTTACTACTCTCTGAGTAAAGAACCAACCTCTGACATCGTCCTATATCTATCTCCCCTCAATTTAAAGCTATGTCCCCTCGTGCTAGACATCATCATCTGAGGAAAAAGGCTCTCACTGTCCACCCTATCCAATCCTCTGATCATCTTGTATACCTCAATTAAGTCACCTCTCAACCTTCTTCTCTCTAACGAAAACAGCCTTAAGTCCCTCAGCCTTTCCTCATAAGATCTTCCCTCCGTACCAGGCAACAGTCTGGTAAATCTCCTATGCACCCTTTCCAATGCTTCCACATCCTTCCTATAATGCGCCGGCCAGAATTGCACGCATTACTCCAATTGCGGCCGCACCAGAGTTTTGTACAGCTGCAACATAACCTCATGGCTCCGAAACTCAATCCATCTACCAGTAAAAGCTAACACACCGTACGCCTTCTTAACAACCCTCTGAACCTGGGTGGCAACTTTCAGGGATCTATGTACATGGACACCGAGATCTCTCTGCTCATCCACACTGCCAAGAATCTTACCATTAGCCCAGCACTCTGTCTTCCTGTTGTTCCTTCCAAAATGAATCACCTCACACTTTTCTGCATTAAACTCCATTTGCTACCTCACAGCCCAGCGCTGCAGCTTATCTATGTCCCTCTGTAACTTGTAACATCCGTCCGCACTGTCCACAACTCCACCGACTTTAGTGTCATCTGCAAATTTACTCACCCATCCTTCTACGCCCTCCTCCAGGTCATTGAGAAAAATGACAAACAGCAGTGGCCCCAAAACACATCCTTGTGGTACACCATTAGTAACTGGACTCCAGTCTGAACATTTCCCATCAACCACCACCCTTTGTCTTCTTCCAGCTAGCCAATTTCTGATCCAAACTGCTAAATCACCCTGAACCCATGCCTCTGTATTTTCTGCAGTAACCTACTGTGGGGAACCTTATCAAATGCTTTACTGAAATCCATGTACACCACATCAACTGCTTTACCCTCATCCACCTGTTTGGTCACCTTCTCAAAGAACTCAATAAGGTTTCTGAGGCATGACTTACCCTTCACAAAACCGTGTTGACTATCTCTAATCAAATTATTCCTTTCCAGATGATTATACATCCTATCTCTGATAAACCTTTCCAAGATTTTGCTAACAACAGAAGTAAGGCTCACTGGTCTATAGTTACTGGGGTTGTCTCTACTCCCCTTCTTGAACAAGGGGACAACATTTGCTATCCTCCAGTCTTCTGGCACTATTCCTGTAGAAAAGATGATTTAAAGATCAAAGCCAAAGGCTCCTCCCTAGCTTCCCAGAGAATCCTAGGATGAATCCCATCCGGCCCAGGGGACTTATCTATTTTCACACTTTCCAGAATTGCTAACACCTCCTCCTTATGAACCTGAAGCCTTTCTAGTCTCGTAGCCTGAATCTCAGTATTCTCCTCGACAACATTGTCTTTTTCCTGTGTGAATACTGACGATAAATATTCATTTAGCACCTCTCCTATCTCCTCGGACTCCACGCACAACTTCCCACAACTCTGGCCCTACTCTTACCCTAGTCATTCTTTTATTCCTGACATGTCTATAGAAAGCTTTAGGTTATCCTTGATACTACCTGCCAAAGACTTCTCATGTCCCCTCCTGGCTCTTCTTAGCTCTCTCTTTAGGTCCCTCCTAGCTAACTTGTAACTCTCGAACACCCTAATTGAACCTTCATGTCTCATCTTTACATAAGCCCCCTTCTTCCTCTTGACAAGTGTTTCGACTGCTTTAATAAACCACGGTTCCCTTGCTCGACCACTTCCTTCCTTCCTGACAGATACATACTTATCAAGGACACGCAGTAGCTGTTCCTTGAACAAGCTCCACATTTCCATTGTGCCCATCTCCTGCAGTTTTCCTCTCCATCCGATGCATCCTAAGTCTTGTCTCATCGCATCATAATTGCCTTTCCCCAGATATGCTTCCTCCCAGCCCCTCTCACCATCACCCATCTATCTTTATTCTTTGGAGTAGCTACATCCCTGAAGCTTCTATCTATGATCACCTCTGCCTCCCGAATGATCCGAAGTTCATCCAGCTCCAGCTCCAGTTCCCTAACGCGGTTTCTGAGGAGCTGGAGGTGGGTGCACTTCCCACAGATGAAATCAGCAGGGACACTGACGGTGTCACTCACCTCAAACATTCTGCAGGAAGAACATTGCACTACCTTCCCTGCCATCCCCTCGAGATAAAAAAAGAAAGAAAGAGCTTACCTGTTATTCGCTCCCCTTCTCAGCAAGCACTCACTCAGCAACGTCTGCGCCCTGCACAATAATACCTGAGAGTCACCAGCCAATCCCTTACCTGCAGGCTATGACGACACGGTTCAACTTCTTTCCACTTCTACCTGCCCACGAGCCTTCCTCTCGGCTGGGATCCTTACAGTGATTGTTGTTGGTTTTTTTGGTTAGAAGAGGAGTTAGGGAGGGAAACACTGAAAAAGTGTTTCGGGTCTAAATGTCACTTGACAGCGGCTCCTCCACAAACCACCTTCACGTTAGGGTGACCACAATGGAGTATGCAAATTTCCCCCGCAACAGTCAATCAGAAGCTCCGCTCTACTGCCCTCTGCTAGATGCTTGTCTTCACTTGAACAGCTAGGATCTCTTGCACAGGTATACCTTCAAGTTAGGGTGACCACAATGGAGTATGCAACTTTGCCCCGCATAGCCAATCAGCAGCTCCGCTCTACTGCCCTCTGCTGGATCTTTACCTCCTGGAAACGTCCCCGAGCATTTCCCAAATTGCAACATGAAGTACAGAGACATGAATCCGACGCCGGCTGCCGGATTCTCCGTCGCCGGAATTTCGACGTGGGCGGGAATCGCGCCGCGCCGGTTGGGGGCCGTTGGCAGCGGCCCCCCGCTTCTCCGGCCCGCGATGGGCCGAGTGGCCGCCCTTTTTTCAGCCGATCCCGCTGGCGTAAATTAGACCCGGTCCTTACCGGTGGGACCTGGCTCTGCGGGCGGCCTGCAGAGGAGTCCTCAGGGGGGTGCGGGGGGATCTGGCCTGGAGGGGGGGGGGCCCATGGTGGCCTGGCCCGCGATCGGGGCCCACCAATCCACGGGCGGGCCTGTGCCATGGGGGCACTCTTTCCCTCCCTCCGCGCCGGGCAGTGTAATGGTCCGCCATGGCCGGCGCGGAGAAGAACCCCACTGCGCATGCGCTGGGATGACGCCAGCACATGCTGGCGCTTCCGCGCATGCGCCACCTCGGGGCGGCCGGCAGAGGCCCTTCGGCGCTGTTGGCGCGGCACCAACCCTGCCGGCGCCGGCCTAGCCCCTGAAGATGCGGAGGAATCCATACCTTCTGGGCGGCCCGAAGGCGGAGTGGTTCACGCCACTCCTCGGAGCCGGTACGGCCCACCCCGTCAGTTGGCGGAGAATCCCATCCAAGAACTATGAAACGGAGTTGGCTAGGTGGTCATGGTTGATCCTGGGTTTTAACTTCATTTTCCTGCCCAGTCCTCACATCCCTCAATCCCCCGAGAGCCCAAAGAACAGCCTCACCCAGCCTTGAATATATTCAGCAATGGAACATCCACAACCGTTTGAGTGAAGTAGTTCCTCCTCATCTCACTCCAAAATGATCAGACACTTCTCCTGAGATTGTTCAACCCATGTTAACGAGTGAAGATTTTGTTTTATTGCGAAAGCTTACTTGGGTAAAGATGCAAAAATTAGTAAGAAAAGGGTTAAAATATACAAATATATCCAACCACCCACACATGCACACGCACGCACACCCTTCAAGTGTGCGAAAAAGAAGTAATACTCTGCAGAGTATCAGATGTTAAAACCTTGGCCACGTAGCAAGTAAAGTCAGAAAATGTTATTCCAAATGCTTGTTCACAGCTGAAGGATCCGGGTCCACAATAGCTGCTTGTGTTTGGGGTTTCTCACTGAAGACAATTGGGGTGAGTTCCCCTCCTCCGCAGCTGCGGGTTCCTTGGTGACGTGCAGTCGCAGGCAGCGGGATCCTCCATTCCCACCGCCAGGCAATGGGATTTCCTATTGAGGCCACCCCACTCCCACGGGAAACCCGCGGGTGGGGGTGCACTGCCAACATAGCGAAGAATCCCGCCGATGGAGGATTCACCCCAATGGTGCCATTCAGAATTCTCCTTTATGTTTTCTGGGGGGCTGGATTCTCCGATTTGAGGACGAAGTGCTGACGCCTGCATGGGAACAGTGGCGCATTACGGCAGAAAAAATGGTGCAAAAGCTGCACCGATCCTCCGTCTGGAGGTGGGGGGGCTAGCAGCCATGCAGCGTAAAGCCCCCGGCCTTACCTGCGGATGTGGCCAGGGAATTGCCGGGTGCATGGCCGCACACGCGCACGGCGGCGGCCTTCAGCGGCGGGACCGTGCAACATGGCGGTGGCTGCATGCGGACCCGGCCTGCCACATACTGTCCCCCAGTAACCCCCATCGCCACCCCCGGACCGCCCCCCACCAGTGTCCCCCAGCCCCTGTCAAAGCCCCGCCTGCCCGTGGAGCGGCTCACCCCCTCCCACCGACTGTCGCGGCGCTGGACTCAGTCCACAGCCGCCAGGCCGGGTTCACGAAAAGAAAAAGGATCAGTGTTCCGCGCCGTCAGGAACTCGGCCCATCGGGGGCGGAGCATCGGGGGAGGGCCTCAGGTGACGTCCCGAGGCCATCCATTCGGCTTGCGGCATACTCTTCGAGTACGCTGTTTTTGAGGGGGCGTGGCATCGCAAATGCGGTGCCGCACCCGATTTCGGTGCAAACTGGGATTCGCTAGCCGATTGCCGAACGGGATTTCTGTGTCGGTGTCCGGAGAATCCCACCCAGGGTTTGCAGCAATGAAGTTTCTGGTGGGTGTTCACATCGCTGACAGCTCACTTTTGATGAGATAGGTTTGAGAAGGAAGAGAGAATGTGGCAGTCTCTCTCTCACTATCTAATATCTCCTTTACATCCAAGAGTTAGATCATGTGACCTCTCTCTTAGCACTCCATGGATGTGTGGGTGGAATGTTATGGTGGAGTGGACAGCTCATTCCTTCTGAAGCAAAGCCGACACAGAATTGACCTGCCCCATGCCTGCCTGCCCCACAGCCTTATTGGCCAGGCTATACAGAGGGCCAGATGGGAATTTCACCCCTCACTGGGGAGGGACGTCCCACCCGTCCCACCCTCAGGAGCAGCCGGTCAATCCAATTAACTGGCACCTCCATCAGTCCCATTATCACCAAGAGCGCAGTAATGGACGCTGTTGGGACGGCAGGAGGAGGAGACAAAGAAGGCCCATGGATTTTGAAGCGAGATAAGTCCAGGATCTTGGCAGCAAAGGTTTACGTAGTTTTGAAAGAGGGTGGGGAGGGGGGGGCGATGTTGAGGGGGTGAATTTGAAGCTCTAAGTGGTCAGAAGGAAAAGGAGGAGTTCTACCTTAGAGGAACTCTTCCCCCCCCCCCATTGGCAAAGGGCAACCCCTAAAGATAGAACTAGCCCCTTCCTGCATACACTTTGGAGAGATTATTTCAAATATCGTGCAGCCCGCATGCCCTGGCTGCCCATGCCAAATATGATTAACCCTTGATTAATTAATTAATGTGGTGGGCTGCTACGAACTTTGGCACCCAACCACCCCCATATTATGGGTGTGACCTCAGGGTGGATAGGAAGATGGTGGGGTGGGCACCAACCATATTTTACATGCCCCCTTGCCAAAAACACACCCAGCGAGAGCATGGAAAATGGAGCCCTATGTCTCCGGAACAGGAGCTTGTTTCCATCGCAAATGCAACATAGTCGGTGCTGTAGGTCAGTATTCCTTGCTTAGATAAGTGTCGTTTTCAAAATTGTCAAGCCGATGACATTATAAAGTAATATTTTATGTAACACATCTTCATAAAATTACATTTCTATCTAGTTTTGTACAATCAGCAAACTTAGATACATTACTCTCTGTGTCTTCATCTCAGTCATTAGTAAATAGCTCAGGTCCCAAAACTGATCCTTGCAACACTCCACTATTCACTGCCTGCCAACTTGAAAATGCTCCATTTATGCACACTTCCTACTTCCTGTTCATTAACCAATCCTCTATAAATGCTAATATATTACCCAACTCTACCAACCCTTATTTTGCCTTTGTATGGCACTTTAGTGAATGCCCTTTTTAAAATCAAGGTATACTACATCTACGTATTCCCCTTTATCTACCCTATTAGTTACATTATCAAAGACACTCAAATATATTAGTTAAATCGATTTTCCCTTTCTTAAAACCATCTTGACTTGTTCTAATCATACAATGCTTTTCTAGGCGCATCGTTAACACTTCCTTAATAAGAGATTCCAACCATTGATGTCAGGCTAACTGGCATGTAGTCCACCCTTTTCTCTCTCCCTCCTTCCTTGAAAAGTGGTATAACGTTTGCCAACTTCCAATCTGATGTGACCATTCCCAAAATCTAAGAAATTTGGAAAATCATAGCAAGCCATCCACGATCTCTGCAGTTACGTCTTTTTAGAATCTGAAGGTATAAGTCATAGGCCCTGAAGATTGGATGGATTTTAGTTCCCTATGGTTCTCCAAAATGTTTTCTCTGCTGATATTAAACTCCATAATATCCTCGCTCTTTTTAGCCCCAAGGACACTGTCAATTTCTGGCATGAAACTTGTGTCTCCTGCTGTGAAGACAGACTCAGAATATTTGTTCAATGCCTCTGCCATTTCATCGTTCCCTCAGATAATTTCTCCTCTCTCTGGCTCTGAGGGGCCACCATTTACTTTCGATATTCTTCCTTTTTATATACTAATAAGAGCTCTCGTGTTCCATGTTCCCCCTTTTTAACAGCTTGTCAGTGGCCTTTTGGTGGTTCCTAAATGACATCCAGTTCTCAGACTTGGGCTACTTTTGCAAGCTTGTCAGCCTCTTCTTTCAATCTCATCTACCACTAACTTCCTGAGTAAGCCATGGATGCACAGGGCTAATTTGCTGGCTTTGAAAGCAGACCAAGGCAGGCCAGCAGCGCGGGTTCAATTCCCGTACCAGCCTCCCGAACAGGCGCCGGAATGTGGCGACTAGGGGCTTTTCACAGTAACTTCATTTGAAGCCAACCTGTGACAATAAGCGATATTCATTTTCATTTCATTTCATCTCTCTTATTGAGCATTTGTTTTTCATTGGAATGTGTATTTGTTGAATATTTTGAATTTGTGTCCCCTGTACAATTACTGCCTTAGTCTACTTACACGAATAACCTTAATTAATGCTCCTCTTATACCTATGTGATTAGCTTTGTATAGGTTTAAGATTCTTGCTCGTGATTGAAGTATATTATTTTCAAGCTTAACATGGAATTCAATGGTATTATGATCACTATTTCCCAGCAGATATTTTACTGTGAGATTACTAATTAACCCTGCTTCACTACACAATATTAGGGGCACGATCTATCGGCATCGCCGCGGGATGAGGCGGGTGAATCTCGCGACAGGCCTCATTCGAGATTTACCAGCCTCGTCAATCCTTGCGAGTTCTCACGAGGTGTCGTAATCTGGATCCAGCCCACTGAGGTCAGGACCCAGATTGGCACATTTATGTGAGCAGTTAACCTTGAATATGTCAATGCCAGATCTACCCAGTACCCGGGACCTAATGGCCTTGCCATAGAGACCCTGAACGGGCACTGTTTAGCACTGGTTTCCAGGCTTCTGGTACTTGGGGTGGGGGGGTCCTAAGCGATCGAGGGCCCCTGGGTTGTCTGGCTCTGGACATGGTGGTGCCAGGCTGACAGTGCCAAGAGACCCAGATGGCATCGAGCCCATGACAGGAATTAGGCCCACAGTTGCCCTGCCCTTATGCGGTCGGGAGTGGGAGGAGGACTCAGTGACCCCACTTATTGGTGAGTTGGGGTGTTGAGGGGATTCCGGAGGCTGTGGTGGGGGATCTAGAGATTGGGATGCCATTGGCACCCCAGGCTTTTCCTGCGCTAGCGAGTGGAGCTTGTTCATACAGGAAATGAGCCTAAGTGGAGCCTTGGCAGGCGGGTTCCTCGCCAAGGCCAGAAATGAAACAAAGTCCCGTTTAAGTTTGGTGATTCTTGCCGCTGCTTATATCGGGAAACACCTGGCTAAATATGCTCAACACTGGACCCTGTTTCATTTCTGTTAAATAGCGATAGATGGCTTTATCCCCAGTCAGTTCCATAACATATTACTCCATGAAACCACCACAAAACCTTTCTACAAACTCATCTTCGAGACCACGATGCCAGACTATATGAAAATTAAAGTCCCGCACAATTACCTTTGTTACAAGTTTCAACAATTTCTTGTTTAATGTTCTGTTCAATGATACACTAGAAACAAATTAGAATTGAGAAGGAGGTAACAGAAAAAGATGTGTGGCGGATTTCTCCGTCGGCCAACGCCGGTCTCGAGAAACGCGTTTGGCGGAGAATTGGTTTTGATGCCAAAATCGCGGCGGCCGCCAATTTCACGCCGAATCACAATTCTTCGGTGCCTCGGCAGCGGCGTCAATGAGTTCCAGAACGCACGTACAGTAAACGCTGTTGGCATATCATTAGCGGGGGCTGACCCGGTATTCTCCGGGGGCCACAGCGATTCTCCACCTACACTAGGTCAAATTCCTGATGGCAAGTTCACTTGTGCTTTTAAAAATCGTGAAACAGGCGGTGTGATTGCTGAGGGAAGGAGAGGGGGAACGGAAGGTGTCCAACATCGGCATAGTTTGGTGACACAAAACTATTGCGTCAGCCGGCAAGGCAGCCACGCAGCTGCGCATACCGCTGACTGCTCACTGTGAACGGAGGGCCACAGGTTGTATGGGTGTCCCCCTTAGGGGCCCTCTGGCCAGAGCTGACCCATTAATGCAATGGGCATGCTCCAGTGCAACCTTTGTCATCTTGTTGACTGGGATGAGAGTGTGTGGGGAATGTAACGTGTATATGCGGCTGCAGCTTGTCAGCCTCCCGTGTGTCAACCAAAAAACAGTCTTGCATCGTTTCGCATTGGAATCGATTGTGGTCCATGTGACGCCGTGCTAGCTCCTCAACGGTCGCTGAATCGGTCCAGGTGCAGCACCAGTTTTGCTGCCGTAGATGTCCACGAATCCTGCCCCGGCATCTACACTTAGCCTCAAGAGAATCCAGCCAGTGGTGTATTTGGATTTTCAAAAGACAATTGATACAGTGCCACATGACAGACTGTGAGCAGAAATCTAGCTCACTGCATAAAAGGGAAAGTAGGAACTTGGATAAGAAGTTGGCTGAGTGACAGGAAACAGAGAGGAGTGATAAATAGTTGTTTTTTAGATTGGAGAAAGATTTGTAATGGTGTTCCCCATAGGTCAGTGTTTGGGACGCATGATCTTCCTGATATATTCACGGCCTAGACATGATTTCAAAATTTAAAGATGATACAAAGATTGGAAACATTATCAACAATGTTGAGGATAGTCTTGAACTTCAAAAGGACGTAGACACGTTGATGGATTAGGCAGACAAGTGGCCAGGTGTAGTATCTTGGGCTTTATTAATAGGGGCATTGCGTATAGGAGTAAGGAGGTCATGTTGAACTTGTCTAAGACACTAGTTAGGTCTCATCAGGAATACTACATCCAGTTCTGGGCACCGCACTTGAGGAAGAATGTGAAGGGATTGGAGCGAGTGCAGAGGAGAGTCACAAGAATGATTCAAGGGGTGAAGTACTGTAGCTCTGAGGATAGATTGGAGACGTTGGGATTCTTTTCCTCAGTGAAAAGGAGACTGAGAGGAGACTTGAAAGAGATATTCAACATCCTGATGGGAATGGACAGGGTAAATAGAGAGAAACTGATCTCACTCAAGAGAGTATCGAGAACGAGAGGGAACAAATTCAGAATAATCGGCAAAAGGAGTAGGAGTGATGCGAGGAAACATTTTTCGCCCAGAGGATGTTTGGAGTCTGGAACAAATTTCCTGAGAGGGTGGTGGAGGCAAATTCGATCAAGGTATTCAAAAGGGAATTGGATTTCTATCGGAAAAGAAAGAATGTGCAAGGTTACGAGGATAAGTCAGGCGAATGGGACTAGGTAGAATGCTCTTTCAGTGAACCAATTTATACTCAATGGGCCAAATGGTATCCTTCTGCATTACAAAGTTTTGGTGAAAGACTCCATGATATCTATTTTATTCCTTTTGCTAATTATTTTGAATCTGTACCTCTAGTTCTTGATTCTCTTGAGTGGGAACAGTTTCTCCCTATTGGCCCTATCCACCGCTCAGGATCTTGAATAACTCCATTGAGTCTCCTCTCAGCTTTCCGCTGTTAGGAGCCTATGAACTATTCCCACCAGAGTTTTCTGCCTCTCAATAATCCCCCCATACTCCTTCTACTTCATCATCTTCTGAGGCCATATCCTTCCTGATTAACGTCCTTATGCCATCCCTGACTATCAGGGCTACCCCTCCTTCTTTGCCACATTGTCAGACTTTCCAAAATGTTGTGTACCCAGGAATATTTACTTCCCCACCTTGATCACCTTTGTAACCAATGCTGGGATTCTCCGTTGTGACTGCGCTCTGCTATCGCAGCTAGCGAGGATAGAGAATTTGGCACTCGGCAAAATCTCCCATTCTCTGTCGCGGGACCAGAGAATCGCGCTGCCGTGACCGGACAGAGAATCCCGCTGCTGTGAACGGACAGAGAATCCCGCTGCCGTGACCGGGCAGAGAATCCCGCTGCTGTGAACGGACAGAGAATCCCGCTGCCGTGACCGGGCAGAGAATCCCGCTGCTGTGAACGGACAGAGAATCCCGCTGCCGTGACCGGACAGAGAATCCCGCTGCTGTGAACGGACAGAGAATCCCGCTGCTGTGAACGGACGGAGAATCCCGCTGCCATGACCGGGCAGAGAATCCCGCCGCCATGACCGGGCAGAGAATCCCGCCGCCGTGACCGGACAGAGAATCCCGCCGCCGTGACCGGGCAGAGAATCCCGCCGCCGTGACCGGACAGAGAATCCCGCCGCCGTGGCCGGGCAGAGAATCCCGCTGCCGTGACCGGGCAGAGAATCCCGCCGCCATGACCGGGCAGAGAATCCCGCTGCCGTGACCGGGCAGAGAATCCTGCTGCCGTGACCGGGCAGAGAATACCACCGCCGTGACCGGGCAGAGAATCCCGCTGCCGTGGCCGGGCAGAGAATCCCGCCGCCGTGACCGGGCAGAGAATCCCGCCGCCATGACCGGGCAGAGAATCCCGCTGCCATGACCGGGCAGAGAATCCCGCTGCCATGACCGGGCAGAGAATCCCGCTGCCATGACCGGGCAGAGAATCCCGCTGCCGTGACCGGACAGAGAATCCCGCCGCCGTGACCGGGCAGAGAATCCCGCTGCCGTGACCGGGCAGAGAATCCCGCTGCCGTGACCGGGCAGAGAATCCCACCGCCGTGACCGGGCAGAGAATCCCGCTGCCGTGGCCGGGCAGAGAATCCCGCCGCCATGACCGGACAGAGAATCCCGCTGCCGTGACCGGGCAGAGAATCCCGCCGCCGTGACCGGGCAGAGAATCCTGCTGCCGTGAACGGACAGAGAATCCCGCTGCCGTGAACGGACAGAGAATCCCGCTGCCGTGAACGGACAGAGAATCCCGCTGCCGTGAACGGACAGAGAATCCCGCTGCCGTGAACGGACAGAGAATCCCGCCGCCGTGACCGGGCAGAGAATCCCGCTGCCGTGAACGGACAGAGAATCCCGCCGCCGTGACCGGGCAGAGAATCCTGCTGCCGTGACCGGACAGAGAATCCCGCTGCTGTGAACGGACAGAGAATCCCGCCGCCATGAATGCCGCTCCCATGTCTCTGTAATGTCGCTTAGATCAAAATCCTTTACCTCTATTTGTGCCACAAGCTATTCCATCTCATTGCAGATGCTTCATGCACTCAGTTGTAGAGGGCGGGATTCTTTAATCCTGAGGCGAAGTGTTGGCACCGTCGTAAACACCGTCGCATTTCTCGGCGGCGTCAACATGGCCTCGGGAGCAGTGATTCTGACCCCTACAGGGGGCCAGCACGGCACTGGAGCGGCCCACGCCGCTCCTGCTGCCGATCCCGGTGTCAGATGGCCGCAGTGGGTCTGAGCATGGGCAGTGGGACCAGCGCGATTGCCACGCATACTCAGTGGCTCCCTTCTCCGCGCCGGCCCCGACGCATCAAGGCTACAGGGGCCAGTGCGGAACAAAAGAGGCCCCCAGCCCGAGAGGCTGACCCGCCGATCAATATGCCCCGATCACGGGTAAGGCCACAGCGGAGGCACCTCCCCGGGTTCGGACCCCCCCCCCACGCCAACCAGGCTTACCCGGATGCAACTACGCCGAGGTCCCGCAGGGTAAGAGCAAGTGCGAACGGCGCCGGCGGGACCCTGCTTTTTTTGCGTGGTCGCGTGGCCTGTTAAGGGTGGAAAATTGCCGAGGGTCCACGTAGAGCTGCCCCTGACCGGCGGCGCGCCGACCACACCGGCGCCAATGGCGGCGATTCTCCGCTCTCCGGAGAATCCACGCAATGGCGTTGGGGTGGCGTGGCACAAACCGCTCTTGTCCCGGCGATTCTCCGGCCCGGCTCCGAGGTGAGAGAATCCCGCCCAGAACCTTTAATTTAAATTTTTACTTCTATTCCCTGATATGACCTCACTTCACCCAAACCACACCCACAGAATCCTTAGAGTTCAGTGCAGAAGGAGGCCATTCGGCCCAACGAGTCTGCAATGACCCTCTGAGAGAGCACTCAACCAAGGCCCAATACCTCATCCTTTCCCTATCACCCCATCTCGGCGCAATTTGGCATGGCCAATCCACCGAGCCTGCACATCTTTGAACTGTGGGAAGAAACCGGAGTACCCGGAGGAAACCCACGCAGACACGGGGAGAACATGCAGACTCCGCACAGACAGTGACCCAAGCTGGGAATCGAACCTGGGATCCTGGAGCTGTGAGGCAGCAGTGCTAACTATTGTGCCGCTGCGCCACCCGTTAGCTTAAAGCCCTGTCCATTGCCCTGGTTATATGATTGACCAGAACACTGTTCCTAGGCCGGATTAAGTGTAGCCCATCCAAACGGAAGAGCTCACTCCCACCCACCTTCCTTAATTGGTTTGGAAGCCGGAGGCAGGTTTTTAATTGATATGGTTTGCTAAGGAGCAATCGTGAGGCCCGTTACCGCGGCAATTGTGTCCCTGCCCCCAAAACGGTCCCAATGTGCGGAAAAAGATTAAAGTCAGGAAAATTCAACCATATCATTGCTGTGACGTTAAATGTACAAGTCAATTTTGGCACAGCAAGAGTTCATAAACAGCAATGGGAAAATCATCTATTTTCAGAGATGTCGGCTGGTGCTGGTCAGGGATGCTGCCAAGAACTTCCCTGGTCTTCTTGTAACCAGCACTGATCTGTTGTCAGCTAAAAATTAGATAGCAACTGTCTGTATATTTTTCATTGCTGCATTGTTAAAAGAAAACATCACCTCTCACGCATCCCTCCTGTTCCACAAGCTCTCCCAGTCTGAGCCCCTCATTTCGCTCTCTCCCTTTCCCCGTGCACCAACCCTAACATGGAGAGCAGAATGTTAACAGGAACACCCACGTTGTGCACAGAGCAATGTCAGGAGCGTTTTTGTGCATATTATAAGGAAATATCATTGCTCTCTTTTCATTGAATGGATGTTTTGACTGTATATTGTTACGTCAAGAATCTTGTCAACATCCGTCAACAAATCTTGCAATAATAACGCACGTAAGAAATTCTTGACAGCTGGTGTCTTTCTGATCCAGAGTAAAACTGATTAATGCTTCATGTAAAAAAAACTCAACAGATCAACATCTCAATTTCTGTGTGTGCAAGATGTGATTTTTTTTTCAACGTCAATTAGTTTTGAAAACTGGTTCCTGCATGCTCTTTGGAATTGGCAGTAAGTGCAACCATTTTAACCATGCTGCCATTTTGAAGAAAGATCCATGAAGAATAAGGATTAGGGACGGAATTCTCTGCCCCCCCCCCCCGCCCGCCAGGTCGGAGAATCGCTGGGGAGCGTCATGAATTCCGCCCACCGCTCCGACGCCGGCTGCCGAATTCTCCAGCGGCGGTTTTTTGGCGGGTCAGGGATCACGTCGGGGTCACAGGGGCCTTTGGCAGTGGCTCCCCGGGCGATTTTCCGGGCCCCAGTGGGCTGAGCACCTGCCCGTTTTCGGCCGGTCCCGCCGGTGTGGATTAGACAGGGTCCATACTGGCGGGACCTGGGTTTGAGGGCGGCTTGCAGAGTCCTCAGGGGGGGCGCGGGGATGATCCGGCCCCGGGGGGGGGGGGGGGGGGGGGGGCCCACGGTGGCTTGGCCCGCGATCGGGGCCCACCAATCTGCGGGCGGGCCTGTGCCGTGGGGGCACTCTTTCCCTCTGCGCCGGCCTCTGTAAAGCTTGGCCATGGCCGGCGCGGAGAAGAAACCCACTGCGCATGCGCCAGAACACACTGGCGCTCTCGCACATGCGCAAACTCGCGCCGGCCGCCCTTCGGCGCCAGTTGGCACGGCGCCAGCCACTCCAGCGCCGGCCTATCCCCCGGAGGTGCGGAGAATTCCACAACCTCGGGGCAGCCCGACGCCGGAGTGGTTCACGTCACTCTTTGGCGCCGGTACGACCCGCCCGCCGGTTGGGTGAGAATCCCGGCCTAGGTTTCTGGCTCTATTCTCTCACCTTTCTCATTCTCCAATGACTCAGTTACCAGCCTGTCAAGGCATCTTAGACAGCAGCTCCCAAATCTGCCACCTCCCCTGTTAAGAAGGACAAGGCTAGCTGGTGCACACGAGGATCATTGCCTCCATGTTTCCCATGGACAATCAAAATCACAGAATTATTATGGTCTGGCAGGCGCCATTTGGCCCATCGTGTCGGCACCAGCTGTCCAAACGAGCATCATGACTTAGTGCCATTCTCATGCCTTATCCCCGAACCCCTGCATATTGTTTATATTCAAGTAGAGTGCCACAGTGTTTAGCACTGCTGCCTCACACACCAGGGGCTCAGGTTCGATTCCAGCCCTGGGTGACTGTGTGGAGTTTACACATTCTCCCCGTGTCTGCATGGATTTCCACCAGGAGCTCCCATTTCCTCCCACAGTCTAAAGATGTGCAGGTTAGGTGGGTGTTATAAGCCGTAAGTAGCCTACGGGGTGGGAACAATTAACACCCCCCCTGGCCCTTGCAAAATACGGGCTCCCCCATTAAGGGGAATATACGGTTGTAAAATATCCGGGCAGTTTAGGCACTGGCTAGAGAGAAAACCCAGTAGGGAGCTACTGGAGCTGTATACAAAAGTAAATTGTAAAGAAAGTAAGTTTGTTTGTTTCGACCTATTCTGTGTAGACTCTTCATTGCCCTTACAAAACTGGGGTTACAGGGATAGGGCGCGGGATTCTCTACTCCCGCGCCGAAGTGCCCACGCCGTCGTGAACGCCGTCGAGGTTCACGACGGCGCGAAACGGCCCCTATCCCGACCAATTCAGGCCCCGACAATGGGCTAGGATCAGGGCCACGTCATCTACACGCGCCAGGCCTTGTCGCCGCGTGAAGGCGGTGCCGCATAGATGACACGGCCAGCGCCGCATAACTGGCATCACCCGCGCATGCGCGGGTTGGCCAGCGCCAACCCACGCATGCGTGGTTGCCGTCCTCTCTGAGTCCGCCCCGCAAGAAGGTGGCAGACGGATCTTGCGGGCCCGCGGAAGGAAGGAGGGCCTCCTTCAGGGAGGACGGCCCGACGATCGGTGGGCACCGATCGCGGGCCATGCCACATTTGAGATACCCCTGGTGCAGGATCCCCCCCCCTCCACCCGCAGGCCGCCCCCCCCCCCCCCCCCCCCCAGCGTTCCCGCGCTGTTCCCGACAGCAGCGACCAGGTGTGGACGGTGTAGAGGGTGCCATCTCTGCTACTCCACTACTGGGCCGATATCTGGGGTTTGAGTATCTGTGTGTGTCTCTCTCCAGCTGGCACTGAAACTTCAGAGGCCAGGGGATGTCGCACTGGGACACTTCCACTGAAGAGAGCACTGAATCAAGCCTGCCGTTTATTCCTAACCGGCAGCCTGAGGCTTATATCACACAGATCTCCAGACCCCTACCAATACCCAGGTGACTCTCTCTCTTGCCGGTGGTGCAACCCCCACCCGGTTCCTACTCCACTAGAGTAGCTTTCCCAAGAGAGAGAATAGGACACTGTTGTTTATTTCCTAACCAGCAGTCTGTCCTGAGTGAATCGCTCAAGATGACCCTTGATTCTTGAACCCGGAATTAAGGTGAGGAATATTTTAACAATGACTTGGTCAGAGATCGCTGGTGAAAGATTGAAGAATTTAAACGACTCCAATTATCAGCAAATCAAGGTTTATTGCAAAACCCAGGTCAAAATCATCAGCAGAAGAAAATATAATAAAATCTTAAACTCTAACACAAACTAAGTCTATTCAAAAAGTACTATAACGGACACAACGAAAATTCTTATGATTACACAGTTTTAGCAATAGCACAAGACACAAAACAAGTTCCCTTCCCCAAAGCCTCAACCACTATTAAAGTCAAGGGAGTTTCGCAAGCTGCTGCAGGGTACTTACGGTCACAGGCTGCAGAGGTCAAGTCAGGGGTGCAGAGGTCGAGCCAAGAACGAAGAGACCCCCAATCGAAAACACAGCCCCTTTTATATTGTTTTACCTGGCTTTGTCCTGTGTTCGGCCAGCCCCTTTTACATTGAAAAGGTAAGGTTTAAAGTTCCCGCTGGTCCCGCCCCCTTTGAGCCGGTCAGAGCTGTATGTTTCCGGGTATTCCTCGCAGGTCCGCTCCTTCCAGCTAGGCAGACCTGCGCGATTTGAATTTGGCGCCGACTCCGCCCCCTCCTCCCAGTGAGTTTCTGCCGGTAGCTTCTGTCAAGATTGGAGTACCTCCCCCAGGTCCGCCTCCAACTTGGTTTTTTCCTCCCGTCCGCGATTTGAATTTGGCGCTGGCTCCGCCCCCCTCCTCCCAGTGAGTTTCTGCCGGTAGCTTCTGTCAAGATTGGAGTACCTCCCCCAGGTCCGCCTCCAACTTGGTTTTTTCTACCGCTTATCTTCAAGGGGCTTTTCCAGCGCAATATACTGAGCCCAGACAGTCTGTTTTCTAGGATAACGAGGTTAAGCTCTCCTGTGAAGAATTTCAGTGTCTTCCAGCTGCTCCGGAGATGGCTGCTATTCTCACCTCGCTATGTTGATGGGGTGTTAATTGGATTCTGCTCTGGTGGAGGCCAGGTCATTTACATTTGCATGGGGCTATGACCATCCCATTGTCCTGCTTGCAGGCAGGCCTCCTGTGTATTCCCGTGCCCCTTTGTCTGTGTTTTGATGTTATCTCGTTGTCTGGCTCCTTCTTCCTTGTAGCTCCTAGGGGGGGGGGGGGTTTGTAAATACTTATGTACTTATGTCCCTACTCAGCTCAGCGGACCAAGCCTGCTGGGAAAACTGGTTCCGTTCTCTTGGCTGAAAAGTCAGTTTACAGTCTCTGAGTTTTTATTCTTGGGCAGTTCCAAAAAGGCCGAATTGCCCGAACACCTTACAACGGCGCCGGGGGGAACCCGCCGTTTTGGCCTGGCCGCTCGGCCCATCTGGGCCTGAGAATAGCGGGGGTGCCGGAGAATCGCCATTTTGAGTGTCTCCGGCGATTCTCCGGCCTGCGGCCCGCGGAACTCGACAGGGCCATTCCCGCCGCTTGGGAGAATCGCAGGAGGGCGTCAGGCCGGCTTCCTGGGAAATTGTGGTGGCCCAGGCGATTCTCCCAACCAGCGCGGGAGTGGAGAATCTCGCCCAGAGTGCTCTTTCATAGGGTCGGGGCAGATCCGATGGGCTGAATGGCCTCCTTCTGTACTATAGGGTCTGGATTCTAAGTAATCATCATAACCGGAACGTGTCTCCACTTAGTGGCAGTACATTCCAGACCTGAAACACCCGTGTAAAAAACCATTCTCACATTGCATTTGTTTCTTTTGCAAATCACACTTTAAATCTGTGTCCTCTCTTCCTTGATCCTTTTACAAGCGGGAACAGTTTTTCCCTGTCTACTCTGACCAGCCCTCTCTCAAATCTCCTCTCAGCTTAGTCCCAACCTCTCCAGCCCATACCCATAGCTGAAGTTTCTCTTCCCTGGAGCCAATCTTGTGAATAGCTTCTACATTCTCTCCAACACATTCACATGCTTCCTATTGTGTGGCACCTGGGACTGGACACAATGAGCGGTATTCTCCGACCCCCCCGCCGGGTCGGAGAATCCCCGGGAGGCAGAGTGAATTCCGCCCCGCCGCCGGCTGCCGTATTCTCCGGTGCTGGTTTTCGGGTGGGGTGGGGGCGGGGTTTACACCCCGTCGGTCGGGGGCTGTTGGCAGCGGACCCCCCGGCAATACTCTGGGCCCCGTCGGGCCAAGCGGCCGCCCGTTTTCGGCCAGTCCCGCCGGCGTGAAATGGACATGGTTCATCATGGCGGGACCTGGCTTGTCGGCCATCTAGTGGGGTCCTCAGGGGGTACGGGGGGGTTCCTGCCCCGGGGCTGGCCCCACGGTGGCCTGGCCCGCGATCGGGGCCTACCGATCTGCGGGCGGGCCTGTGCCGTGGGGGCAATCTTTCCCTCCGCGCCGGCCATCTCTGCGTTGGCATCTGTAGGGCTCCATCATGACCGGCGTGGAGAAGAACCCCCCGCGCATGCGCGGGAACACACCGGCGGTTTTGCGCATGCACGGGACCACAGAGGCCCTTCGACGCCGGTTGGCATGGCGTGAACCCCCCGCCGATGGCCTAGCCCCCGGAAGTTGCGGAGGATTTCGGCAACTTCCGGGTGGCCCGACGGCAGAGTTGTTCGCGCCGCTCTTGGCGCCGGCGTCCGGCCATCGTGCCAAGTGCGGGAGAATCTCGCTGAGATACCCTCAATTACAACTCGAGAGAGATGATTGGTAATGCAAAGGCTTTGATTAGCAAAGAACCAGTCAGCTACCGAGAAGTGTGCTCACTGCACACTGCCCACTAAACATTACCTTATATATGGCTCCCTGGGGGGGGGGGGGCGGAGCCGGAGACGGAGTCCCCCAAGGTTCCAAACCCCGTCTTAATGGGATCGTGACATTAAAGGTATAGTTATCATTCATCACACCCGCCCAATATTCCAGCAGTGTATTTCCTTGCCGGTGAGTTGGTGAGTCAATATTCTGGAACTCTCTATTAGTTGGGGGTGGGGTATCTTCATCTCATGGCCTGCAGTGATTTAAGATGGGAGCTCTCCAACACCTCCTCAAGGGCAGCTCGGAATGGGAAATAAATGTTGCAGCAACTCCCACATCTGAAAAAGAATGAATAACAACACTGCTGGCTATGAGCCTTATTGCTCAATAAGATTTCAATTTCAGTCAGTGGTCTAGACAATTCCTGTAAAGGCACTCCTGCCCTTGTACAATGGTTCTCTTCCCAATCCACTTTGCTTTTTACAATCTTTATTAGTGTCACAAGTAGGCTTACATTAACACTGCAATGAAGTTACTGTGAAAAGCCCCTAGTCGCCACACTCCGGCCCCTGTTCGGGCACACAGAGGGAGAATTAAGAATGTCCAATTCACCTAAAAGCACGTCTTTCGGAACTTGTGGGAGGAAACCGGGTCACCTGGAGGAAACCCACGCCGACACGGGGAGAACGTGCAGACTCCACACAGACAGTAACCCAAGCCGGGAATAAAACCGGGGACCCTGGCATGTGAAGCGACAGTGCTAACCACTGTGCTACCGTAACCGATCTCACGTGCCTAGAGATCAAGGGGACTCTTGTACCCTCTTAGAAGTAGCCTCATTGGGGTGAAAGCTACACCTGAAAGTAGTCTGCGAAAACTTGGCACCTGTCACTGATGGAACAGGATGAATTCTATGTGTCAGCACCGATTCATTCTTTCATGTGGGGAAGGCCAGCCTTTGTTTCACATCCCTGTTCGCCCTTGAACTGAGTGACTATCCACACCATTCCAGAGAGTCAACCACATTGCTGTGGATCTGGAGTTACATGTAGGCCAGACCAGGTAAGGATGGCAGATTTCCTTCCCTACTGGAGCATTCGTGAACCAGATGGAGTTTTATCACAATTGATGATAGTTTCATGGTTACTGTTATAACCGTCACAAATCCGGGCCAGCAGTTCCCGATAGTCCCGGGGGTGGGACATTTGGTTTGTACATCACGGCTGTGGCCTTATTAGTGTTGGAGAATAAACCTGCTTTGCATTTTAGCCTGTGACTCCTGAAATTATTACAAGGGTCAATGAACAAAGAAAGGCACAGCAGAGGAAGTGGCCCTTCGGCCCTCCAAACCTGTGCTGACCATGCTGCACCTCTGAACTAACACTTTCTATGCTCCTGGGGTCCGTATCCCTCTATTCTCATCTCTTCATGTATTTGTCAAGCCAACCCTTAAATGTCACTATCGTACCTGCTTCCCCCACCGGCAGCGAGATCCAGGCACCCACCACCCTCTGTGTAAAAAACGTCTCCCGCATATCTCCTCTAAACTGTGCCACTCGCACCTTAAACCTATGTCCCCTCGTAATTGACTCTTTCACCCTGGGAAAAAGTTTTTGACTACCCTCATAATCTTGTAGACTTCTATCAGGTCGCCCCCTCAACCTCCGTCCTTCCAGTGAGTACAAACCGAGTTTATCCAACCTCTCCTCACAGCTAATGTCCTCCATACCAGGCAATAGTTACTATCATTATGATTAACTTTCTAATTGAGATTTATTAATTGAATTTAAATTCCACCAGCTGACATTTTCCCAGAGCATTAACCTGGGCCTCTGGATCACCAGTCCAGTGACATTACCACTCTGTCACCATCTGCACCAGTCAGTGGTATGACATGGGGTAGATATTATGGGCCCTGTCAGCAAAATTGAAGGCTGGGGATGGAGGAGGGTGGGGACTTACAAAATAAAGCGGGTGATCTTCCCACTGTCTTCATGTCTATGCCAACCTGTCTTCCACATTCTGATGGGCAGGAAAGGTATCAGGAAACATGCCTGCCTTAGGCTTATTCAGGCCAATGTGTCGTCAAATGAATGGCGACTTAATTATTCAACCTCTGTTATTTTGAATGTATGGGGGTAACTCTCTGGGTCAGTGATGGGACAGGGGGAACTCTCTGGGTCAGTGTCTGTCAGTGATGGGACAGGGGGAACTCTCTGGGTCAGTACCTGTCAGTGATGGGACAGGGGGAACTCTCTAGGTCAGTACCTGTCAGTGATGGGACAGGGGGAACTCTCTGGGTCAGTACCTGTCAGTGATGGGACAGGGGGGAACTCTCTGGGTCACTCCCTGTCAGTGATGGGACAGGGGGGAACTCTCTGGGTCAGTACCTGTCAGTGATGGGACAGGGGGAACTCTCTAGGTCAGTACCTGTCAGTGATGGGACAGGGGGAATTCTCCGGGTCAGTACCGGTCAGTGATAGGACAGGGGGAACTCTCTGGATCACTACCTGTCAGTGATGGGACAGGAGGAACTCTCTGGGTCAGTACCTGTCAGTGATGGGACAGGGGGAACTCTCTGGGTCAGTACCTGTCAGCGATGGGACAGGGGGGACTCTCTGGGTCAGTACCTGTCGTGATGGGAAAGAGGGATCTTACAGAATATCCTTCCTCCTTGAGGATCATGGGGTCGGGGAAGAATAAAGCCGCACTGACTTCATGTGATGCACAAGGGAACACAACTCCTGGTGCATGAGCACAAAACAATGTTGCTGCCAGACTGATTAAAGGAAAGCACGACACACGAGGGACAAGAGTGTTCCTGGGAAAAGTGAAATTTTAAAAACGCATTAAAAAAAACCTGGGGTATCTTGGGGAGAATTTAAATGAAGAAAAGCACCCCAGCAGTCAGGAAAAAGGGGGGATTCAGCAACCGTGCTGAGTCCCTGTAATTCTCCTACCTTTCATCTACAATACATCATTCCTGTTGCATGTCAAACCTGGTTCAGTGAGGAAGTTAAGCCCCCAGGGTGTTAACAATGATGTTTGCAGGAACGGCTGACTTGCAGGTTTAAGTTATTACTCCAGTCTTTAGCCAGGGCTACCAGCATGACTGGAAATGGTGTTGAAGCAGCCAGTTCAATAATTAAACATGTCAACAGATGCATCATCTTGATTTGTACTATCTCTTGTACTTGTTCACTCTGAAAACAAGAACTCCCATTTACAGAGCACCATTCACATCCTCAGGACATCCCAAAACACTTTACAGTGAATAAATTACTTTCGAAGTGTAGTCACCGTCGCCACAACAGCTAATTAGTTGCTCAGCAAGGTACCACAAATAGCAATGAAGTAGTGATAATCTATTTTTGATGGCGATAAATCAATAACCTTTTTTCGTCAGTACAACTCCCCGAGCCCTTTCTAAATAGAACCAGGTATGAGGCAGGACCTAAGATTAATAGCTCACCCCACAATACATCAAGTGTTCAGTGTGGCACGGTGGCACAGTGGTTAGCACCGCTGCCTCACGTCACCAGGGGCCGAGGTTCAATTCCAGCCTCGGTGGACTCTGGGTGGAGTTGGCACGCTCTCCCCATGCGTGGCTTTCCGCCAGGTGCTCTCGGTTTCCTCCCACAGTCCAAAGATGTGCCAGTTAGGTGGATTGGCCATGCTAAATTGCCCCTTAGTGTCCAAAAGGTTAGATGGGGTTTCGGGGATAGAATGGGGGCCTGACTACAGGTGGGATGAGCTTTCAGAGGATCAGTGCAGACTCAATGGGCTGAATGGCCTCCTGCTGCAGTGTTGGGATTCTGTAGCAGTTTCCTCAAAGCTGCACAGAAACGTGAGTTAGGCTTATGTATCATGGTCTTGGAGTGGGGCTTAAACGTTCAGACTCTGGGCCAATGGTCCCATTATCTGACCCAGTCTATTATCCCGGCAAGTGTGAGAACAGCAAAGACCAGTGTCAAAAAAGCATTGCAGCCAAAGTTCAGCACTTCGGTCAACACAATTCTTGGCGGCAGTGAGGGTTGATGCCTTGTTGTGCCTATCATTGCCAGATCTGTGTAAGGATTGGGATCTCAGAGCACTGGGGCTGTCAGTTCTGTGTAAGCATTGACACATTGGCGAGTTTCTGGAATTATCAGCAGAGATTCTCCATTGCGAGTCCGCTCCGCTACCACTGCTAGCAGTGACGGAGAGTTTGCCACTCAGCCAAATTTCTTATTCACTGCAGCAGGTCTGGAGATCCCGTTGCCGTGAATGGATGGAGAATCCCGTCAGCATGTTTCCTGTAAGGATTGCCATTGTAGAAAGTGCTACAGTCCATGTCAAACTGTTATGGAGGGAGTTCCAGGATTCTGACCCAGTGGCAGTGAAGGATCAATGATATGCAGTCTTGATCAGTCAAGTAGTTATTTTGGTATCTGTCACTATAGTCATTGGAAAGTCCTCCGATACAACATCTGAACTCATCACTGTCTCTGGTCTCCATTCGAAAGTATACTCCCCAGGACTTCTAATCTAGAACCTCTTGAGAAGTTGTTGCAAACTCACTTTGTGCAGCAAGTAACTGATCAGCATGATGTCACCAAACTCTTTAAACTGTTTGATATTGGACCTGTCTTAGCTGGTACCCATTTCTCAATCGTGGTGTAATTCCTGGCTAACACTCTCATTCCTGTAGGGGCTGGTTTAGCACAGGGCTAAATCGCTGGCTTTGAAAGCAGACCAAGGCAGGCCAGCAGCACGGTTCAATTCCCGTGCCAGCCTCCCCGAACAGGCGCCGGAATGTGGTGGCTAGGGGCTTTAAACAGTAACTTCATTTGAAGCCTATTTGTGACAATAAACGATTTTCATTTTTTTCATTTTTCTCCCTGGAGTCTGCACGTTCTCCCCGTGTCTGCGTGTGTTTCCTCCTGTTTCCTCCCACTAGTCCCGAAAGACGTGCTGTTAGGTCATTTGGCTATTCCGAATTCTCCCTCTGTGTGTTAGGGCAGCACAGTAGCACTAGTGGATAGCACTGTGGCTTCACAGCGCCAGGATCCAAGGTACGATTCCCCGCTGGGTCACTGTCTGTGTGGAGTCTGCACGTACTCCCCGTGTCTGCGTGGGTTTCCTCCGGCTGCTCCAGTTTCCTCCCACAGTCCAAAGACGTGCAGGTTAGGTGGATTGGCCATGATAAATTGCCCTTAGTGACCAAAAAGGTTAGGAGGGGTTATTGGGTTACGGGGATAGGGTGGAAGTGAGGGCTTAAGTGGGTCAGTGCAGACTCGATGGGCCGAATGCCCTCCTTCTGCAATGTATGTTCTATGTTCCATGTTCTATGTATCCAAACAGGCGCCGGAATGTGGCGACTGGGGGCTTTTCACAGTAACTTCATTGCAATGTAAGCCTACTTGTGACAATAAAGATGATAAATACTCATCTTTCAGAGATTTTCTTCCTCCGAGCAATTTGTGCTTATTGCTGCCATTTGATAATCTCTGAAGTATCAGGTTTTGTTAACAAATCAAACTGTGTTTGTAATTTTCTCTTAAAAATCAGCATTGCCGGTGAACTTTGCTTGGTAGCATGTACCGTGTTCTGGTAAGATGTTAGAAATCTGCTTACCCTTCTTGATAATGTTCCCTGGTGCTTCGACGCTTTGATAGAATGCTTTATTGAGTGCACAAAACATTCATCCAATCCATTCGTTACTGGATGATGTGGAGGTGACTTGATATGGTGTATACCATTCCCCTTCAAGTATTCCTCAAACTACTTCAAAGTAAACTGTGCACCATTAGCACTGACAATCTGCTCTGGTTTTCCGAATCTTGCGAAAACTTTGTTTAGTTTCTCAATGGTCTACTCAGTGGTCATTGACTTAATTATCACAACTTCTGGCCATTTTGAGTGCGCGTCCACAATCACTGAGAACATGTGTCCCTCCAGTCGACCAGCATAACTGATGTACATTCTCTGCCTTGGTTGCGGATGGCCATTCACATAGATAAAATGGTTGGAATGGTGGAGTATTCCTTAATTTGAGGGCTGGTTGAGCACAGTGGGTTGAACAGCTGGCTTGTAATGCAAAACAATGCCAGCAGGGCGGGTTCAATTCCTGGACCGGCCTCCTCGACCAGGTGCCGGAATGTGGTGACTCGGGTTTTTTCACAGTAACTTCATTGAAGTCGACTTGTGACAATAAGCGATTATTATTATTAATATTATTTTTTTTCACACGATTGGCATTGCCCAACTTTCTCTTTAATTGGAGAATCTAATTCTGGCCATCAAAATTAACTGTGTGCTAATTCCTTCACCCTTACACAGCAGGATGTCCCTCATGTAGTTGGTCAAGGACTCTACTATGCAAACATGGAGGAAAGCATCACACAGATTCATCATAATGGAACTCCATTCTGTCCTGGCAATTGAAGCCATTGTGTGATGTAGGGCTCGAGGTCTGGGCTTTTCTTATGAATGTCTGACATCATGGGCGAAATTCCCCTACCCGCCCCGCCACATTTCTGCCCCGACCGGCCGGCGGGAGTCTCCGTAACACCGGCCGGTCAATGGAGTTTCCCATTGTGGGGCAGCCCCACGCCGTCGGGAAACCCCCGGGCGCCGGCAAAACGGAGACTCCCGCCGGCGGAGAATGACGCCCCATTTCTTTTTGGACCAAGTCCTTCACCTTCCCCGCCACTGGATAGGCTCTTGTTTATCTTTGAACTTGAGATGAAGTTGGAGGTACACTATTCACGTGTGAATGTTCTTCAGGGTCATGCTTGACTTGTAATGGCAATCGTGATAAAACATCATCATTTACATGCTCCTCTGACTTGCGAGGTTGGATTTTATAAGTGGATGCCGACAATTACAATGACCACCTTTGCAATCTACTAGCTGCCAAGCCTTTACACAGCCCAAAGATTGTAGTCAATGGTTGATGATCCATCAAAAAAGGAAAAATGACTCCCATGAGGGCACACTGAAAATGATGCTCCAAGCTTTTTGTGGCTGAGCGTAATTCATTTATGCATTAGTAGGAGTACATGAAGTAAATGGCTCGGTCATTCTCCTCCGGAAGGCATAATGCATGAGACGACTGCGCCAACCCCATAGGATGAGGCATTGCAAGTTAATTGCAACTCCATTTTGGATTATAATGAATCAACAGCTCTGGCTTCAGTAAAGCTTCCTTCACTTCATTGTTTGCATTTCCTTCTGACCAACAGCGTGTCGAGCTTGACACATAGAAACATGTGTAAAGTCTTCACTCATGTTGCTAAATTAGCCACAAATTTACCGTAATAATTGATCAATCCTAAAAACGATCTTAATTGTGTCACACTTTGAGGACGTGGTGAACAAAGAACAATACAGCAAAGGAACAGGCCCTTCGGCCTTCCAAGACTGTACCAGTCATGACACCACACTTGGCCAAAACCCTTAGCACTTCCTCGTGCCATATAAAGAATAAAGAACAATGCATAAACAACAAAGAACAAAGAAGGTGCTTCTAAGATTGCTGGCGTTTTCTTCGGTTCTTTGTGTGAACCGTCTTTGTTGATAATATGACCAAGGTAATTTACAGATCACCTTGAAAAAGTCACACATTTCCTTTTTAAATCTCAGGCTGTGACTCTCTAACCGCTTCAGGGTAGCTTCAAGCTTCTGCAAGTGTTCCTGTTCACTCGAACCGGTGATGAGTATGTCATCGAAATAACACTGCGCTCCATTCAATCTACTTAAAATTTGATCCCTGGACCTTTGAAAAAGAGCAGGCACTGATATTATTCCAAAGGGAAGTCTTCTGTAATGAAACAGACCTTTGTGCATCACAATAGCAAGGAGTGGCTGTGATTCAGCAGCCATATTCATCTGCAAATATGCCTGTGAAGGATCACTTTTGCTGACTTTCTGTACTCCAGAAGGTACAGCAAACAAGTCTTCAATCAGTGGAAGTGGATAATGATATACGCACAAAACTGGGTAAATAGTCATTTTAAAATCTCCACAAATTCTCACTGAACCATCAGATTTTAACACAGGAACGATTGATGTCACCCAATCACTTGTAGCAACAGGTTCAATGACTCCTGTCCTTACCAATCTATCAAGTTCTTCTTCAGCTTTAGGCTCGAGACATATGGTATGGTTTTAGCTTTTAGACATTTGGGTATGTTGTCTGGCTTGATTTTTACGTGTACTTCAACTCCAGTCATAGAGCCTAGTGAATCTTCAAACACTTTCTCGTACTTCTTCAGAAGTTGTTCCAAGTTGCACTTTGAATCCACAAATTAGAACCTTAGAAAGATTGCAGCACAGACGGAGGCCATTTTGCCACCTTGTCCAATCCAGCCCGAAAACACCCAGGTGCCCTCTCTAATCCCACCTTCCTGCACCCGATCCATAACCCTGCAGCTTAGAGTACTTAAGGTGCAGACCCTGGTATTTTTGAAAAGAGTTTAAGGTCTCTGCCTCCACCACCAACTCGGGCAGTGAATTCCAGACTATCCTCTGTATAAAAAAGTTCTTCCTCATGTCCCCTCTACACCTTCGGCCATTTATCTTGAAACTTTGTTTCCTGGTTCCAGGATTCTAATTGATTGACTGTTTCCCAGTTAATCTAATCTTAGCCAACCATACCCTGTCAAATAGAGCAGAAAAGTTTCCACGGACAACATAAAGAGGCAACTTTGCTGTCTGCCCATTTAGTTCAACATCCACCATAATGTATCCTTTTAACGATACAACCTCGTCAGTGTGCGCCCTTATGATCATATTTGATGGTTTTAAAGGAGTATGCCTCCGCTTTAGATGATAAATTGTCTTAGGTATTAGCGATACTGCTGCACCTGTCTCCACTTCCATTTTAAGTTCATGAACTTCAAGATTTGGATATGCCCCAAAATATTGTTGATCTCTCTCGGTTGACAAAACACCTAGCTTTATCTCTTTTTGTAGTTCAGTTTCGCTGTCTTTTGAGTGACCTTGAGCTTCATCCACAATTTTGTAGACACAACTCAATTATTTACTTGTTTTGTTCTTGCACTTTCTTGGTGCAGAGGTTTTCTGAGCCCAATGCGCTTTGGCATTGTAGTACTTCTTACCACAGTTCATGCATGTATTTGATTTATTCAGGCATTCCCTCGCTACGTGTCCAACCTGTGTACAATGGTGACCTTTGCAGTATTGTTCCTTGAGGACTTTGGGGATCCTCACTCCAGATCCTCTCTGTGAAACATCTCTGGTAGCAAGCTCCATAGATGTGGCAACTTTCACAGCAGGTTTCAGAGTTAAATCAGTTACTGTAAGCAGCTGTGTTTGAATTGCTTCACTACGTAACCCACAAGCCACCCTGTCTTGGACATTATCATCAAGTGTTGTACCAAATTCACAATATCTAGCTAACCTTCTTAAAGACACTATAAACTGTAGGATGGTTTCACCTTCTTTCTGCCTATGGCAGTGGAATTAGAACATAGAACATAGAACATTACAGGGCTGTACAGGCCCTGCAGCCCTCGATGTTGCGCCGACCTGTGAAACCACTCGAAAGCCCATCTACACTATTCCCTTATCGTCCATATGTCTAGCCAATGACCATTTCAATGCCTTTAGTGTTGGCGAGTCCACTACTGTTGCAGGCAGGGCATTCCACGCCCTTACTACTCTCTGAGTAAAGAACCTACCTCTGACATCTGTCTTTTCTCTATCTCCCCTCAATTTAAAGCTATGTCCCCTCGTGCTAGAAATCACCATCCGAGGAAAAAGGCTCTCACTGTCCACCCTATCCAATCCTCTGATCATCTTGTATGCCTCAATTAAGTCACCTCTTAACCTTCTTCTCTCTAACGAAAACAGCCTTAAGTCCCTCAGCCTTTCCTCATAAGATCTTCCCTCCGTACCAGGCAACAGTCTGGTAAATCTCCTATGCACCCTTTCCAATGCTTCCACATCCTTCCTATAATGCGGCGACCAGAATTGCACGCAATACTCCAAATGCGGCCGCACCAGAGTTTTGTACAGCTGCAACATGACCTCATGTCTCTGAAACGCAATCCCTCTACCAATAAAAGCTAACACACCGTACGCCTTCTTAACAACCCTCTCAACCTGGGTGTCAACTTTCAGGGATCTATGTACATGGACACCGAGATCTCTCTGCTCATCCACACTGCCAAGAATCTTACCATTAGCCCAGTACTCTGTCTTCCTGTTATTCCTTCCAAAATGAAACACCTCACACTTTTCTGCATTAAACTCCATTTGCTACCTCTCAGCCCAGTGCTGCAGCTTACCTATGTCCCTCTTTAACTTGTAACATCCTTCCGCACTGTCCACAACGCCACCAACTTTAGTGTCATCTGCAAATTTACTCACCCATCCTTCTACGCCCTCCTCCAGGTCATTTATAAAAATGACAAACAGCAGTGGCCCCAAAACAGATCCTTGTGGTACACCACTAGTAACTGGACTCCAGTCTGAACATTTCCCATCAACCACCACCCTTTGTCTTCTTCCAGCTAGCCAATTTCTCATCCAAACTGCTAAATCACCCTGAATCCCATGCCTCCGTATTTTCTGCAGTAGCCTACCGTGGGGAACATTATTAAATGCTTTACTGAAATCCATATACACCACATCAACTGCTTTACCCTCATCCACATGTTTGGTCACCTTCACAAAGAGCTCAATAAGGTTTGTGAGGCACAACCTACCCTTGACAAAGCTGTGTTGACTATCTCTAATCAAATTATTCCTTTCCAGATGATTATACATCCTATCTCTTATAAACCTTTCCAAGATTTTGCCCACAACAGAAGTAAGGCTCACTGGTCTATAGTTACCGGGGGTGTCTCTACTCCCCTTCTTGAACAAGGGGACAACATTTGCTATCCTCCAGTCTTCTGGCACCATTCCTGTGGAGAAAGATGACTTAAAGATCAAAGCCAAAGGCTCAGCAATCTCCTCCCTAGCTTCCCCGAGAATCTTAGGCTAAATCCCATCCGGCCCAGGGAACTTATCTATTTTCACACTTTCCAGAATTGCTAACACCTCCTCCTCATGAACCTCAAGCCCTTCTAGTCTAGTCGCCTGAATCTCAGTATTCTCCTCGATAACATTGTCTTTTTCCTGTGTGAATACTGATGAAAAATATTCATGAAGCACCTCTCCTATCTCCTCGGACTCCACGCACAACTTACCAATACTGTCCTTGACTGGCCCTACTCTTACCCTAGTCATTCATTTATTCCTGACATATCTTTAGAAAGCTTTAGGGTTATCCTTGATTCTACCTGCCAAAGACTTCTCATGTCCCCTCCTGGCTCTTGTTAGGTCTCTCTTGGTCCTTCCTTGCTAACTTGTAACTCTCGAGCGCCCTAACTGAACTTTCATGTCTCATCTTTACATAAGCCTCCTTCTTCCTCTTGACAAGTGTTTCAACTGCTTTAGTAAACCACGGTTCCCTTGCTCGACCACTTCCTCCCTGCCTGATAGGTACATACTTATCAAGGACACGCAGTAGCTGTTCCTTGAACAAGCTCCACATTCCCATTGTGCCCATCCCCTGCAGTTTTCCTCTCCATCCGATGCATCCTAAGTCATGCCTCATCGCATCATAATTGCCTTTCTCCCAGATATAACTCTTGCCCTGCGGTATATACCTATCCTTTTCCATCACTAAAGTAAATGTAATCGAATTGTGGTCACTATCACCAAAGTGCTCACCTACCTCCAAATCTAACACCTGTCCTGGTCCATTACCCAGAACCAAATCCAATATGGCCTTGCCTCTCGTTGGCCTATCTACATACTGTGTCAGGAAACCCTCCGGCATACATTGGACAAAAACGGACCCATCTAAAGTACTCGAACTATAGCGTTTCCAGTCAATATTTGGAAAGTTAACGTCCCCCATAGCAACTACCCTGTTCCTTTCGCTCCTATCCAGAATCATCTTTGCAATCCTTTCCTCTACATCTCTGGAACTTTTCGGAGGCCTATAGAAAACCCCTAACAGGGTGACCTCCCCTTTCATGTTTCTAACCTCAGCCCATACTACCTCAGTTGACGGGTCCTCATCAAACGTCCTTTCTGCCACTGTAATACTGTCCTTGACTAACAATGCTACCCCTCCCCCTCTTTTACCATCTTCCCTGAGTTTACTGAAATATCTAAACCCCGGCACCTGCAACAACCATTCCTTTCCCTGCTCTATCCATGTCTCCGAAATGGCCACAACATCGAAGTCCCAGGTACCAACCCATGCTGCAAGTTCACCCACTTTATTCCGGATGCACCTGGCATTGCAGAAGACACACTTCAAACCACCTTCCTGCCTGCCGGTACACTCCTGCAACTTTGAAACCTTACTCATGACCTCACTATTCTCAACCTCCTGTATACTGGAGCTACAATTCAGGTTCCCAAGCCCCTGCTCAACTAGTTTAAACCCTCCCGAAGAGCATTAGCAAATTTCCCCGCCAGGATAATGGTACCCCGCTGGTCCAGGTGTAGGCCATCACGTTTGGAGAGGTCCCACCGACCCCAGAATGAGCCCCAATTATCCACAAATCTGAAACCCTCCCTCCTGCACCATCCCTGTAGCCCCGTGTTCAACTCCTCTCTCCCTATTCCTCTTCTCGCTATCACGTGGTACGGGTAACAACCCAGAGAAAATAACTCTGTTTGTCCTAGATCTAGGTTTCCACCCTAGCTCCCTGAATTCCTGCCTTACATCCCTATCCCTTTTCCTACCTATGCCGTTGGTACCTATGTGGACCACGACTTGGGGCTGCTCCCCCTCCCCCTTAAGGATCCCAAAAACACGATCCGAGACATCACGCACCCTGGCACCTGGGAGGCAACACACCAACACACCAACAGTCTCTCTCGTTCCCACAGAATCTCCTATCTATCCCCCTAACTATGGAGTCTCCAATGACTAATGCTCTACTCCTCTCCCCCCCTTCCCTTCTGAGCAACAGGGACAGACTCTGTGCCAGAGACCTGTACCCCATGGCTTACCCCTGGTAAGTCCCCCCCCCCCCAACAGTATCCAAAGCGGTATACTTGTTACTAAGGGGAATGACCACAGGGGATCCCTGTACTGACTGCTTCCTCCCAGCCCCTCTCACCATCACCCATCTATCTTTATTCTTCGGAGTAACTACATCCCTGAAGCTTCTATCTATGATCACTTCTGCCTCCCGAATGATCCGAAGTTCATCCAGCTCCAGCTCCAGTTCCCGAACGCGGTTTCTGAAGAGCTGGAGATGGGTGCACTTCCCACAGATGAAATCAGCAGGGACACTGACGGCGTCCCTCACCTCAAACATTCTTCAGGAGGAACATTGCACTACCTTCCCTGCCATCCCCTCTAGATAAAAAAAGAAAGAAAGAGCTTACCTGTTATTCACTCCCCTTCTCAGTAAGCTATCACTCAGCAACCTCTGGGCCCCGCACGATAACACCTGAGGGAAAAGAAAAGAAAAACTACTTACCAGTCACCAGCCAATCCCTTACCGGTAGGCTGCGATGTCACGGTTGAACTTCTTTCTATTTCTACCTGCCCTTGAACCTTCCTCTTGATCTTTACAGCGGTTGGTTTTTTTTGGTTAGAGGAGGGGGTAGGGAAGGAAACACTGAAGAAGTGTTTTGGGTTTAAGTGTCACTTGACAACAGCTCCTCCACAAACCACCTTCAAGTTAGGGTGAGCACACGGACATATGCAAATTTCCCCCACAACAGCCAATCATCAGCTTCCCTCTACTGCCCTCTGCTGGATGCTTGGAACATGTCCGCAATCAGTAACAGTTTAGGAGACAAATGTGCCTCTAGAATTCTTATTCACTGAAGGACCTGTCTCCTGGATATGCTGGGCGAACTAGATTCTCTAGCTCGATAAATGGTTTCAAGCCAACTGAGTTGGGAAATGTTATGACCTTTAGGTCTTCTGGTGTCTGATTCGCTATTAAAAACAATTGTAATCTTCATATGAATTCCATGTTTCATAATGTCATGAGAATGCCGCTTTTAGAAATGGTTAGTTGCTCATGTTACTGCAGTGATGTCAGAGTGTGGGTGGAGCTGAGCTCTGGTTCTGCTTTTTAGTTTCACTTTGAGAAAAGCTTGGGTGTGTCTCCGTCTTTTTGGTTTCGTTTTTCAGTGTGTTGCAGCTGAAGTCAGCCAAAGCAGCTGTACTGTTGATCTCTCTGCCATGAAGGACTATCTCTTGATCATTTGGTGAATTCAGAAATTTAAATGTTTTCAGTATTGAATGTAAACCCTGATGTGCTTCTGTTTAAAGGTTTGTTAAGTCTTTTGGATGTTAAAAGGACAGCTTAAAGGATTACTTAGTGTTGTATTCTTTGGGGGTTATCTTTGAATTAATGGTTGCTAAGATATTCATTGTTTGTTTTAAAAAGGTTAACTTGAGTTTATAGAATAAACATTGTTTTGCTTTAAAAAATAACTTTTCCATTTCTGAAGTACCGCATTTGTCGAGTGGGCCGTGTGTGCTCCCCATACCACAATCTATTAAACGTTGTGGGTCAGGTGAACTCCATGATACACTTTGGGGTTCTCTAAACTCTGGCCCATAACAATCATCCTCATCAAATGTGTCCATGGCGCCCATTTTTTCTGACATTTTTGGATCCTGGCTCCTAGGGTCAACACTTCCTCCTTTCAAACTGTGTTGAAAAGTCTGGCACAAACAATCCCTTGAATAAGCAGCTGTAAATCTTTCCCCTTTTTGCTGAGTAATTGACTTTTCATCTGAGTAATGGCCCATGCAGAGTTGGCAGACTTTGAATTCCCATTCATCGCAGCCGTGTAGCTTCGCCACATGTGTGGTCCCTACAGCCCTGGCCCCTCTCACTTTAATGCAAGCAAGTGTTCCCTGAAAGTTGGTCTTCATACTCATGGCCCGGAATCCCCGGGGGACGCGAGAATTGTGGCCCGATGCCGGCTTCCCCATTCTCCGGCGTTGATTCTCCGGCACCCGCGAGATACCCGCCACGCTGGTCGGGGGCCGTTGACAGCAGCCCCCCCCCCCGGCGATTCTCCGGGCCCCGATGGGCCGACGGGTTTGGCCGAGCCCACCGGCGTGGGTTACTCAGGTCCCACCTTAAGGTGAGTATGCAGGGGCCATCCTGGAGTGGTGGCGGAGGGGGATCCAACCCCAGAGAGCGGGAGGGGGGGGCCACGGTGGCCTGGCCCACGATCGGGTCCCACCGATCGGTGGGCGGGCTGGTTCCGTGGGGGCCTGCTTTACTCCGCACCGGGCCACTTTAGGCCTCCGCCATATTGCCCGGGGGCTGGTGCGGATAAGGGATCCCCCGCGCAAGCGCGGAAATACACCGGCTGTAGCGCGCATGCGCGGAAATACGACGGCCGTTCCACGCATGTGCGAACTCGCGCCGGCCGTCTCACGCATGCTGGAACTGTGGGAACCACTCCGGCGCCAACCTGGTCCCCTCGGAAAGGGAGAATTCCTCACTTTCGGGAACCGTTAACACCGGAGTGGTTGCCGCCGGTTTTCACACCGGCGCGGGGACATTGCCCCATTATTAAAGAATCCCGCCCATGGTTACTGTCAAAAAATGTTGTTAAACCTTCACATCGGTGGCAGTGCTTTCCCGATGTCTGGCTGTGGGCGGGTCTGGTCCCAGGAGTCTTCCTTTGCCCCCAATGCCGACCCACAGTTAGTCAATGAAAATGTTTCCAATGATTTCCAATCCACGTTGCCAATTTTCTCTCCTGTTATATTTCGTTTCTGCCGTGAAGAGAAAAGATACAGAAGAGGCCACATTCTGGATCCGTGTAAAATACGAGGGGTGTATTTATTTATTTATTTATTTTAAAATAAATTTAGAGTACCCAATTCATTTTTTCCAATTAAGGGGCAATTTAGCGTGGCCAATCCACCTACCCCGCACATCTTTGGGTTGTGGGGGTGAAACCCACGCAATTCCGGGGAGAATGTGCAAACTCCACATGGACAGTGACCCAGAGCCGGGATCGAACCTGGGACCTTGGCGCCGTGAGGCAGCAGGGCTAACCCACTGCGCCACCGTGCTGCCATACGAGGAGTTTATTAAGGGTGTTGATCGTACAATCATGATAGTGATCTACACATCACGTGACCCAAAACCATGTATTCCAAAATACATAACATGTCTCAATGTGTATAGTTGGGTCCTGATTATGATCCGCAAGTCAGTATTTGGACCAACTTGATTTGATTAGTCTACCCAGCTTCCCTCAAAGACTTAATTCTACTGACATGGTCAAGTTCTTAGTTTGGTGGGCCTGGTATTTATGAATATGTACAGATTTCAGTTAATGTTAACCAGGTTTTTACTAGTAACTCTTCGAAAACCCACTGAGGAACTAAGATGAGTAGGACACAATGTCACAGAAGCTGAGAAGAGTGAGAGACAGCACAAGACGAATCATAATTTGCTTGGTTACGTGCATCATGCTCAAGGTTTCGGAAGCTGTAGATTGTAAGAGGATAGGGACAAAGGATAATGCACAAAGCACAAAATACCAGGCATGGGGGTAAAACATGAGTGAGAATAGGATATGTTCCACAGTCTTCATAATACATTGCGAAGATAGGCAGGGTGAACATTGTGATGAATTTGGAGCAAGAGGGAAAGTTTAGACCAGAAAAGTACAAAGGTGGGTTGTAATTTTTTCATGGACGGCATTTGACATACAGAGTCTTGAGGAATTTTGTAAGGTCAATGTAGATTTAAGGAGGTGATGATACATCTGAAAGGGTCCTCCCCGATTTTGAGAATCATCCTGGACTCCATGCAGCAAGCCCACACCCTGACACACATTAAATTGGATCAATACAGCCAAGTACACGTCGAATGCTTGGTTCAAGCAACAACCTTAATTGGAGTAGCTCTGAACTTGTTCAATGCATCTGTATTTGGACAGATTCTTGGGATCAATTAGCACGGCTCTATTTGGAGCATGGCTCTCCTGGCTCGATCAATACGATTGTATTTGGAGGAGCTGCTGGCTTGATTAATGCGACTCTGTTTGGACACGCTCGTCGTTGGATCAATGCAGGTGTAATTGTAGGACATCATGGCCCAATCAATGCAACTGCATGTGGACAGATCCTCACTTCAATCAATGTGGCAGCCTTTAAATAGAGTCATATTGACATCGGAACAATCACTGTACTCCAAACACAGTCCCCTGTGCATAATGGTTTGAAATAAGGCAATGTGGAGTATATAAGTGTAATAGTTATGTTATTAGATTAGTAATTCAGTGGCCAAGACAAATAATCTATCAATGTGAGTTCAAATCCAGCCACTGACAGTTTGCGAACATTTCGACTGGTGTCCTGAGTGATTATGCACCTGTTGTATTATTGCTAATATACTCAAATCATCCAGCGAAGTTCTTCAAGGGTAAAAAGCTGATATCCTTACCTGGTTTGGTTTATATTAGACTCCAGTACCGCACTAATGTGGTTGACACTTAACAGCCCAATGAAAGGGTCATTCAGTTGAAAACCAAAACACTAAGGGGCGATTCTCAGCCCGAGTTAGCCATCACTGAAAACGGTAATGCGGGTGCAAAATATGGTGACAATCAGGCAACGTGATTCTCGACGGTGAAGATCGCACTTTCCAATTTTCCAAGCACCTCTCTGATGATGTCACAAGAATCCCATCACGGAAGGTCGGGAATCTCATTTGAATACATCAGCGGCTGGAGAAATGGCTCTTCGGGGACAGAGGGTACCCACTCCGGAAGTGGCTGATGACACCAGCGCACAGGCCAGCAACACACACTGCGACTCACTACAGTGATGCTCATGCGTTGACGCATGCGCAAGTCATGCAGGCAATTATGCTGCTCAAGATGCAGTTATGGTGTCTGGAAAGCCCTACAATACAGCCGCCAGAGGGTGTCCCGCATCATAGTGGTCTGGTGTACCCTGCACAAGTTGGCACTGCTGCGGGGCGAGCAGCTGGACCAGGAGGAGATCCACATATCCTCGGGTGAGGAGGAGGCTGAGGACGGTCGTGAAGGACAACCCGAGGAGGAGGCACAGGAATGACATCAGGCGATGGCCAGGGCCCGCATGGGGCGCAGGGCGAGGGACACCTTCATTTCCTTTTGAATTGGTGGACGACCAGGACTAGGGCGTCTAGGAAACTCCCAGCGTGGGGTCTGACATCCACTAACTAATGTGGTTTCTGTGGGAGGTCGTAGTTCTGGTCATACCATTCATGGGCAGGACATTAAAGCGATTGATCAGACGCTGCAGAAGAATGATGATGACTTGCTGTGAGGACAGGGCAATGCTCCTCATCCTACCTGAAATGCCTGACTCCTGCCTGACAGAGAGCCTAATGCGACCTGCCACTGAATGGGGTGATCTAGGGGTCCAAAAAGGCTGAATGACACATCTCAGCAGCTACTGCCTCCTCCGAGGCCATGGGTAGGGGTTTCTCCACCTACTGACGAGGCAGACACTCTCTCACGCTTTCAGCCGATAGATCCTCATAACTAAAGAATGGGGGCAGACATGAGCATTGCTGTGGTGGTGGTGGGAAATCTTCCATGGATGGGGAGTTGGGGGGGGGGTGTTGGTGCTGGGCGGGGGGTCCACATCAGGAGTGGGACAGCATTACTGTGTTGTCAGTGTGGGAGGTGGAAGAGCCAGAACACTGCTATTTTCTCATTGCACAGGGAGGAAGAGCCGAGTTTGCACGGTGGTTTGCCGAGCATGGCGCCATGACGTGACAGCATAGAGGCTCGATGTGTGATTGAACTGATTTTTAATACTAGCTGGTATTAAAATGGTGACGTTTCTCTGCTAGTGCCTAGGTTCACTCTAGCCCATTAGGTGCCTATCATTTCATAGTCATCCTCACTTTCCATTGACATCTAGGTGTATCCTCAGGATCTACAGCTGAATTTGAGGCGTCCTGCTCACTTCCGCACCCTGTTGCCTGAGGTTAACTTGGCAGGCGTCCGTTGGGGAGCCTGGACCTTGAGGGTCCAGGTCAGCTTTCGGGCTGCATGGGTGTTGCACTGCTGCCTTCCTCGGTGTGCAGGGCTGAAGGTATGTTGCTTATAGGGAGGGTGTTTTCTGATGGACTGGGCACTTCCAGGGGCTCTTGGGTGGAAGGCCATTGGCTGCGCTCCTGCTGATCTTCTCTTAGGTAGGCTGGGGCCTCTAGCCTCCTCAATAGGATGGAGGGGCAGCTGGAGTGAGATACAGAAGCCTCACTGTCCTCTGGCACTGACACTTGTGGATTCCCACTAGTGCCGGTACCATGCAGCTGAAGCCCTGCACCATGGAGGTTATGCCCTCAGTCATGGAGGTCATGAGCTGAGCCATGGAGCGAGCATCCCCCATTATGGCGAGCAAATCCTGCATCAAAGTCTCCATTGCAGACGCCACCCTCGCAATGTTGGCTTTGTTGTGTATGAATGGCCTTCCAGTCTGAGGAGGGATGTTGTCATCCCTTCCTATTGTCATGACTCTGCCTTTGTAGCTCCAACAGCTCTGGGCTAACCATACACAGGGACACGTCATCGGTCTGGGGCTCAGCAGAGTCCTGGGCTCGAGCATCCCTCCGAGGATCTGTCTGCTGTGGATCTTCAGCTGTAAGGTGCTCACCAGTGAGTGACCCAAAAACCCCCTACTACTTAATCCCACCGAGGTGTGAGTATCTGCACTGGTGGCGGGTCCGGTTCACAGCTTTTTCCATGTGTGAGATGTCTCCCTCGGAGCTGCTCGGGTCTGTAGCCTCCAGAGGCTGGTCAACTGATTGATCTGCAAGGGATGCGAGATGGCATTGGTGCAGCACAGGGGCAGACTGATGGGAGAAGGTTAATTCATGTGAGGCTTGCACCATGGCTGGATGTGTTGAGGGTTCTCACTTTTGTCTCTTGCCCCGCCTCACCCTCTGTACAGGTACGGCCCTGTTCCTCACCGACAAGCTCAAGGGCTCTCTTCTCAAAGTCGGTTAGGATTCTCAGCTCGGGCCTGACTCCTTCAGGCTGAATGAAATGAAATTCGCTTATTGTCACAAGTAGGCTTCAAATTAAGTTACTGTGAAAAGCCCCTAGTCGCCATATTCCGACACCTGTTCGGGGAGGCTGGTACGGGAATTGAACCGTGCTGCTGGCCTGCCTTGGTCTGCTTTAAAAGCCAGCGATTTAGCCCAGTGTGCTAAACCAGCCCCTGTGGCTGTGACCGCGCACGCAGTTGTGCTCGAGTTTGTCCTGCAATGAGACAGATGGGGGCGAGCGTAGACAGGAGTCCTGCCAGGTAAGATAGTGATGAACTCTGGCATGCTTGGAAGGTGAGAGGGAACGGGGGATGTGAGAGCAAATTATCTACTGGGGAGAACCATGGGGCGACGGGTAGGGGGGGAGGGGTCGGGGTGCGGAGGTTGACATGACAAGTGTTGGGACCCGTGAGGTGGCTGGGAGAGAGATCACCGTGGCGGTGTGATGGGTGTGTCAAGGGGTGCAGCGGGAGACATGAGCTGGAAGCAGATGAACTCTGGCTGCACAAAGAAGGACATTTATCTTCTTTTGGCACAGTAGCTCTGTCCTCTTCTGGAGTGAGTTGGCACTCAGCATCGCGGGCACAGCCTCCCAGGCGGGGTTGGTGACCTTGCTTTCTGGACATCCGGCCGATCGCGGGTACAGGATGTGTCATGTGAGAGTACCTTTAAGAAATGGGTGTTTATAAAAATAGCTATAGTGGATGTACCTTTGAGAAATGGGTGTTTATCAGTGATTCCCGTACCAGCCTCCCTGAACAGGCGCCGGAATGTGGCGACTAGGGGCTTTTCACAGTAACTTCATTGAAGCCTACTCGTGACAAGAAGCGATTTTAATTTCTTTTCATGTCAGTGCGTGGGTGGAGCTGGGCTGTCTGTCTGCTTTTACTTTCGCTTTGGGCTTGCAGCTACAGGGTGTGTTCAGTTTCGTTTTAGTTTTGGAGAAGCTGCAATCACAGCAAGATGTGTGTGAATCTCTGCAGGCTGGGGAATGTTCATTTGGTGATTTCAAAGTGGTAACTGCTCTCAGTAGAGAAATTAAACCTGGTGTCTTTCTGTAAAAAGGGTTCTTTTTGTGTCTTACGGATGTTGCAAGGAAAGATTAAGAGTTACTTATACAGTACTGTATTCTTTGGGGATTTATTGGTGTTGATAGTTGTGAAGATGTTTCCTGTGGGTTTATAAAGTGTTAACTGGTTTCATAAATAAACATTATTTTAATTTAAAAGTACTGTAGATTTCTGTTGCATCACAACTGCAGAGTAGGCCCGCGCGTTTCCCCATAACCACAATCTATTAAACGTTGTGGGTCAGGTGAACTCCATGGTACACTTTGGGGTTCTCGAAACCCTGGCCCATAACAGATGCCACACGTCTGCTCCATACCATCCAGAAGTTTGGTGAGGGCTCCCTCCATGAAACGTGGTGCTGTCTTCCTGACAGCTATCCCCCCCCCCCCACCCCCCCACCCCCAACCCCCCCCCCCCCCCGACTGGACATGGAACAAGTGCTGGGTAGGTGTTTAAAAGGAGCCCCACTGATTGTTGAGGTTGGGTTTTTCCGGGGCGAGCGAATCAGAGACAAGCCGTCACGAGCACAGCATGAATCACGTGGAGAAAAAAACATTTTGTTTAAGAGGCTGAATATACGGCGATTTGTTCCGCCCAGTGGGTTGAAGCAGAAGAGCCACCTCTACTTTCTCAGGGCAAGTAGGGGTGGAAACAAAATGCCTTGTCAGCAATGCCCAAATGTTTTTTCTTTCGATCTGTTGAGGCTTTACTCCTGATGAATCAATATATTTTTTTTAGTTCTTTCAATGGAATGTGGGTGTCTTTGACAAAGACAGCATTTGTGGCCCCCTATTTGCCCTTGAAATGAGAGGCTTGCTGGGCCATTTCAGAGGGCAGTTAAGAGTCAACCACATTGCTGTGGGTCTGGAGTCACATGTAGGCCAGACCGGGTAAGAATGGTAGATATCCTCCCCCCCCACCGAAAGACGTTTGGGAAACAGATGAGTTTTCCACAATAATCAATGATAGTTGTCATGGTCACCCTGACTAAGACGAGCTTTATCTCAGATTAATTAACTGAATTAAAGCGCAGGTCCCATGGTAGGATTTGAACCCATGTCCCCTGAGAATTAGCATGGTGCTCTGGATTACTGGTCCAGTGACAGATCTACTGCAGCACCACCCCCCCCCCCCCCCAATGGCTTGTAAAGGGCTATCGGACTTGGCTCCTCCTTGCTCAATAATGTACATGTACTGGAGCAAAACTGGACCATGTACTGACTGGTCTTTAATGTGTAGACCATTTTACTGAGCTGAGCATGTATCTTGTATCTAGGGAAAGTCAATTATTTGTGGTTTTTAAACCACAATTTGAATGCTGAATCGGATCTTGACTTAAAGTGTGCTGTGAATGTAATAGGAAGACCTCAGCACAATCCTCTTAAGTACACAGTCTATTTGCATAAGACTTTTTTTTATGCTTATCAAGAAAATTCACTTACCAGCTATTCACCTTCAAGTAGAAATGTGCCTTTGAAAGCGGCCAAGCTCTTTAGAGCACAGAGCCGAGTTCAAATGAAATTGTACCTGCATATGTTACTTTTATTATTTATTTTTGGGATGTGGGCAACACGGAACAATCCTGATATGTATTGTCCTTTCCTAGTTACGTTCAGAGGTGGTGGTGGGCTGGTTTAGCGCAGTGGGTCAGGGGCTGGTTTAGCACAGTGGGCTAAACAGCTGGCTTGTAATGCAGAACAAGACCAGCAGCGTGGGTTCAATTCCCGTACCAGCCTCCCCGAACAGGCATCGGAATGTGGCAACTAGGGGCTTTTCACAGTAACTTCATTGAAGCCTACTTGTGACAATAAGCGATTATTATTATTAACTTCCTGAACCACTGTGGTCCATGTGGGGAAGGTGCTCCCACAGTGATTTCAGGTGGGGAGTTCCACAATTATGATCGTGTGATGATGAGGAATGAGAATTTCTGACCAAATAAAATGGTGAGTTACTTCGAGGTGAAGTAGAAACTGATATCAGTGCCCCTCTGATTCTAGATTGTGGAGGTTGGATGTTTGGGAGGTGTGGATATTGTTAATAATATCATGTGATTTACAGTGTTGATATGTCATCATAGAATAAAATCATAGAATTTACAGGGCAGAAGGAGGCCATTCTGCCCATCGTGTCTGCACCGGCTCTTGGAAAGAGCACCCCACTTAAGCCCACACCTCCACCCCATCCCTGCAACCCAGCAACCCCACCCAACCCTTTTGAACACTAAGGGCAATTTGGCATGGCAAGCCACCGAACCTGCACATCTTTGGACTGTGGAAGGAAACTGGAGCACCCAGAGCAAACCCACGTAGACGCAGGGAGGACGTGCAGACTCCACACAGACAGTGACCCAAGCTAGGAACCTGGGACCCTGGAGCTGTGAAGCGACAGTTCTAACCACTATGCTACCGTGCTGACACATACTGCCGATACTGTACCATGTGACATGCACTGCAGATGTTATGCCAATTGTTACACACTGCAGTTATTGTACCATGTGATTCAAACTGCAGATGTTGTAGCATGTGACACGCACAGCAGATATTGTATCATGTGATTCAAACTGCAGATGTTGTAGCATGTGACAAACACAGCAGATATTGTACCATGTGAACACACTACATATACTGTACCATGTGACACACACTGCAGATATTGTATCTTGTGGTTCAAACTGCAGATGTTTTTTTTATGTGGAGTACCCAATTATTTTTTTCCAATTAAGGGGCAATTTAGTGTGGCCAATCCACCTAACCTGCACATCTTTGGGTTGTGGGGGTCAAACCCACGCAGACATGGGGAGAATGTGCAAACTCCACACAGTGATACGGGACCGGGATTGAACCCTGATCCTCAATGCCATAGGCAGCAGTGCTAACCACTGTCCCACCATGCTGCACCAAACCTGCAGGTGTTATAGCACATGACACACAGCAGATATTGTACCATGTGAACACACTACATATACAGTACCATGTGACACACACTGCAGATATTGTATAATGTGATTCAAACCACAGAATCTGTACAATGTGGTACACACTGCAGATACTGTACCATGTGACACACACTACAGATACTGTACCGTGTGACACACACTACAGATACTGTACCGTGTGACACACACTGCAGATACTGTCCGTGTGATACACATTGCAGATATTGTACAATGCGATTCAAATTGCAGATGCTGTACCATGTGACATACTGCAGATATTGTACCATGTGACACATACTGCAGATATTGTACCATGTAGCACGGTAGCATTGTGGATAGCACAATTGCTTCACAGCTCCAGGGTCCCAGGTTCAATTCCGGCTTGGGTCACTGTCTGTGCGGAGTCTGCACATCCTCCTCGTGTGTGCGTGGGTTTCCTCCGGGTGCTCCGGTTTCCTCCCACAGTCCAAAGATGTGCAGGTTAGGTGGATTGGCCGTGATAAATTGCCCTTAGTGTCCAGAATTGCCCTTAGTGTTGGGTGGGGTTACTGGGTTATGGGGATAGGATAGAGGTGTTGACCTTGGGTAGGGTGCTCTTTCCAAGAGCCGGTGCAGACTCGGTGGGCCGAATGGCCTCCTTCTGCTCTGTAAATTCTATGATAATCTATGTGACACATACTGCTGATACTGTACCATGTGACACACTGCAGGCGTGTCACATGTGTGCGCACTGCAGATATTTGCCATGTGACACATACTGCTGATACTGTACCATGTGGCACACACTGCAGATGTGTACGGTGATGCACACTGCAGATATTGTGCCATGTGACACATACCGCTGATACTGTACCATGTGACATACTGCAGATCATGTGCCATGTGACTCTCACATTCTGCAGATACTGTGACACACACTGCAGATATTGTGCCACAAGAGTCACACTGCAGATACTTTCAGGACTTCAGGATGTCCCAAAGTTTTTTTCAGATAACAAAGTATGTTTTGAAAGTTTAGGTGCTGATGTAAAGCAGCAGGTAATTTGTGCACAGCAACCTCCCACACATCAGAACATAATAATGAGCAGATCACCTCTTTTATTGGATTGGTTTATTGTCACGTGTACTGAGGTACAGTGAAAAGTACTTTTCTGCGAGCAGCTCAAACAGATCATTAAGCACAAGAAAATAAAATAAAAAGGAAATTCATAATAGGGCAACACAAGGTACACAATGTAACTACATAAACACCGGCATCGGATGAAGCATACAGGGTGTAGTGTTAATGAGATCAGTCCACATGAGGTTCATTTAGGGGTCTGGTGACAGTGGGGAAGAAGCTGCTTTTGAGTCTGATCGTGCGTGTTTTCCCCAGGCAGTGGGAGGTGCAGATGGAGTCAATGGATGGGAGACAGGTTCGTGTGATGGACTGATATAGAGCCATGAGATCTTTTACATTTTTCTTTATTCGTCGGATGTGGGCGTCCCATCCCTGAGGGCATTTAAGAGTCAACCACATTGCTGTGGGGTCTGGAGTCATATGTAGTCCAGATCAGGTAAGGACGACAGATTTCCTTCCCTAAAGGACATTCGTGGACCAGATGGGTTTTTCCAACAATCGACAATGATTTCATTGTCATCATTACATTTTTAATTCCAGATTTTTATTGAATTCTAATCTCACCATCTGCAGTAGTGGGATTTGAACCTGGGTCCCCAGTGCATTGCCCAAAGCCCCTGGATTGCTGGCCCAGTGATAATACCACTATGCCACTGCCTACCCGAGGGAGTAGAGGGGACTCAGAATAATGTCTCGTCCGATGGTGCAGCACTCGCTCCTACTGGACTGTAGTGTCAGTCGATGTAAGTCTCACTCCGACTGTTACTGTTTCTGAAATGGATGTTGAAAAATGTGACAGAAGTGGCAACAAAAAGCAATTAGATATGTTCCTGGTGAAATGTTCGGGAGATTTAGGCATGGCGTCTAAATGAGTCGAGATGACTTGGGAGTCCTTTAAATTGATGGATGGGTCCAGGTTCCTGAATTCCTGACCCCATTTCCAGGCGCTAAGATGTTCACTAGGACCTTGTAAAGGTGTGGATTGGGTTGCGTCACCAGCCTACACCCTGCAGTTCCGACCCGGTCAGCTCCATTGCGGGGATAAGCATGTCCTGGTCCTCTGCAATTTTCATGGAGTCGGGCCAGCTTTTCAAATATTTAACGCACAAATTAGAAGCCAGAAGCCACTCAGCCCCTCAATCCAATAAAATCATGGCTGATCTTGGCATCTCAGTGGTGTTGTGAATCATAGTCTGTATCAGGGAATCTTTTGAAATGTAAGCTCAGAAGATCCTCCTCATGCCCCTTAAACCAGGCTATACACCTTCACTTACCCCCATGGCCCCTCATGCCTCCTATGCCAGGCTACGTCCGTCCAGCAATTTCCCATGGCTCCTCATGCCACCATTGCAAGCTATGCCCATCCACCCAATGCCAAGCAGTGATACTTCCGTGTCCGTTGACCAACTTGGCTTGGGGGCAAGAGGGGGGCCATCGGGGTGGGTGGGAAATGGCTTCAATGGAGGATGAGCAATGGGCAGGAGGTTTGGCGGACGTGAGGGATGAGGGCCTTTCTATTTATATTGTAACTGCGACAAAATCCCACAGTGCCGGGGCGGGTGTTTCAAGCAGCCTAGGTCCACACCCTGAAACCCTTGTGGCAGCCTACCAATCTTTTCTTGGGTCAGCTGGCCTGACTCCAGGCTACACCAACCAGCCCGCTCCTGACATGGCAGGCACCCCCCCCACCCCCCACCCCCGAGATGCAAGGGCCAATCCCGGAATTTTCCTGACTCCTTCTACCTGGCTTGAGGGGTGAGAATCCATGCCTTTGTGTGAAAACAACCAGTGTGGTTTTCTCGAAAAAGACTTGTTGCCTGTTGCTCGAACTGGCTTTTTCGCCTCCAAGGAAAACTTTGCAGCAAGTTCCAAACCTGCAGTGAACCTTCTGTTGTTTGCTAATCACTAATCTATCTCTTGCACAAAGATTATTAGAGTGACTTAATCAAGAAATTTTGACTGATCTAATCCTCAGGCAAATGTTGGTATTTCTAATTTCACTTTTATTAGAATTCTGCTTAAATTATCCTTCCAGTCTTATTTCATGCCCACTGTCATAAATTTATTTCATGAATATAAATGAGTTTTTTTTTTAATTACTTGTGTCTGATTCTCAGACCTGTCTCTGTGTTAAGGAAGATAGTTCACTGATTAATTCAGATTAATCCCTTCAATCCATTCTGTGTAAAGTTGATCATGTTTGTTTAAAAGCAAAATCATATTCTCTGTCCTTTCATCTGAAGGAGCGCTGCATTGTCGGACTTTGAACCAATTGTTCACCTGACAACACGGCATCACGTTAGCACAAGTGGATAGTACTGTGGCTTCACAGCGCCAGGGTCCCAAGTTTGATTCCTGGCTGGGTCACTGTCTGTGCGGAGTCTGCACATTCTCCTCGTGTCTGCGTGGGTTTCCTCCGGGTGCTCCGGTTTCCTCCCACAGTCCAAAGACGTGCAGGTTAGGTGGATTAGCTATGCTAAATTGCCCTTAGTGTCCAAAAAGGTTAGGAGGGGTTATTGAGTTATGGGGATAGGGTGGAAGTGAGGGCTTAAGTGGGTCAGTGCAGACCCGATGGGCCAAATGGTCTCCTTCTGCACTGTATGTTCTATGTTCTAACCCAATTGGCCTGATGCATGAGTTCAGATGAATGTTGGGGATCTCTGTGAGGGTGTATGATTTCCAAACAAGTGCTGGGAGGGGGGGTGGGGGTGGGGGGTCGGGGTGGGGGGGGTCCTCTGACTGAGATCCGGCGCCTGTTCGGGTAAGCGGGTACGGGAATTGAACCTGCGCTACTGGCCTTGTGCTGCATTACAAACCAGCTGTCTGGCCCACTGAACTAACCCAGCAAGGAGAGAAGGAAAGGCATAAAGACAGAAAGAAGACAGAGAAAGCGAGGCAAGGATGAAAATACAAAAGAAAGAGAGAAAGAAAGTAGAGAAAGAAAGTACGAAAATAAACCACGATGAAAGCTAAAGGACACGCAAGGAAGGGCAGTTCGGCTGGAGTGGAAGGATTTGTTGAAATGGGGTGGGAGTGAAATGAGAGACAATAGGATCTCTGAGGCATTGAAAGAAGTTCAACTAATGAACTAACAGTGAAGCCAATGCTGCCAGAGGCACTGATTTATATTTGGTCTCTGCATGTGGCAATGCCACATTGAATACCCATCCCTACTCTGAGAACTTAGTGACAGGGTCACTCAGGCACTTCAGCAAACATGTATAATTGTAAACTACATACAGTCAACAAGGCCGGAGGAGGTAAGGAAGGCAGGATCATTTCACTGAAAAACATGAGTGAATCATTTGAGTTTTTGTATGATAATCTGGTGCATTTAATGTCTGCGTTACCCTGAGATTAACCTACACATTTTCACATTTATCATTTCGAATTTCATAGCATACCAGTCTTGCAACATAACATTTGTGCTCAGACCATTAAAGTTGCTCATCTTTATTGCTGTTTTGTTCTCAGTATGAAATAGGCCTTACCACCAATAGGACTTCATCAGGGTGGAAGCAGGAAGGTGGCACGGTTGACACCCGCCAACCTCTCTCCAAATTAAATGTACCGCCCGACACCAAGCTCACCACAGGAAAGGCATTAAATTCCACCCAATGTTCCAGGTCGATGACCTGTTGGGAGTGCTGGAAATTAAGGCTGCAACAGGTTTCAAGCAAGTATATAGGCTTGGGAAAGCAGATGAGGAGAAAAGAACAAGGGAATGTCAATGGTAGGGCTGAGGAGTGATTGAATGACTAATGGCATGGTTATAGAATCATAGAACTCCTACAGTGCATAAGGAGGCCATTCAGCCCATCGAGCCTGCATCGACCCTCTGAAAGAACACCCTGCCTAGGGCCCACTCCCCCTCCCTATCCTCGTAACCTCGCCTAATCTGCATATCTTTGGACATTAAGGGGCACTTTTACCATGGCCCAAGATGTGCAGGTTAGGTGGACTAGCCATGATAAATTGCCCCTTAGAGTCAAAAAGGTTAGTGAGGTTACTGGATTATGAGGATCGGGTGGAGGTGTGGGCTCTTTCAAAGGGCCGGTTCAAAGGACTTGTTGTGCCGAATGGCCTCCTTTTGCACTGTAGGGATTCTATGATTCAAAGAACCCTGGGGTGTAGTTCATCAAGCCCTGGTGATGGCCTAGCAAGCTTCTCAGTTCAAGGTCAATTTAGGAATGGGTAAGTAGGCCATTCAGCCGGTCAAGTCTGCACCGACCCTCCGAAAGACATCCCACCAGGCCCAATCTCCTACCCTATCCCTGAACCCCACTTAACCTTTGGACGCTAAGGGGAAATTTAGCATGGCTAATCCACCTGCACATCCTTGGACTGTGGGAGGAAACCGGAGCACCCGGACGAAACCTACCTGGAACACGGGGAGGGCATGCAAATTCCACATAGCCGAGGTCGGAATTCAACCCGGGTCCGTGTAGCTGTGAGGCAGCAGTGTTAACCACTGTGCCACCCGTGAAAAGCACCAGAAATGTAGCCAAAACGCTCACCATGTGGAACGGGATGTGCTCACCTACCACTGAGCATGAGGTAAAGGTTTGGAGCCACGCACGGTCTCCATCTCACTTTGATCTTTCCTCCTGAGTCCAGTTGTACATGGAGGGAGAGAATGTTTCATTCCCAGCGCTGATATCTTTCAGCTAAGGATCAGAAAGTTCAATCAGCTCCGCAAAGGAAACAAAAAAAAAATCTCCACAGAAACAAATGTCAAAACGTGACAAAATACAATTAGAACTTAGGAACCCTGTGGCAACAAGAGATTTTGCTGCGAGCTGTTGTGTTCCAGACTGTGGTAGTTAACGGCTAACATTGCAATTAAATGTTCGTACAGAAAACAATCTTTGGAAAGTTAACACCCAGGGGAACAGTTCTGAGACAAAATGCCAGCCAAATGTTTATTCTCTCTCTCGCTTTGAGTTTTCTATCCCTTTGTTTTGAAGTCATAAACTCATGCTGGTTGGGGTGGGGCGGGGTGGGGGGGTGTTGTAGTGGTGTGATAAGGGGGGGTGCGGGTGCAGTGGGTGGCAGGGCAGTAGGTGAGGGAAATTATAGCTTATAAATTCATGGGCTTCAAATTGTCACCAGTGGCCATTATTCACGTGTGTGTGTGTGTGTGTGTGTGTGTGTGTGTAGGCTGCAGAAACACAAAGAGATTTTGTCCTATCCTGGACCTGTCCTTCTCACCTGATGTGCACACCTCTTAACAGGACAGCAATCAGGATAATAAATCCTGGATGATTATTTCCTCAGCCCTGATCTCTGTGAGCTGAGGCTCGCTCCAGTGCTGCTCTCATTTGGAGTGGTTAACTCATGGTTAACTCAACAGAGACGAGGAGTCAAGTTGCTTACGTAATGTCAATCATACTTTTGTAGAGAGGTAGTGTGTCCAAGAATGAGTTAAAGGCTGACCCTCCAGCGCAGTACCGAGGGAGAGCGGCGTGGTTGTAACGGCTGTATTTCAGGCTGGATATTGAAGCTCCCCTGACACTGTTTCAAAAAAGGGCAATCAAGATCTCCCCAGGTGCCCTGGCCATTATTTATCTCTCAAAATAATAGCGCTGAAACCGATTACCTGGTCGGTACCACATTGCTGACTGGAAACTTGGTTGATTCCTACATCACAACAGTAACGGGTGGCACGGCAGCACAATGGGTAGCACTGTTGCTTCACAGCACCAGGGTCCCAGGGTCGATTACTGGCTTGGGTCAGTGTCTGTGTGCAGTCTGCATGGTAACCCCGTGTCTGCGTGGGTTTCCTCCGGTTTCCTCCCACAGGTCCTGAAAGACATGCTGTTAGGTGAATTGGACATTCTGAATTCTCCCTCAGTGTACTCGAACAGGCGCCAAAATGTGGCGACTAGGGGCTTTTCACAGTATCTTCATTGCCGTGTTAATGTAAGCCTACTTGTGACAATAAAGATTATTACATTATAAGACTACACTTCAGAATTACTTCATTGGCTGTAAAGCACTTCAGGAGGTCCGGAGCTCCCAAAAGGCATTAAATAAATGTAACTCTGTCTTTCTTTCCTGAATACGCTGTGACGCCAAGTGGTGTATTTTTCCAACAATCTGAAGTAGGGGTCTTTTGCTGTCACCAACAGGTGCAGCAACGTTACATTTAGAAAGAGATTTTCTGTCAGAGCTGTTCCCGGAGCATTAACTTTACACCAATTGCTCTCTGCGGCAGCACTTAATTGCAGTGTCAATGCATCTTTTTGATTGTCATCGCAAAGTGATTGAGATAATGGTGAGTGGTGCAACAGCAATAATTTTAAAGAACTAGAAATGCTGCAAATGCACTTTGGCTCCTGAATATTATCCTTGATGATGACGGTTTGGGTGGTTTCACAATGTCAGAGATCTGCAGCTATTGAATTCGGAGACTGCGATGAAGCATATCTGCAGAAGTATATCTGGGATTCTTTGCATGGTGAAATCTTAGCTCTGCACCGAGATTTATCTGAAGCTCAGGAACATGGTCTCGTTGGGGAAAGAAAGGTTAGGTGCAAGTGAACTTCAGGCTCCCCCAGTTATTGCTAGGGATTAATTGAAACTGACTTTGGGACTGCACTCGGCAACAGACAGGCTGTTGACGTAATCTGAAATTCTAAATGAATTGTTTATCTCAACGCCTGGCTCTAATTTGATCATTGCGTTCTGCGCCTTTGCTCTGCTGGCTTGTTTAGCTCTGTGTTATGGTGCAGCCTCATGCATGAGTAATTGGGAATTAACTCGGTCTGTGCCAAGCTGTTTGTCAGCCAGGTCTTCCATCCTCTGTCGACCTCAGCTTGTCCCAAACTTGTCTACCTGATTCTGCATCAAGCCCCATTCACCCACGTACACCCCATTGCCTGCAGCGCGACATTGGCTCCTGATTAAATAACTCCTTGGTCTGAAAATCCGCAGTCTGTTTTCAAACAATCACCCCTCCCTACCTCTCTAACCTCATCCAGCCCCAGAGGCCTCCAAGATATCTGTGCTCACCCACTTCCAAGTTCTTGCACAGCCCTAGTTTGAATTACGGTACCATTGGCAGCCATGCCTTCAGCGACTGAGGTCCTCAGTTCTGGAATTCCTTTCCTAAATCTCTTTGCCCCACTTTCTTCCTTTAAGATTTCCTCATGGACCAAGCTTTTGGTCATCTGGCCCAATAGCTCCTTGTTTGGTTTGCTGTCTTTTTTTGTTCAATTAAATGTTCCTATGAAGCACCTTCTGATGTTTCATAACTTCAAAGATACGAGAAGCAATATAAATTGCACTTGTTGGTGAAGGCAGGGACAGCGGCATCGTCATTGTATCAGATTGGCACTGTAGCACAGTGGTGAGGGCGACGAGGTAGCACAGTGGTTAGCATTGTTGCTTCGCAGTGCCAGGGTCCCAGGTTCGATTCCCGGCTTGGGTCACTGTCTGTGCGGAGCCTGCACGTTCTCCCCGTGTCTGCGTGGGTTTCCTCCGGATGCTCCGGTTTCTTCCCACGGTTCAAAGATGTGCAGGCTTGGTGGATTGGCCGTGCTAAATTGCCCCTAGATGGGGTTACAGGGATAGGGTGAGGGATTGGGTGCTCTCTCAGGTTCAGTTCTGGCCTCGGGTGATTTTCTGTGTGGACTCTGCACTTTCTCCCCATGTCTGCGTGGGTTTCCTCCGGGTGCTCCGGTTTCCTCCCACAGGTCCTGAAAGACGTGCTGTTAGGTAATTTGGGCATTCTGAATTTTCCCTCAGTGTACCCGAACAGGCGCCGGAATGTGGCGACTAGGGGCTTTTCACAGTTAATGAAAGCCTACTTGTGACAATAATAAAGATAATTATTAGAAGTTGAATAAAAAAGACTCCAATTTGAATGTTACACTCCCCCACCAGCAGGTTTGAAGGTGGGGGGGAGGTTTGTTAAATTGAACAGGCGGCCTGCCACCACCTGCCGCCCATCTCTACCCGCAACACAATTAAAGCAGTGGTATTGGTGCCGTTGGATTATCCACTCCCTGGAGGGTCAACTGACGTAAATGGACAATTAGTTCCCACTTAAGGGTCTCACCCCACTGCCACTGGGAACCATGCTAATAGGTCCCATTGGAGGGCCCGCTGAGGCTTTCACTCTTTCCCCCCCCCCCCCCACCCCGGTTGCCTCTATCCCCTCTCAAGCCCCCGTGCCCCACTTCCCCCGCGGGGGCTGGCACCTGGCGAGATCCTTTAAGACAGACCCAAATCTATCTAGCCCCACATGTCACGGTTCGGAGGTTCTGGAGAACTGTTGGCGCAGGCCGATGAATCTCTTGAGGCGGGATTTCCCATCGCTGAGGGATGGAAATCTCGCGTCCATCCTACTAATAGCCTCGTGAGACTCAGCCCCATGAAACTGTTCACAATACAGTGAGGTAAATACAATAAGCAGATTGTACAACTGTGGAACCTTCCTGAGCATGAACTGACTGTCGTGTTTCCTGATATTACAATGATGACTGCTTCAAAAACACTCCATAAGCTTTGCAACATCCTGAAACTATGAAGGATGTTATCATAGAATCGTAAAATCCATACAGTGCAGAAGGAGGCCATTCGGCCCATCGAGTCTGCACCGTTATAGGCAGGCGCAATCTTTCTTCCTTTCCCTTCACAACAATGAGGGTAAATAACATTCGGTGCCTCAACATTATTTTATTTATTCACTGAAGGCATATGGGATTCGCTGGCTAGGTCAGCATTCAGTGCCCATCCCTAAGTTCCCGTGAGAAGGTGGTGGTGAGCTGCCCTCTTGAACCGCCATCTGTCGTATATCAAGGAGAGTATTTACCAAGATTTTTTTGTTATTTTTAAACACATCGATATGTGTTAAATATGCAGTGAAAAATCTGTCAGAGGTGCCATGTTTTGGATGAGTACAGCCTTACTTCCCTTTCAGATGGATGTGAATGGTCAAATGGTGCGATCTGAAAGAGAGCAGCGGGTCCTGGCCAGCATTTACCACCCCCCCGTCCCACCACAACAGATTATTATCACATTGCTGAGGGAGTTATTAGAGAGGCTATTTTCTGATCATTTTTTAAATCCTGATGTTGGGCAAGGAGATGGGGGTAACGTACTGCAAAGGCTTCTCTATGTACCTAAACATCCCAAAAAAGCCCTTGTTGGGTGGCACCAAGCTTGGATTTCAGTGAAGGAGGGCAGACTGATGAAAACGTTTAATCCACAGGGTTAAGATCAACTGGAAAATGTCCAAGCTGAGTTTGCTGGGTTTATGTGAGGCAAGTGTATTGCAGATTGCAACTGGGAGGCGGGTAGACAGAGTGAAAATACAGCTTCACAATAGAACACATTCGAGGATCTGAATAGCTCACTCCTACTCTTATTCCTCAGTTTGAAGATTATCAGGGAAGATGCGGCAAAAGAGAGTTCACAAAAGGAAAGTGTGCATCTGTAGTATTCATTTTCTGAGCACCTCCTTTTCACATTTCTTTTCAAGTGGGAGAAGAAAAGCGGGCAGGGTATCCCTCGGCCCGACCACTGATTGACCCGACCTTCCTCTCATTGCTGTGGCAACCGTTTTACCACCGAGGAGCCCTGAGGTTTCATTGGAGCTGTCAATGAAAAAATGAAATGAAAATGAAAATCGCTTATTGTCACGAGTAGGCTTCAATGCAGTTACTGTGAAAAGCCCCTAGTCGCCACATTCCGGCGCCTGTTCGGGGAGGCTGGTACGTGAATTGAACTGTGCTGCTGGCCTGCGTTGGTCTGCTTTAAAAGCCAGCGATTTAGCCCAGTGTGCTAAACCAGCCCCTCAATCATTCACGCTGGAGAATAAATGTCTGACAGGAAAGGACCATCAGCCACAATTAACCTTTACTCGCCCAGCAACAGATGGCTGGATCATAGAAGCATAGAATTTACAGTGCAGAAGGAGGCCATTCGGCCCATCGAGTCTGCACCGGTCCTTGGAAAGAGCACCCTACTTAAGCTCACGCCGCCACCCCATCCCTGTAACCCAGCAACCCCACCTAACTTTTTGGACACTAAGGGGCAATTTAGCATGGCCAGTCCACCTAACCTGCACATATTTGCACTGTGGTGGGAAATCGGAGCACCCGGAGGAAACCCACACAGACACGGGAAGAACGTGCAAACTCCGCACAGACAGTCACCCGAGGCCGGAATTGAACCCGGGACCCTGGAGCTGTGAGGCAGCAGTGCTGCCCACTTTGCCACCGTGCCGCCCCGTGCTGCTGTGAAAGGGGTTGGGTGAGAAAAAAAAACAATGCTTGCAAAGTTTCAGATTTCACCTTTTAATTCTGATCTGAGCATTTTCCCACCAATGCAATCCCATCGGCAAGTTTTGTCATCATTGTTACAAATGGTAGTGGGATAAAACTCCCGAGCGATTTGTGTCACTGTTTTCAGTGGGTCATATACTCTTGCCTGAATGTTGAGCATTCAAGGCCCACTTCAAGGACCAGGTCACTAACTCCCTGCCGAACCATGGTGCTACATTCCGGGTGAGATGTTAAACTGAAGTGCTGACTTATTGCCTCTTAGATGGATATGAAAGATCAACTGGTGCTGTTGCTAACTTTTGGTTGGTTCAATTGGCTCTGTTTTATAACCTTTGCTCTAGAGTCGCCAGGTATCTTTATGATACCGCTACGAGATTCAAGTTCAAGTAATGATCAATAACTCAATACACCAATTAGTAAGATTCAAATCCAAGCACATTTATTAAACACAGTAAATCGCTACTCATGCATAAACTCTACTTTCTAAGCTATTTCTATCACTACCAGGCCAATACTTAGCTTCGAACTGGCCCACCAGGTCAGGGGAACAAATGGCCTTTCGTTCGGGTTCTGAGTCTGCGGGATTCAAAAGCTGGTATCGACTGGTAGTTAGGAGTGCCTATCTCGTAGCGAGCGTTGACTTGAAACTTACATTCTTGGAGGCCGCCGGACAGGTCACTGTCAAGGGTTGCTTCGCGTTTCTGAGTGACCCTGTCAAGAAGGACGATTTGAACTTGGGGGCTTTACTTTATAGTCCCCAGTGGCTTCCCGTCTTTCGGGGCGGACCCCGTACCTGGTTTCAAGTGATTGGACTTCGTTCTAATCGCTTGGTTCGATTTCTCCAATACTAGAGCTGTTCCCTGATCGTTGGGCGGTCTTTAAGTGTCCGTTAACCTCTTTTGTGTTGGCTCCTGCTGGCGCCGAGGAGTCTGGCTTGGCCTTGTTTACCTTAAATGTTTCGATTGTTCCCGGGGATCGCTCATTACTATGTAGATGGCTGCTATATTACTATGCAGATGGCTGCTTGTATCGATGCTGTCTGGGTTTTTGCAGAGTCTAATACACAGTAACTTGCGCCTGCTAGTTTTTGCCTGTGTTGGCTGAATTTCCCTTCAGCCTTTGCGGTTCTCCATTTTAAGTCGGGAAGTGGCCAACTCAGGTGGCTACAGTTCTCTTTGGAAGAAGACCAGGGCATTCTATCCAGTGTCCTGGTGAGTATTTACCCCTCATTACAGCAGATTATTTTCACATCACTGACTGCATGTCTTTGCTGTGCCTGCTGCTTTTTAAAAACTTTTCAAAATGGCCACACTTCGAAAGTACTTCATTGCGCTTGGGGATGTCTTATGGGTGTGAAAGGTACACGATAATGGGCAGGACCTTCAACCCCCTTGCATGTTTTACAACGGCGGTGCTGGCCCACTATTGGCTGGTGGCATGATCTTCCGGTCCCCCCGCTGCCCGTTGTTCGCATCCTCCAACACTGGGGAACCCGCGACGAGGGCATGTCGCCGCTGGCGGGACTGGAAGTTTCCACTGGTGGGAACAGCTGGAAAATTTCAGCCAAAATAATTTTACCTTCGTGGATGGCAGAATGCAGAGCGAGCAACTTAATCCCACCACCATCACCACAGTCACTAATGCTGAGGGGATAAGCTCTGATGTGTTATGTACACTGGGATAACATAGGCTGCAACTGGATGCAGCTTTAACCAAAATATACTCCAGTCCTTGAAGTTAGTTCAATCTGATTTATTGAACCAGTGGCACAGTTAGCACAGTTCTCTACGAGTTCGGCTCTCTGCTAACCTAAGTGTGGTTACTCTGTCTGACTGAACCAGACTAGCTCTTAGCCACGTGCTGGAGGTGTGATACTGCACATACACCCTGACTCACTCTGTAAATGTTTATCAGTGGAAAGAGGCGGAGTGTGAGTGCCTGTGCCTTTTACAGTGAGATACCACCCCTGAGTGTCCTGCCTGCTCATTGGTCATGTCCTGTTCTCTGTGTTCATCAGCTGCCTGCCTGTGCCTGTCTGTATATCATTATCTGCATGTCTGCATATCATGACAGGCTCCACAGTGCCAATCCTTTAGTTAAGCTCTGTTCTTCATTCCTGTTGGCTTTTCAAAAAAATTGAGATCCAAGATTAAAATTATGTCAACATGAAAGAGAATGTTTAAACTGTAGACAAAGGATTTATCCTTGGATTACAAAATATGAGGTAATTCCTTCCTTCAAAGCAATACAGCCCACCCTGAATACCTGCTGCTGCTGATGTCAGCGGCTTCACATGATAGCCTGCACTCAATGTCAGTCTGAAATATCGCAGAGCTCTCAAAATTCAGAGGACGTGGGCCGAGGGGCCATAATACAGAACGGCAGGAAGGTTACAAGGAGTGGGCGAGAAGATCAGACAAACGTAGAAATGGGTAGCTGAGTTTGCATTTTGAAAATTGATAGAATCTATTAGACTAACATGGGGAGTTGTGAGTGGTGGTTTATTTAGCATATTTAAGGTCCTGGAAAGGTAGGAGACAATGCAACAAGTTTCAATTCGGATATAGTGAGGGTGGAGGCATCAGAGAATCATAGAATCCCCACAGTGCAGAATTCGGCCATTCGGCCCATCGAGTCTGCACTGATCCTCCAAAAGAGCACCCTAGGCCCACTCCCCCGCCCGACCCCTATAACCCCACTTAATTTTTGGACACTCAGGGACAATATGGTGTGGCCAATCCACCTAACCTGCACATCTTTGGACTGTGGGAGGAAACTGGAGCACCCGGAGGAAACCCATGCAGACACACAGACAGTCAGCCGAGGTTGGATCCTGGGTCCCTGGGTCCCTGGCGCTGTGAGGCAGCACTGCCAACCACTGTGCCACCGAGCTGCACATCCCAAAGCACTTCACCGACAATTAAATACTTTTGAGGTGGAACCATTGTTGTAAAGATAGCAATGTGGTCGCCGAATTGCACACAGCAAGCTCCCAGAAATATTAAAGTGATATAATGACTGATCTTTTGTTTCCTTTGTAAAGTTGATTGAGGGACAGATGTTGGCCAGAACACCAAGGATAACTCCCTTGCTTTTCTTCAGCATAGAGCTGTGGAATATTTTATATCTGCCTGTGAGAGCAGGCAGGGTCTCAATTTGACATCCTTGCCAAATGATATAACACCCCCAGCCGTGCAGCACACACTCAGTACTGCAGTAGATTCTTGTTCTCCAGTCCTAGGAATGGGACTGGAACCCCCCAACCTTCTGAAATAAACAGGAAGTGCTGGAAAAGGCTCAGCAAGTCTGGCAGCATCTGTGGAGAGAGGATCAGAGTTAACGTTTGAGTCCGTGTGACACTTCTTCAGAATGAACCCTTCTGTGTCTTATAGATGGTGGACAGACTTTGGTCGGGCGGGGAGGGGGAGGGCAGAGTTGCTCGTTGCAGAGTTCCCAGCCTCTGATCGGTTCTTGCTGGGTAAATAAGGGCTAATTGTGCCTGACGTTTTTTTTTCCTGTCATGCTTTTATTCATAAGGTTGAATGATTGCTAACTTTTTTTAGTGGCTGATCCATAGAATCCCTGCAGTGCAGATGGAGGCCATTTGGCCCATTGAGTCTGCACTGAAGTACCCTACCTACGTCCACTCCCCTACCCTATCTCCGTAAACCCATAACCCCATTTAACCTGCACATCCTTTGGACACTATGGGCGTCATTCTCCGCCGGCGGGAGTCTCCGTTCTGCCGGCACCGGGGGGTTTCCCGACGGCGTGGGGCTGCCCCACAATGGGAAACCCCATTGACCGGCCGGTGTTACGGAGACTCCCGCCGGCCGGTCGACGCAGAAATGTGGCGGGGCGGGTAGGAGAATTTCGCCCTATGTTTTTAGCGTAGCCAATCCACCTAAGCTAGACTTTTAAACTGACATGAGGAGTTGTGAGTGGTGTGTTCCATAACCTATTTAAGCACCTGAAAGGTAGGAGACAATGCAACAAGTTTTGATTTGGAATTGGATATAGTGTGGGTGGAGGCGTGAGGAAGAATATTAGGGATAGCAGTTTTGAACTTAAAAGAATTGCTTTAACCGATTTACACACAGCAAGGTCGCACATCCAGCAATGAGGTAAGTGACCAATCAATCTCTTCTGATGGGAATGGACAAGAGATAAATGTTGTTCAGCTCTCTCGGAAATCACCCAAACTCTTCTTCAAATAAAACTATCGGAACTCCTGCAGCCACCTCAACATTCAAAACACAGCGCCTCTGACAATGCAGCACTACACTAAGATGTCAAACTCAATTAGGGGTCGAATGGTTCCAGGAGAAAAGGAGGGTGAATGTCAGGCTGGACAAATTTGCAGAGAACCTAATGGTACGGCATCAATTATTGTCTTTTACAAAGTACCCAAAGCAATGACAAACACCGTGACTCACACAAGTAATTTTCATTGCTGTTAACACACACAACCTACTTACAGAAGCAGCAAGGTAGCTGACAGGAGATGTGTTGCTGCATTAATTTTGTGTGCCTTCCCTGGTATCTTCAGCTATTTCTTGTCAGGACAGAGCCATGTCTGGACTGGTGGCAATTAACTCAAATTGGCACCAGGCTTGCCTGTTCAAGTCAGGCTTCACACCTTCATGGACAAGTGGTAATAGCTGTTACTGTTTTGAAAGAAAGGTTTGCATTGCCAGAGTGCCTTTTCTTACCTTAGAATGTGCCCAATGAATTATTACCTTTGAAGCGTACTTACAATTGGAGCGTAGGAAACTCCGATTTGCACACAGGAAGCTCCCACCAGCAATCTGATGAATAGAACATTACAGCGCAGTGCAGGCCCTTCGGCCCGCGATGTTGCGCCGACCTGTGAAACCACTCTAAAGCCCATCTACACTATTCCCTTATCGTCCATATGTCTATCCAATGACCATTTGAATGCCCTCAGTGTTGACGAGTCCACTACTGTTGCAGGCAGGGCATTCCACGCCCTTACTACTCTCTGAGTAAAGAACCTACCTCTGACATCTGTCCTATATCTATCTCCCCTCAGTTTAAGGTTAATTCCCCTTGTGCTAGACATCACCATCCGTGGAAAAAGGCTCTCACTGTCCACCCTATCCAATCCTCTGATCATCTTGTAAATGGTCAATAAGAGTGTCATACTACTCAGGATGGTGGGGAGAACTGCCCTGCTCCGATTTATAATACTCCCATGGTATCATTCAAGTTAGTTCAGTTTAACTTTAGTTTGATATCGCACTTGAAAGACAACGCCTCCAACACTGCAGCACTTCATCGATACAGCCCGATGCCAGTGTCAGGCAACATGCACAAGTGCCATAGGCAATTATATTACTCAGGTTAATATCAGTGCAGGTTTTATTTTGTTTATTGGTTCACAGGATGTGTGTGGGCATCACTGGCTGGGCCAGCATTTATTGATCACCTCTAATTACATTGAAAAGGCAGCTGTGAGCTGCCTTCTTGAACCGCCGCAGCCCATGTGGTGTTGCTACATCTGCAGGAAGTTCCAGGATTTTGATCCAATGACAGGGAACGAATGGGATTATATTTGCAAGTCAGGATGGAGAGGAACTCGCAGGTGGCAAGGTTCCTGTCCATCTGCTGCCCTTGTCCTCTGGCTTGTAGAGATCACGGGTTTGGAAGGTTCTGTAGAATGAGCCTTGGTATGTTTCTGCAGTGCATCTTGTAGACACCGTTGCCACTGTTCGTCAGTGGTGGAGGGATTGAACCTTGAAGGTGTGAGATGGGATGCAAATTGAGCGGGCTGCTTTGTTCTGTATGGTGTTGAGCTTTTTGAGTGTTGCTGGAGCTGCACTTACCCAGGCAAGTGGGGAGTATTCAATCACTCTCCTGATTTGCGCCTTGTAGTTAGTGGACAGGTTTTGGGGAGTCAAGAGGTAAGTTACTCGCCACAGAATTTTAAGCCTGTGATCTGCCCTTGTAGCCACAGTAATTATATTCTAGTCCAGTTCAGTTTATTGTCAGTAATCTGCACAATGTTTATAGTAGTTATTTGTGGTGTTCTTTGATAGCAGTCTCTCTAGTGCCCCCTCTGATGGGGAGGTGTAAATAAAGTATAATGGCTGCTGTCGTTGAACATGTGTTGGTGCTATTTAGTGCCGTGGTCGCGTGTTACAGTTCATTCAGGACATCCGAGTTGCTGTGGCAACATGCACATTTTCTATTGGCATTGTAGTCTGGAACTATGGATAATAGTGGTAGAGATTCCAATGTTCTTTGCATCACATGACTGACTAAGAATCTCCCCTGCTCTTACCATCTGCCGTTGGTGTGTGTTAAGCAGTTGCAGGTTGGTTTGACTACATGTTATGAACATAACTTCCTTGGCTATCAAGTCCTGGGGTAGGACTCAAATCCAGAGCGTCTGCACATCAATCAGGACCATGAAGGACTCACTCAGAAGATTAAAAGATGGCTGGTGTCCTTCAATCCATCACTAACAGTTCATATATTTTTTTAAACTTGGAAACAGTTTCAAAGCTCCGACAGATCGCATCTGGAAACCCATTTATTGGTGAAAATGACACAAGCCTTGCGTGGTTTGTTGTAATTTTCTTATGCCCTGGAGTTGATCCCTGTTTGCATGATGAAATTGCAAGGATGAAATCCCCTTTTGAAGTGTTATCCTTTTTAAAGAAATCATTGAACTTCATCTGCTTGTGTCATAGGCAGCTCGAAACCAATTCACACACCATCAGACAGGTCAACCACTGATTACTTGTAGAACTAAAGAGGCCAAGCAACACGTTCAACCCGCAATAGAGGCAGTGTCGGTTCCCCCCCGCCCGTGTACTGTTTTCCTGCAAGCGTTCCCCGGGGGTGGACATCGCAGCCTAGACAAGCTGGAGCGGTGGCCAGGCGACCTCTTAAACAAAGGTCGCAATTGTCCAGCCCTTCACGCTCCCGGTCATGCTGATGAGAATGGAGATTTCAATGGGTTGCCGACCCTGCCGCAGAGGAACCTGTGGCTGGGGTCGGGGGGACTGGACACTCCCAGCCACAGCCTCTTCTCACCCCTCTGTTCCTCAGCAACTTACTTCAGCTCCACAACCTCTGCATTCTGACCTCTTGAGCGTACCCAATTCAAAAGACTCCACCATTGACAAGTCATGAATTTAGCTGCTCGGAGCCTAATCTCTTAAATTTCTGCCCTACTCCTCTCGACATCCATTTATTTCTCCTCCTTTAGGGTCCTCCTTAAAACATACCTCTTTGTCCCTACCCTAATGTCTCCTTATTCAGCTCTTTTCTCGAATTTTATTTCACAGCTCTGCTGTGAAATGCCTTGGGACATTTTACAACATTCAAGGTATTACATGTAAGTAAAATGTTGGTATAATCTCTGGATTAGTGCAGTAATATAATCATTACAAAACTCTTCTGATGACATTGCTCTCACTCGACAGGGCACGGTTGTATCAGATTCAAAATTCACTGGCTCACATTTCTGTTCTCCTACAGTGAGATCATTTGGATGATGCTCGATTGTTAGGAACATTCAACTGTGAAAACCTGTTTGTGCTTTCACCTGGACGTAAATCCAGAAACTCCTTAAACAGCATCCTGTATGTGATCTAGCATCTGTCCTCGAACTTGCAATTTTTCCTCATTCTTGAAACTACTCTTTGAGTTGACCCAGAGAGCCAGCCTATTGAAACTACTGGGACAGAAATCATATGGCATTTACATCAGGATCACTCTCACCTGTGACCCCACAACACTGACCCTCTCAAGTGTGTGAGGCCAGTGAGAGGGCACTGCATTTGCATGGTGCTTATAACACTACGGGGTACAGGAGTGGTAGTGTGGGGCATAATAATAATAATTGCTTATTGTCACAAGTAGGCTTCAATGAAGTTACTGTGAATTGTATTGTATTAATCAGGATGGTATTAATTGCATGGTATTAATCAGGAGATTAGAGAATCATATAGTATGTCAATCAATCAGCATGATTAATTGCATGGTATTTGAGGACATTAGAGAATCATATAGTATGGCTAATACGGTAATCATGGGTGACTTCAATCTATACATGGATTGGGTAAATCTAATGAGTACTAATTCTATGGACGACAAGTTTCTGGGGTGGGTAGGGATGGTTTTGTAAAGCAGTATGTTGAGGAACTGACTAGAGAACAAGCTATTTTAGATCTAGTATTACGTAATGAGAAGGGACTAAGGAAGAATCTTGTTGTAAAAGAACATTTAGGGGTGAGTGACCATAATATCATGGAATTTTACATTCTGTTTGAAAGTGAGGGGGTTGTTGAATCTGAAGCCAAGGTGTTAAATTTCAACCAATGAAATTGTGAAGATATGATGGGCTGGTTTAGCACACTGGGCTAAACAGCTGGCTTGTAATGCAGAACAAGACCAGCAGGGTTCAATTCCCGTACCGGCCTCCTCCAACAGGCGCCCGAATGTGGCGATTAGGGGCTTTTAAAAGCGTAAAACGGTAACTTCATTGAAGCCCACTTGTGACAATAAGCGATTATTATTATATGATAGGCAAATTAAATGAAAAATGAAAATCGCTTATTGTCACAAGTAGGCTGAGGATATGGGCAGCACGGTAGCACACGTGGCTAGCACTGTGGCTTCATAGCACCAGGGTCCCAGGTTCGATTCCCTGCTGGGTCACTGTCTGTGCGGAGTCTGCACGTTCTCCCCGTGTCAGCGTGGGTTTCCTCTGGGTGCTCTGGTTTCCTCCCACAGTCCAAAGACGTGCAAGTTAGGTGGCTTGGCCATGTTAAAATTGCTCCTTAGTGCGCAAAAAGGTTATGGGGATAGGGTGGAAGTGAGGGCTTAAGTGGGTCGGTGCTGAATGACGGGCCGAATGGCCTCCTTCTGCACTGTATGTTCTATATAAATTGCTAAGGTGGATTGGGAAAATACATTCAAATGTATGACAGTACGTAGACAATAAATAGTCTTTAAAGAATTATTACATAGTTTTCAGCAATTAGATATTCCTCAAAAGCACATAAGCCCCCCAAAAAGGTCTGTCAACCGTGGCTAACCAAGGAAATTAAGGATTGCATAAGACTAAAAGAAAAAAACCTATGAAGTTGCGAGAAATGGTAGTAAACCTGAGGATTGGGATGTTTTTAGAATACAGCAAAGGAGGACCAAGAAACTGATAACGAAAGGGAAATAGAGTATGGATGTACAAAAAACATAAAAGCAGACTGTAAAATGTTTGTAAATAGAAAACATTTGGCGAAGACAAATGTGGGTCCATTGCAGGCAGAGTCAGGAGAACTTATAAAGGGCAACAGAGAAATGGCAAATAAGCCAAATGATTACTTTTGTGTCTGTTTTCACTGAGGAAGATCGATGAAATTAAGGAGAATAAGAATTAGGGAGCCAAAGGAAGAGGGAGAATGAGGAACAAAAATAAATTAATATTGGTAAGAAGGTTGTGTTGGAGAAGTTAACGGGACTGAAGAATAACAAGCGGCCGGGACCTGGTGTTCTGCATCTCAGAGTGTTGAAAGGCGTAGCTCTGAAAGAGTGGATGGATTGGTGATCATCTTCCAAAATTCTATAGCTCCTGTAACGGCTTCTGTAGATTGGAAGGTAGCAGATGTCACCCCACTATTTAAAAGGTGGAGAGAAAACAGGGAACTACGCATCTGTTAACCTTGCGTCAGTAGTATGGAAAATTCTGGAATATGTTGGAAAAGATGTGATGAATGGACACTTGGATAATAACAAATGATTGGGCATAATTAGCATTGATTTATGAATGGGGAATCATGGGCGTCATTCTCCGCCGGCGGGAGTCTCCGTTTTGCCGGCGCCCGGGGGTTTCCCGACGGCATGGGGCTGCCCCACAATGGGAAACCCCATTGACCGGCCGGTGTAACGGAGCATCCCGCCGGCAGGTCGGGGCAGAAATGTGGTGCGGCGGGGCGGAGAATTTCGCTCCATGTTTCACGAACTTGTTGGAATTTTTTGAGGATGTTCGTAACAGGGAAGTCTGGATTTTCAGAAAGCTTTCGGTAAAATCCCTGTTACGGACGTGGGGTCAGATCCCAACAGTGGCTAAGACCAGAGATACATGTTTTTAAAACGTTTTTTAAGACTGTGCAGAAAGATTGATTCACTCCAGGAACGATTGCATAAGAAATGGGACGTGGTTATTTTTACAAACTTTAGTAAAACAAAAGGAAAACAATATTTAAACTGTTAAACTTCAACCTGGGTGCTAGCCCGGCACTGTCAAGGTGTCCAGGTGGCACTTCCAGCTGGCATGGGCACTGCCAGGAATTGCCAAGGTGCCAAGTTGGCATTTTTTGTGCGGGTGCAATCGGGCTGGTGGCGCCCTGCATGGGTGTAGGGGTTGGGTGCGGGATGGAGCAGGGCCCTCCCATAGCATGTTCAGGCTGGGGAGGGGAGGGGGGGGGGGGGGTTGTGATCGCTTTGGGGGCCTTGGAGATCGGGACGCCATTTAAAAATGGCTTCCTGAGCTCTCGCTACACTGGGGAGTTCGAACAAGCGGACTGCACAAAACAGAGCTATGTGCTACCTCGGCCGCACGTTCTCCATTCAGGCACCTGATAGGCATTTTGAATAGCCATGTGTTTCGTGGCACTATGAGCACCGGAAAACACGCAGCTAATCACGCTCGCTGTGGGACAACGTCTCTTTTGGGAGAATCACGCCCTCTATATCAATAATTTGGATGTGGAGACCAAATATAATATTTTCTTGTTCACAGGTGACACAAAACTAGAGGGGAATGTATGTTATGAGGAATATGCAAAACGGCTCCAAAGATTTGGACAGATTTAGTGAGTGGGCAAGAAAATAGCAGATGGAATATGACATGGAAAAACGTGAGGTTCTCCCCTTTGGTAGGAGGAACAGATGTACAGAGTATTTAGAACATAGAACATAGAACATAGAAAATACAGCACAGAACAGGCCCTTCGGCCCACGATGTTGTGCCGAACCTTTGTCCTAGATTAATCATAGATTATCATTAAATTTACAGTGCAGAAGGAGGCCATTCGGCCCCCTGAGTCTGCACCGACTCTTGGAAAGAGCACCCCACCCAAACTCAACACCTCCACCCAACACCAAGGGCAATTTTGGACAATAAGGGCAATTTATCATGGCCAATCCACCTACCCTGCACATCTTTGGACTATGGGAGGAAACCGGAGCACCCGGAGGAAACCCACGCAGACACCGGGAGGACGTGCAGACTCCGCACAGACAGTGACCCAAGCCGGAATCGAACCTGGGACCCTGGAGCTGTGAAGCAATTGTGCTATCCACAATGCTACGGTGCTGCCCTTAAAAACAAATAAATCTACACTATATCATTTTACCGTAATCCATGTACCTATCCAATAGCTGCTTGAAGGTCCCTAATGTTTCCGATTCAACTACTTCCACAGGCAGTGCATTCCATGCCCCCACCACTCTCTGGGTAAAGAACCTACCTCTGATATCCCTCCTATATCTTCCACCTTTCACCTTAAATTTATGTCCCCTTGTAATGGTTTGTTCCACCCGGGGAAAAAGTCTCTGACTGTTTACTCTAACTATTCCCCTGATCATCTTATAAACCTCTATCAAATCGCCCCTCGTCCTTCTCCGTTCTAATGAGAAAAGGCCTAGCACCCTCAACCTTTCCTCGTAAGGCCTACTCTCCATTCCAGGTAACATCCTGGTAAATCTTCTTTGCACCTTTTCCAAAGCTTCCACATCCTTCCTAAAATGAGCTGACCAGAACTGTACACAGTACTCCAATGTACATGTACAAAGGGACATGGGTGTCCTTGTAAATGAGTCACTGAAAGCTAAAATGCAGGATCTGCAATCAATTAGGAAGACTCAGGCAGGTTAGCCTTTATGAGGAATTCTTCCCCGCAGAGGGCTGTAGAGGCTGTGTCATTAAGTATGCTCAAGGCTAAGATGTACAGATTCTTAATCAGTAAGAAAATCAAGGGTAATGGGGATCAGGCGGGCAAGTGTAGTTGAGGATTATATCAGCCCAGTCATGATCTCATTGAATGGCGGAGCAGACTCGCTGGGCCGCGTGGCCGACTTCTGCTCCTACGCCTTAGGATCTTATGGTCTAATGTCTTGCACACTATTCTCCTCCTCAACCAACTTTGTCAGAAACAAATCAACGAGTTATTCATTTGAGTGCGGGGGGCGGGGGCAACACTGGGATCTGAATGGTTGTCATATTTATCTATCTCACAGAAATAACTGCACTTCAGCGCTACACATTACAATTTGGGGCATTTGGTGAGAATGCAAATTTTTTTCACTTGTGATTGTTTTTTTGGAAATTTGGAAATAACTATGTTTTCTGTCATATCGTAGTATTGTAGAATCATGGTGCACATAAGGAGGCCATTTGGCCCATTGTGCTGATGCGGGGTCTTTGAAAGAGGTGTCTAATTTAATTCCCACACCCAGCCTTTTCCTCATTACCTCAGGTATCTCAGGTGCCAAAACATGACAGCCATTTTGTTTTTACTTTAGTTGCTCTGTGCCTGAAAAAATTAAGACCCCTTCTGTACTCAAAAAGTTACCAAGAGCATTTGAGCACTAATCCCCAGCCCCCGCCCCCGCCAAGCATTTTAAACCAACAGCCATCCGACTCCATTATACAGTTAGCAGTCTTTCTGAAATCAAAAATGCTCCACTCTGGGGACCATCAGCAGAACAGACGGGGGCGATCTGCCTTGATTGGTGCCATGTTGGAATTGTTCTGTTATGTAACATGACTAAGTGACTAGGCCATCCCACCATGCATTTAAATGCAACGTGATAATGTTAGACTGAAGTCAGGCCCTTTCGGGGTGGAATAGGTCCAACCCTCCAGTTTTGGACTGGAGTCTCAAGGACGTAAAGACCGATGGCTAGAACACAACAGGAAACCAAATCTAAAAGATAAATCATAGTTGCATTAAAATGGCACCTTCGAAACCCTCAACCTCTACCATCCAGACGAACAAGGGCAGCAGACACATGGGAACACCGGGCGGGATTCTCCAATCCTGCGGCAGAGTGTCCATGCCGTCGTAAATGCTGTTGCGTTTTACGACGGTGTGAACGGGCCGCTCCCACTCCTAATTCTGGCCCCTACAGGGGGCCAGCACGGCGCTTGAGCAGTTTGCGCTGCTCCAGCTGCAGGTCCCGGCACGAACTGTGCACCGCGGGATCCGCACATGCGCAATTGCGCCGGCGCAAACGCGCGCATACGCAGTGGCCTCCTTCAATGCGCCAACCCCGACGCAACATGGTGCAGAGCTACAGGGGCCGGCACGTAGTAAAGGAGGCCCCCAGCCACAGAGGCTGGCCCGCCGATCGGTGGGTCCCGATTGCAGGCCAGACCACATTGGAGGCCCCCACCCCCTCACAGGCCACCACCTGATCCTTACACGCCGAGGTCCCGCCACCGAGAGCAGGTTAGAACGGCGCAGGCGGGACTCAGCTCTTTTCCTACGGCCGCTCGGCCCATCCAGGCCGGAGAATCGGTGGCTGGTCGTGTAGAGTGGCCCGTGACCGGCGCCGCGCCAACCACGCTGGCGCCAATAGCGCCGATTCTGCGCACTGCGGAGAATTGCGTGCCGGCGTCGGGGCAGCATGTCCCGTTCGCGAGGATTCTCTGGCCCAGCGCAGGGCTGGGAGAATCCTGCCCACCATCACCTTCAAGTTCCCCTTCAAGCCACTCACCATTTTGACTTGGAAACATATCGCCATTTCTTCACTCTCATTAGGTCAAAATCCTGGAACTCCCTCCCTGACAGCACTGTGGGTGTACCTATACCACACGGACTGCAGCGGTTCAAGAAGACGGCTGACCGCCACCTTCTCAAGGGCAATTAGGGATGGACAACAGCGGCTGGCCTAGGCAGCGACGCCCACATCTCATGAAAGAATTAAAAAATTAGAATTGTGGCTTGTGTTAGCATTCTCTGCGAATGTGTTTTAATTCTAGTTTCTAAAACTATTGGATTTGGGAGGGGAGACTGCCCGTGAGACTAATAATTAAGAACGCGCCAACTCAGCAAGGATGATTCTGTTGATTTGCGATATGTGTGGGAATATTAGGCAACGTGATGATGGACACTGTGGCAGTTGGAGCCTGGGGGCCATGTGATGACACCTCCAGCAATGTGTCCAAGTACAGTTGGCAACATTAAGTGGCAGATTTCTTCCCCTGAGGGTTATTCCTCTGGTCCAAGTTTGATGTCGCAGCCTCCTGCATTTCAACACTTCCAGA